>NC_084956.1:12513089-12838339 GCF_949316205.1 Platichthys flesus
TGCTGCAGGAGTCAGGGAAGAAGCCATTCCATTTTAAAGAAATATTCTTGGATCACGAAAAACTCGAATAAAAATCCACATCTAGAGAATTAAAATGTGGTTTCATAAGAGGATTGTTGGACCTTGGCAGAGAGATGCACTCTACAGCTAGATGAGAAAAAAGTCAGGGATCACAAAACACAGTATAGGATTCACCCCATATGGACCAAGAATACCTGCACAAAATTCCATTGCAATCCATCCACTCTTTGAGTCTGGACCAAAGTGGTAGACTGACTGACGCCCTGCAGCCATGCTGCTGGTGTGATTTATCTCGGCGGATGAACTAACTCTGCTCCGAAGTTATTTTGTGAGATTGAAGAGGTTTTGATGTCACTGACACACAACTCCATCTTTTTTTTCCCTCCTGTCATCACAAGCCCAGTATTTGACATGCCGGGCACAACCCTCGCTAATATTTATGATTCAGCTTTAAGACAAAAAGACACTTGAGCAATCGCTACGTTCATCAGCAGGGAGACACATTCAAAAAAAAATTGTGAGCGATGGGAAGACTCACTTAAGTGAAGTAATAAGTTAACTTCAGCAGAATAATTACAGCTCATCCAACAACCGCAGAAACCAACTCACATAAAAAAACGACTCTATAGAGAGCCCAGTCGGTCTGGCACTAGGGATACTGTTGAATGTCTTTCTTATAGAAAATGCATTTTGTGATATGAGATCTTGTGAATTTGTAGAGAATGCTCTGTTGGCATCGCATTAAAACAGTTCCCGGACATGTTTCAATTTACAGACATCACATTTATAAGTCATTTAAGAACATGTGCTAAATGCATGTGGTTACTGGTCCCATATGGTCTAGCGGTTAGGATTCCTGGTTTTCACCCAGGCGGCCCGGGTTCGACTCCCGGTATGGGAACTATATTTATTGCATTTCATTGTATAAGTACTGGGTGGTGGTCTAACGGCAGAAAACTTGGACTATGGGCAGAGAAGGTCTCTGGTTCGACTCCAAGGAGAGACAACAAAAGACGAACCAGGATCTGTCCAAAAATCCAAGAGGATTCTCCCTACCCCTGAGCAAGGCACCTTACTCCCTAAACATCTGCTCCCCGAGCGCTGTACATGGTCGATCACTGCTCTGTGTGTCCTGCACCAGATGGGTCAAAATCAGAGGTTTAATTTCCCTACCTGCATGAATGTGCCTTTGCATGTCTGTGCATGTGTTTGGGATGAATAAATGCATCTTAATCTTACTGTGCAATGACAGTAAAGTTGAATCTAAATCTAAAATCTAATGAGAGATTATGAGTTTAAATAGGTGAGTAAGGATATGAAAGTTTGTGAAATATTCTGGCACATATGGTTATGACAGATTATGAAAGGTTTTGACAAGTTGATCATATTATTACAGTCTTAGAGAAGTTTTCACAGGTTATTGATGTTATGGCGAGTTTTGACAGGTTAATAAGGTTGTGACAGGTGACAAATCTATTTCGAAATGTTATGTTAAAGAGATTATGATACGTTAAGAAATGTAATAAAGTGTTATGACAGGTTAGTTGGGACAGGAGAAGAGGGAGGCGTCGCTACTCACATTACTTGTAACTACTATAATAACTTAATAACCCTTAATGGTGCAAATTAATTGTAGTGATGTAACATCTTTTTCACAGCAGACATTTCCAATTGTTGTAATAGGATAAGCCCAGGTGCACAGAAGCCTACCGATGCCAACACTCCATTCAGGTCCTCACAGGGACAGTTGAGTAGACAACAGAACAGACCATCATTAATACTGCTACACACATGCGTGTTGCAGACTCACTCCACTGATGAAGACTATGAGAACCAGTAGAAAGCTGGGACACCACTTTGATCGAGACGGAACTATCTGGAGGAAGTATCGTATGGGGGTTCCTGATACCCAGAGGATGTTTGCTGGTGGGTTTGTGCTGGTGGCTTTTCTCAAAACGTTGAAACTTTAAGCATCCTGATTTTCACATGTTTCACTTACTGAATACCTGCTAAACAAAGCATTGGTGTACTAATGAGCAGTGTTGGCGTGGTTATAGAGTGTTCTTCTTGGAAAATAACACATCCTTACTATTAGATTATTAATTCCTTGGCTGAATATCACTTTCCACAATCCAAAAAAATGACTGCTCTGTTTGGGTGATTAGTATGAGGGGCAGTTTTCACTGTGTTTTCAAAGGAACCAGTCAAATCACAATATCCATTCTCCACTACCAAGTAATCCGAGGTGATGTCAAACTTGGAGTGGAGATGTTCCCTCTAGTGGTCCCAGCCACACACGCAGCTGCTGTTAAGAAGTTGGGCGATGAGCGTCTTGCTTTAAGAACGCCTTGATTCAGACAGTCATGCACTCAGCCAAGCTGGGGACTCAACCGTCTGTCCTTGCATCACAGGGCTGTTCTCTGCCCTCTGGGAAAAGTCCGCTTTAATTAAAAATTGCCAGAAAATTTCAGCAGGTTTCACAGTCTCTGTCAGAGAGCATGGGTCATTACGGATCAGATCCAAATGTGTCTCTCAGTTGTTTCAATACTTTGTCATTGAAGTGAGAGATTGTTTTACCTCGGAAAGAGATAGACATACATCAGTCACAATGGCTACAGTGTGCCTGGTTTTCAGTCAATCAATACTATAAGTTTGCAGAGCACTGCTGTAAGGACGACAGGAACTCAGAAATATACATTCTCTCCAACCGTGGAGTGCTGGCTTTGACTTGTTCAAAGTCTAGCATCAGAGAGGTGAAATGAGGACTTTGTTTTAGCACCGTGACTCAGCACAGTGTTAAACAGGATAAAACCTGGGCTCAAGGTGTGCTATTCACCATATGGTCTATTGTGAGTTGGTTCTACCTCCAGCTGCAGGTCTGATGCACCCCTCTGTGACACGGGATGTCTTGTGTGGCAGAAATGTGTGATGTCAATGTGCTTTCACGTGTAATGGGACTTGAGTTATCTCTGTGCCACACGGCCGTGTGACCGGCCGCTCTGAATGGCAGCCAGCCTTTCATTCACAACGTTCAGTCTCGGGCTTGTCGGTCTTTCAGACCAGTTCAGAGTCAGACTGTACGCAAAATCAATATCACAGGCTGAAAACACTGAGCCTAATCCAATCGTTACACAGCCACCCTTTGGGGAGAGACAACCGCTAAGGGTCCATTATTTTTCCTCAGTGCTGCACACAGCATGTGTCTCTGTCAGACTGAAACTGACATGCTGTCATCATGCATGCTGTGCGGTGCAGAATAGCAGACTAAGCACTGCATGCAGGTAAAATACTGACGTGTTTCTGACAGCTCGGCTCGTATGAACATTATTCAACCTCTCTATTCTTTCATTTTAAAAACTGAAGACAAATGCAGCACATGACAAAACTGAATAGTCTTAGGGGCAGTAAGCCAGATTGTTATATTAACTCTTGCTCATGACTAAGGAACATGTTGATGGTAAAGAAGTGGTTCAGGGCTTTCAATCACTTTCATGATGAATAATTTCAGCTTTGCATTTAATGGAAATCCATGTGAAAGGTTATTGTTGTTTTTACCTATTACTATGTCAAACAATTATCATTAAATAATAGCTTCATTAAGTTGACTGTATATTTTGCATATATATACATGCATGTAGGTATGTACATATGTAAGATATACGTGTGTGTGAGTGTGTTTTTTCAATTTTGTATGACTTAGTTGGCTATGCCTTTTAAAATTGAATATTATTGGATGTTGTAAAAAATGGTAAAGACAACATACAAGCTTGCATTCATACAGTATATATATGTAGTGTAGGCATGGTTATTTATATATACATATTGGGGTGAGAGTCTTCTTACAACTGACACCATGTGCCGTGTCAGTTAACATACACAGGTGACGACCAAAACCGCATTGATATGTTTAAAGTGGCTGTAACAGCTTCCGCAGTATTATCCCCTCAACGCGGTTTCTAACGTATTGAAATGCAGCTTCAGTTTCACCAAAGTGGTGACAACACTGCAAGTCTTTTATCATGTCTTGATGTCTGAATAGGAGGGTACAGTAATAATAGCAATGTAACTCTATGAGGGCACATTGAGACCAGTTATGAGCATGAATACCATATCCAGCCGGCTGTCTGCGAACATGCTCGGATAGGTTTGGCTCCAGGGGACCACAAGTCAGCAGGATAAATGACTTTCACAAAGACATGCAGTACTTTGCATTTATAACTGACTATTACACAATATCCTATTAAACAACACAGGGAAAATGTATTCAAATTGATCTCAAACATATGTTTGTCAACTGAAAGCTATTCATTTTAATCCGGGTGCCATTCATCTCAGTTACCCTCAGATGTTGTCTGTTGGAACACTCCTCTGCGCTTTGGTGGAATTTCAACCGCTCTGTTTCTGTAAACATTTTATATTTGATCTAAATCTTCGACCAGCCAAACAACTATACATCAGCATAAATCAATATCTGCCTTACCTTGCCTTTATCCCTCATGGATCCTTTGCCGAGGATGGACATCTTCACCCCAGTCTCCTCCTGCAATCGCTTCATGGAATTTCCCCGTGGTCCCAGCAGCTTCCCAACAAAATTAAACTGTGACAAAGGATAGAAAGGAAGAAAGAGTCCTTATCAATGCTTTCAGAATGCAGTTTGTAAGAGGAGGGAGGACAAATAATGAAAAGGCTGATTTATTAGTCCAGGCAAGTATTCCTGAAGCAGCCTTTCTCTTAATGCCTTGGATATAAATATAAAGGTTAAACATAAGACATGCTGTGCTGCCCATTAGTCATCTATTATCAATATAATCTCACATTCCATTCACCATTCATCATGGGAGAAAAAGCTGTAATGCGGACTGTAATAAATCAATATAACTGTGCTCTATATGTATGTGCACATTGGAAGTAAATGGGACTCTCAGTGGTGGTCTGGCAAAAACCCATACATCCATCCTCCTGCATGAACTGTGCCCTCGCTAGTCATGTCTCTTATCAGCGTTTAGGGTTATGCATGTCCTACCAAGTAAAAAGGAAAAAGGAGGGGATATGGGCTCAAACCAATAACATTCCTGCAACTGTTTAAGAGGTCAGTGCTGAGATAAAGTCAGAAATAATGAGTTTCTTCCCAGTGGGAAATTAAGTAATACTATCCAAATGACAAACTATCAGATTCAAGCCTCGGGGCTCTGACTATCATTTCCCTCTCACTGTGCACAGGCTAGTGTTCATATTGAGATCAGTAGCTCCAGGTTGTTTCAGGCGCAACGCTGCTGAGATTAGTGCAGATGAATCTGGGAGGTGAAAGTCATAACGCAACTGTAGTCAAATGGAGCCTTTTTCCAGAAAATGAGCAGGAGATCACCCAGAAGATGAGCAAAACGGACTTAGGGCCATTAAGACAAATGCAAAGAACAATGTAACAGTCTCACCTGGTTTCAGACCGACACTGTTGTCATTTTTCAGCGTCCTTTTTGTTAACACAAAAGATAACACAAAACCACTGAAAGGATTTCTATGAAACTTTGTGGAAGGATGTGACAGGAGCCGACAATGAACACATTTATTTTTTGGTACAGATCTGAACAAAGGAGCGGATGGAGGACAATTTTTTTCACTTTCTACAGCATTGCATAATTGGGTATTTTTTGACATTTTCACAGGGAATAATTAATACGTCTCAATGAAATATTTTTTTTGGCATATTAAAAGGGCTTATATCTATGAGTTTGGTTTTGGTTTGATTTAATTTAAGGGAACTGTTGGGCCCTGGCTACGGTATGTACTGTACTAAGTGCCATTCAAATTAAAATAGCAAAAGCACTTGTGGCTGTCTGTGTTCCCATGTGTGTGGTGGCCTTAACTGTTCATTTTGGTGCATTACTATCTTGAGGCAGCAGAAAGCTTTTGTGCAATCAACCAACACAAACCAGTGGGTGTATTATGTTTAAGGGTGAATATTCAAAACAGAAAAATGTGCACGTACATAGGCAAATACACAACACAGACACTCTCTGCTTCTTACACACGCAGGCGGCTTTTAAGGGGATTGAGAGATGTGAAGAGTGGAGATTGGTTAGATGCATGTTTTACCCCAAAAACTCCTGATTCATTAAGAAACTAAGTACAACCCCTCTGAACCATAACGATGCTGCAACCTTTTTTTACACCATTAAACTTGCACTATCCTTCAAATAAAGTCCTTAAACTTTCCCTAGAAGAAACAAACTCATAAAGGCCATGCATAAAGGACATCTCACGCCGTTTCAGTGCTTGTTTTATTGTAATAGAGGGTTTGACCTTCAAGTGTTGGACGAGATGATGGGGGACCACCTCCAGTGCTGAACAGGTGGTCACCCATCCACCACAACACACTCTGGCCAACCCTAAAATGATATTAACCTTTCCACAAAGCAGCCTCTCCCACTGTGGCTAAGCAGCTAATAACTCCTCTGCCAGCTGTGTGTCTGCTGCAACTCACGGCGACAAACGCACACTCAGCTTATTTCGTGAACATGATTAAAATCAGGAGCGAATGTTCAATCTTGAGGTGAGGGCGGCGCCAAGGGCACCAAGATGACACCGTCCAACAGAAAAACAAAAACAACCATGCTTCCCAACCGTCCTCTCTCTGTCCTCTGATCTGAACGATTAAGGCACCTTTTGTGGACACCTTCCGTCACGTCACTTGCGTTGACAGGACTCTCCTATAGCCGGCAGCAGGGAGCGGAGGAGATGATGGTGTCGAGAACACACTCGGTGGGCGGTAGAAGAAGAGTGGCCTGTTTTCATTTAGCTAATGAATGTCTGGAGCCACTCTACTGCTCCATGGTGAGCAATTTGGGCTCCGGAAAGGGGCACGATACGATGTTAAATGAGGTCTGAAATGATGTTATGTGCCCCCCCCCCCCCCCCCCCCCCCCCCCGTAGCCTCAACGCTGATAAGTATGCAGATATTGGAAGGAAGGGGTGTTGTGAATGCAACAATTATGCACAACACATTTAAGACGCTGAACAAATATTCAGTGCGTGAACTGATCCTCTTATTTTTGATTCCACAACGTGTGAAGGACAAACAATTAATCAAGCGCTTTTGTGCAGATTAAAATCAAACATATTCATCTGCATATTCATAGTTAAACACCAGGTTTATGAAGACCTCACAACCGATACGTATGCTTGAGGCCTTTGAGCACAGGGGTCGCCCGGTCTAGACAATTGGTACTATATTATCCTAAACAGTTCTCCATTTTGAGTGGTGAGGCACAACTTAGCTGAAGGTCAGTGAGTGTCGTAATTTATTATTTTCAGCTAATCAAATGTTTTATTCCATTTTTTGATTTATTTCATCAGAACGTAGACCTGACCAATTAAGTATGTGGGACTGCTCACTTCTTATTGGCCGACAGGTCTCTGTCAATTCTTCATTTGATGGATTTACTGTATCAAACACTAGCCAAGAGTCAGTGAGAGGTACAATGGATACATGAATATTTTTTCTCACTGGTACAGAGTTTGAAGTTTCAGTTATTCATTTTTTCATATTTTCAACTTTATGTACAACTGAGGTGAGAATTCTCTTTATATGAAATATGTCCTTCAGCGATGATATTGCCTCCAAATTTGTTCAAGTTCACTTCGAGTTGTTTTCAACTCTCATTTGTAAAGTTGTCATTGTATAAGTGGTTTGTATGATTTTCCATCATGTTGGCTTAGTAATATTGATGGTGTAGGTATATGATATGATGCACATTTTCGTAATAAAGAAAATGTCTTCCTTTTCAGACGTTGACCCACACACATAAGAAGAATATGTATGAAAACTGACCTGAAGAGCCTGATTCTTCACAGGGATTTATGAAAGAATGTTTTTGAAGGATTTTTTGGGGCACTTTCCCCAATTTGACAACACAAATCCTGAGGCAGTACAAAATACAGATATTTTCAGGAAATACAGAAAAGAAGCAAAAAGCTTTCCCTTTATATCCTTCCTTTGAAACTTTTCTGTTTTGTTTGGAACAACAGCATTTTTATGTATTTGCAGCATGTTTCATTGTGTTGCAAATGTGCCGTCAAACTGGTGAATGTGCTCCTCAATCTTTTTTTGATTTGTCTATTTGTATGTATTTGCTTTTCCATTTTCTTGTGAGGGAAAATCCATTCCTCCATGCATCAAAGTCTGTTTACGGGTCTCGGGGTGTAGCGTAGCCCTGCATATATGAATAACAGGTTGTATAAAAGCCTTTTGTGGCCTCACAGGGAGCTGTGTGTTATATGATAAATGGCCTCCAGTGATGTCACTTGAGTCAATGCTGGTTGGATCAACATCAAGAATCTGGTGGTGTGGGTTTAGAAAGAAACAAGTTTACCAGGACCTCTGCTGGCTGCTCATTTCGGCGAGCAGCTAACTAACACCTCAATTACTGACTGCGATGCATTGTGGGTAATGTAGGAGGACTCTGTGGAATAAAAAGGCAATATCTTTGGTTATGCTGCGTTGATTTGATTTGTCCACCAGGGTCTTTTGAGTGCAATGCTGAAACAGTGTAGAGTACTTTTAAGATGCAGTACGCTGAGCTCTGTCACAGCCACTACAGACAGGCCCTGCTTGTGGCTGGTTCTCTATATGAATTTTGCAACACATTTACCATACCTGAATTAAAAGAGGAGAAAAAATCTAAACATTGCTTATTTCAGAGGTATTTATTTTAAACACCGACACTCGTCACAAGTTATTAGGAGCTGAACAGCACTGACATTTACTTTGTTTGATTGATTTGCTTCCGAGTTTATGAGACACATCATTAAAGACATGTGACAAGCGGACACACAAACACACACACACACACAACATTGATTATTGTGAAGGGCCTACCTCAATGTTTTTTGAGAAGGCACCAAGTTAGATGGTGCCTTCTCTGAGAATTTCTTTCATATCCCAGCAAAATGATTGTACACTGAAATATCCTTAACCAGATTGATGTTCGAACAAATCAAATGGAATCAAACTCAGCCCTAGGCAAAAAATGACCAATGCATATGTGTACTGTCAAGAAAATGTATAACAGGTGTATTACTGCAGTGCCAAAAGGCATAGTGAAAAATTTTGAGCCGACTAAACTATGTGCTGAGTGACACATCAAAGACCTTGATTGACAGCAAGTGTGAAGGAGAGCGACTCAAAAGATAGAGAGAAACGTAGGTAGGAATGGATGATAACAAGGGTTTTGCATGAATAAGAATACAGGTGTGCCCTGAGATTCTGGCCTGCCCTGCCCTGCGCTTTGCCTTGGGCGGAAAAAGTTTGGAAACCCCCGGGCCCAGACCACATTCGTGATCAAATCTCAATGCATCCTCCATGTGTCTTCGCTGCATTCACATCTGGGGATCCGTCCTCTTCTGACCATCCAAGATGCATGTTTATGCCAGATATCAACAACAGTGACTCGCTATCAGAAAGCCCTGGCTGTGCTCAAGGATTAACATACTAGCTTCACTTAAAGCAAATAAGTGATAGAAATGGAAGTGCAGGATGCTTTTTCCAGAGACAAGGGCAAATAAACGGCAAAGATGAAAGGATGCACTCACGTAAATAAAAACTGAGGCAAACTCGCAATGATTCTATATGTTTCTAGCTCTCAGTATGTTAAATGTGCAGTGTGGCCGACCTTTAAGGGAGTGCACTGAGGCCAGTCGAGATTTGCACATGTCCTGAGGCACTTTCTGCCGGGTTAGCGAGCTGTGCTATTGGGAAAGTCCAGGTCCTGTCTGATAGGAGGATTAAAGCCTCAGGTAGAGGTTTATACTTTGATGACAACTAGGGATGACTGGGCTGAGAGTCTGTCGGGGGAGTGTGTCCTATGGACTCGGCAGACGTTAAAGAAAGCGGATGAGTGGTTGTTTGGTTCTTGTCTGACAAGCGGTGGAGATTTACTGTTCATCTGCCGAGCTTTTCAGAAAGAAAAACCAAATCAACTGAGAGTTTAGGGAGAGGCTGTTTGTCAGTGTTAATGTAAATCACTGGTATCCATTATTAAGGTATGAATTAAAACATGTACAAAAAAATCAAGAAAACATCAGATATATGCAAGCAGTAATCTCTGGATTGGGACGCACCATATGTGTATTGAAATATTAACAGAGGAGCACAATGAAATAAGATAATATACAAAACATAAAATGTGTGCCAATTTGCATTTGGTGACAAAATAACATAGATCTTGGTGTCTTTATCATGACAAACAGGAACAGGATGTGCTAACAGAGATGACCCAATACACATTAATATGTAAACATGTCGCCCAGATGGCCCACACACACTCACTTACACACACATGTTTGTAGATCTTCTTAGTGAGGACACTGCACTCCCTAGGCCCTTACCCTCACCTCAACCATCAGAACTTAATGCCTAACCCTAAAGCCCAAGTCATGTTTCTGCCTCGAAGCTACGCTGTAGCCTATATTTAGATGTGTACCCTAAGCCAAGCCCTACACTGTACCCTGAAGTGCACCTCGCCAAAAGTGTAATGCCGCAACAAGGCGATGCTGACTGCCAGAGCTGTGATTGGTCCGCTTGGTAGTATCACATCTCCGGCAGCCTCAGCGTCATATTTAAATTGAGTTGAAACTGTAATTGCTATTCAACCTCTATCAGCTCAAACTCCAACATGATCCGATTAGTAACACTCTCCGTTGGTCTGAAGGAAACAGAGATGCCAGAGAATTAGTAAATAAGCAGAACTGAAACCGTAGAACACTCAACCCCAGAAACTCAACCGCCACTTTGTATTCGGCGGTGTAATTTCAATGCGACTCACACACACACCTTCGCCCAACTATGAATGCTCTGCTCCCTGTGTAGGCTACGTAATTAACATTGTAGAGGGTAACACATCTAATTTTGCATGAAATAATTAACTCCTGGATGTTTGTGTCACAAAAAGCCTGCACAAGGGGCTTATCCAGGGGTTAAGTTAAGGTTAAGGTTACCTTAACTCAGATTTAACCACTATATGAGCCTGCTTTCATTTTTTATAGCATAAACTCAAATGCACATCATCTTAAGATCAGTGATTTAAGGTCACTGAGGCCCATTTTCACAGCTTCTCACACTGTGCTTTGTAAGTGGTCCACCAGGAAATGTGTGTTGCCCGACCCACAATAATCTCCAGCCTCGTTAAGCAGTTATTGCACTGTGTCTTGACAAAGAACTAAATAAAGTTAAGGAAAAGTGTTTTTTCTAAACTTCTTGTCACTCTTTCACTTCTGTTTTGCTTTTCTCCAGCAGAAATCAGTTGCTCTCTTTTATGCTCTTAAATTCACGACTATATTGTCAATCAACAGCGCACCGAACAATTTATTGAATCTATGCAGTGTGTTGACATTTTATTGATTTTGTCAAATTAGTGCGACTCAATTTACTGGAAACCCTGTTTGAATCTCACTCAAAGCTAGGACGCTGTGTATTCTTGAGGGTTGTTATTTTTTTTCTCACAGAGAGGTATTCTATCTTTATTATATCCCCCTGAGCAGCATTGTGGCAGACAGAGCCATCACACAAACACTGAATTAGTGGGATCCCAAAGTACAGCTCCGATGCTATCACACAAGTGCTTGATTTTAATTCACACTCTGCGCTCCCTCTACTGTTTCGCCACTTATCTAAACAAAACACCTTTTCACATGATAGGCTTTTCTTTGGGACTCTGACATCTCTGGGAAGACAAAAATGGAATTTCTCTACGGGCAGAGCACAGCTGTTGTACTGCTTAAAGGTTACAATAACCCAAGACTGATAAGCTCCCACATTCTGGCACCCCACAAGGACAAAATACAATGTAATGTGTTGTGGTCTGTGGTTGTTCCTGCAGAATAGATATTCAGGTCAATACCCGACAGACGTAAAATACCTTCTTTTTTTTTAAGTGACAGGTGCAGAAATATACATAATTATTTATCTCATTTTACAAAACCAAATTCAATTTCTAATTACAAGAGCATAAATATTTTTTTTAACATGCAGAATAGACCGAGAACTGGACTCCAACTCGTAGATGGTATCGGCCATTGTAAAATCCATTTCATGCCCCAAGGTTATGAGATGCTAATCAAGCTGTCTCATTAAGGAGCAGAGGATAAATTTTAGTTAAGCGGTAATGAAAATGGCCATTCTGATTATCTCAATATCATATTTTTTCGCTTCAGTAAATAGTGATCTCCGTGTGTGCGCTGCGAGAGTGCCATTTGTTTACGCGTCAAAACAGGACATGAAGCAATGTGCCTCTTCTTCTCCCGTTGACCGAGATCGACCCAGGTTCTCAAGGTTTCATTTCTCTTTCAGGGGAGATTAAAGACAGAAAGTGATGGTGAAGTCACCGGAGGAACACTTCAGGGCTGGATTGCTTTATCTTGACAGGCTGCAAAATGACAACAAATCCGAAGTAGATTTTACAGGGAGTAGTGCACAAAACACACAAGTGCCCCCCTGTGAATGATGCATAGAGCCGGGGGCCAGCCGGAAACAAGATGCATCATCCATCCAGGTTTTATTCAAATAGGTCTCTGGTGCAGCAGCTGCACATTTAAAAAGACAAATTCCTGTGTCTTGCACATATTTCTGTCAAGTTTCATTTAAATTAAGCAGTTAGGCTTCTTTTAAGTACCCATACATAATTACAGTGTTGGAAAGTAAGTAACTATAAGTTTTCGAATTAAGTACAATTCTTACATAAAGGAATTTAAGGTTGTAGCCTATGAATCAGGTATCCTGCATTTATGTTTATATCAGGCTTGAATAATAATACAATAATAAGAACCGTACATAATTGTTTGATTAATGTAGTTATACTCATATTGCTTATATTTTGCTTTTAAACATTTAATGGATATTTTCTCTTTAATGCACAATTTTAATTCCATAGCGATGAGTGTCTAGAAAGCTTATTTATCTCTGCACTTTATATTCTAATTCGTTGCCCTTATATTTCTGAATGAATGCATCATTAATGCAAAAATTAATGTGTGGGTAAATCTGGGACATCAAGGAAGGCACTGGCCATGAACCACCACTATCACACAAACACAAAACCAGTATCCAGCCATGACAAACAACCAGCAGTGCAGGTTTACACGATACAGCTCTACAGTGTTAAATACTCTGTTATTGTTTAGAGCTGGATCTATTATTCATAACGTTGCCAATGAAAATAAATGCCTATGATTAAAAGATAAAGATAAAATTGCACTTCTCTGTGTGTAGGGTGGAGGCACCACAAAGCAACTATACTTAAAGCAGCCAAATGTCCAGCAGCGGCCCTGTCTAATGGGATCTGAACAATGACAGAGCCTATGAATGTGCCTGAAACTATATGATCTAATAAAATCCAATAACAGGACTAAACAGGCCCAGCAGACATTTATCTTGTCATAGCAGAAGCACTGAGGTGTGTCGGTTCAGCCGCCATGCACAAAACCACAGCTCTGTCATCAGTGTCATTTAAAACACTTTAGTATGTGTAAATGTACCGTAAAGAGTGATTGATTGGCAGTAAGGTGACATCAGTCTTTCGCGTGTCATATCATGGAATCCATAGCCATGCGGATCGGTTCTCCCACACATTCACGTAATGACTCAGCATTTAATTACAGGTGTAGGCTCGACTGAGCACTGTCACACTGCAGAAACGCGAGGGAGCAGATGTATGATACCGGTGACACCGGGTAAGACTGGACGTTATTGAAGAGTCGACTGGACACCGGTGGAAAATGGCTGTGACACAAAGTGGGGTTGTAAAGTGAAGAGAGGTCAAATTGATTAGTTTGTGCCTCTCTGCGGAGCCAGATGTTGTCGGAGTAATAAAATCAAATATATCGATCGGTGAAAGCAGCCAGGGATTCATATCTGTGAAGCCACATTGTGCAAACATTTTTCACTGCGGTTGGTGCGATATTAATGTTACAATTAATCAGTGTTCTCTCATCTGTCGTGCAGGTGATGCAAATAGTTATGGCAAGTGTTATAATATATATGTATTCTTAACCGGCATTATTAAAAATATCACAATAAATAAATACTTTTTTTATATAATTTTCTGTATTTGATTTCATTCTTTCCCCCATGGGGTTTGCTTACAATCTGTAACCAACAAAAATATATCATAATACCATAATATCACGATGTCCTTTTAGAATATAGAACAATTAATGTCCCCTGTATATTTGAAGGTCTTCTGCAAAATTTAAGTTACCAACTACCAGTTAATAAAACTATGTATACGTGTTACACATTGATGAACATGTTTATCTCTGTCTAATGTATTGTGTATGCAATTGCTGGATCGTTTTTGCTCAACACACAACATGTCTAGTTCAGTCTTGAAAACCTTTTGCTATAGATGACTGTTACCTTGTGTGGTATTAGAGTGTCCGGTGATCTTTCCGATCTCCCCATGACGTTTTGGTTTTTCTGGTCCTCATTGCAGGGTGTGCTGTTGAGCTAATAGTCTCTTAATGTAGCTAATCACCATTAACTGAAAGTGCAGTGTTACCAAGATGTTTAAGATAGTGACACTGCAGTCTTGCAGGGTGCTGACTGTGCAGTTAGGTCACAGAAGCTGTTGTTGGACAACTGCTCCTTCCAGCCTGCACTGCTCTGCTGACTTGGCAGAGCTGGAACTATTGTGCTCGATACACAGAACCAGGAGAGATTCAGCCCGTGTACTGAACCATGTATATACCCATAAGTATGTGTTGCTTTACGATACATTTTACGACACTGGTTTTCATCTAATCAGGGGAATCACACCCCGGACGCCAAACGCAATTATAAGATTAATGTATAAATACTAAACGGTATATAGATGTCCTCAGGCCTTGACTCTTTTCAGCCTGTGACGTCTTGGGCAGACTGCACAATGTTATAACTTCATGTTTCATGGAAAAATGTTCTGTGCTGCTACAAAAAGGCCATTCAACGGATATTAAAAAGCTTTCCAATTTAGTACCAGAAAGGACTTAAGCTTGCATTGACCTCATTGATCTCACCCAGGTCTGTTTAAATACAATGTCTGTAAAAAATAAATATTAGTAAAAATAACTAAAAACTATACATTTTATTCAAAATGGCCCACGTCCTGTGTGGGTAATGTATGGGGTATTTTTGTGGATCTAAATATTATACACGTCTTCCTGATATCAAATATCAAGTTTCTGATGCAATATTTCAAGGACCCCTCGAAAAAATAGTAATTGTGATCCTTAAATCCTTACTTATTTGAGCATGTTTGCAAAGTTTCTTCAAGGTCTCATAAAATGTGCATGAAATGAAAATGAATGCACAAAATCGAAACTGTCAGACCTCCTGTACAAAATTCTAAACACGTGTCAAAAATGATGAAATAATGACACCAATTAATTCATGAAAATTTAAGCAATTTTATCCTGACATCACCCTGAGTTAAGTGGTGGTTCAGCGCCCGCTGGCCACTCAAGAGCTCAATCACCACAGAACAAAGGATCTGAAGTAGGTGACAATTTATTCGTTTTTTGAACACCTCAAACACCTACAAACAATAGTTCTGCAGCCAAATAATAATGATCTCTACAAAATGAATAGGTAACTTTATGTTCGAGATAAAAGCATGAACTCTTCTTTTCAAACACTGCAAAAGTCTCTGGACGAGTTAACATATTGGTTTTTGAGTTTTTGCAGACAGTGGGAAAATGAAGTGTTCCCATTTCAGGGGTCCTTCATTGAAACATGCTGTAATGGATGGACGGCAAGTTCCCCTGAATGAGAGTCATTGTGAATCGTCTGTTCACAGGAAACGGACTCCATTGGCATTTTTTAACAGATCTGAAATCAATTTGATAGAGTGAGGACTTCCTGGACACTGTTTAATTACTTTCTCAACACTTTTCCTAAGTAGGAAACAGCTAATTGATTTCTGTGGAGTGTCCAGAGGGGCTCACTGGACAAAAGTTCCTGAGGCACAGCTACAGTAAAAATATGGCTGCACGGAATCAGCAAACATCTCAAACTAGAAGGCCACTTTGAAAACGCAGACCACCGCCAAGGCCAGTGTTCAACAACTTAAAAAAGAAAAATCGAATTCATGAGGAATCCAATCAGCAAAAGACATCCCGTGACTGTGAGGTGTTGCTGTGTTGAGGCCGCTGCATCAGCTGTGCCGTACGGTTCCAAGAAATAGCTGTGAAATGTTGGGGCAGAGCTCGTGACCAGACCAGACGTGAAACAATTCAAATCAGCACCTGGATACAAAATGTGTCTGAGAGTGTGTGGAAGCAGAGAGTGGAGCCACTAGAGGAGCAGAGTGATGAAGACGAGAGGAGCAGAGCGATGATGACATTAGCTTTATTGTTGCACACAGACAGTGAGGTGCACACCAAGTGTTTGTCTAAAGAAGAGGGTGCAAGTTTTATATGATGGGAGGAACTGAAAACCCACCAAAACCAATCATCAGATTTGAGTTTGCTTCCCCCAAAACAATATACTCCGAACAAATAATTTAAAGCTAAGGTTGGTAATCCTAGAAAAGATAGCAAGAGTTTGGAAAAGTGCAACCGATACATCCCACCCCCTCCCATACGACCCAAAACTGATAAACACACACTGGCAACCAGAAGAAGACGTGTTTCCTGACTTGCTCTCTATAAACATTAAAAAAGGTTTTTGTCATAGATGGTGAAACATAACACTGGGCAGTTTTCATTTTATGGCACCTTAAAATGAATAGTCTATAGCAACTCTCTGATGCCAAGTATACCATATCCTCTTATATCCTTATTTTTACAAGCATGAAATGAAAAGCAGTTGAGACATGACACGGTTCAGTTAACTGATCTGCAGAATCTGTTTAGTCAAACAAGATTTTTAAAGATTTTACTGTAAAAAAACGTTATAAATATATATATGTATATATCATATTTTAGAGTAAAGACCATTAATACTTTTAAAATATTAAAAAGAAATATTCTTGCTAATGACCTGGAACTGGAACATCGATCTGTTTCTTCTACCTACTGTAACACACTGTATGCAGTTTATTATGTATTTGTCGACAGGACATATAATCAATAAACTATATCAAGATAGGTTTTGTTGCGATCGGTGTTGTTAAACTGCCGCAATCATTCTTAGCTGCTTGTTGCATGACGGTGTAAACGCAGAGTCAGCGAAGCGGCCTCCTTTGATCACAGTGGCAGTAAAGCCTTCAGGTTCAACACCAGCAGCTGTGTGTTGTTGCTCAGACGCCCAATGGAGAAGCCTCATTAGGCCACATTTCATTTGTCAGTCGTGATATTGCATTAATCAGAATACCGTGTACTGTGTCACACAGTGATTTATGGTGGTTGTTCTTCAATCTACTCTTTGCCGCTTCAGGGCTGTAAAAACGAAGTTATTCGATAATTAACCGGAAATAAACTAATTAACCAATAACTTTCGATCGGGATTGTCGTTGCCCGAAGTATTTATGCAAAGGGTGCAGCATGTGTCTAGTTTCCAGACTAAGAGGCATCACTCACTGACTAGCTAGTTACAAGTTCGAAGGTATTTTGTGGCGGCTTAATTACTGCACGTCACTTTGTAGTTTCAGAAGGTTAAGCTGTAACCAGCATGGCCAGGGCAAAGCAACCAGCCCATTCCAAACCAACATTTTTAGAAGCGGCACCGCAACCTCAGATTAGAAATCTGAAAGTCCCATGCCAACATTTTATTACAAACTCCTAAAAAAAATATTTGCTCTTAAAAATGATACGTTCAAAATGTTTGGAATGAAAATTTCCCTTTGTGACCTTTAAATGGCCAAAATTGCAAATTTTCAGACTTGGATCTAAGTGGTTGAGAGCAGGGCCCCGCCCCTGCTCTCCACCACTTGCACTTGAGGAGCCTTGTCCAGTTACTGAGCTCCACCCACAAGATGACATGATTGGTGTCTTAGGTTTGTCAAATCACAATTCCAGATCTTCTATTCTTGTTTATCAATTTCATCTTTTCACAAAAGACTAAAAGGCATAGGGAGGACAAAAAAGTAAATTTTGAAATACTGCAAATTTTCATTACCCTTCAGTTTCCTCCTACAGACAATAAAGCATAGGACACTAAAATGCCACCATGTGTTTTGTGGGATAAGACGTTGTTGTTGTGTCTCTTACCTTTGGATACTGTTGCACTGGAATGAGAACTCTTTCGGAGAGCTTGATATTTTTATTGCTGATGATATCTAGGTATTTCTTTATGTCGCCATCTTTTCTCAAATCGTCGCCTTCATACTTTTCAATCTCTGCAAACACAAAATAAAATAACAGATTAGAAGATAATTAGTTTTGTTATGTAACTGAAAACACAGCATCAGTCCACATGGCTCTGGAGTTCACTGCAGCATGACAACCACACAGTGTAATGTTAGGCTTGGGGCGCATCAGAGGAAATTATACTTTGCATTGCATCGCACACAGTGAATCATTTTAGCTGATTATTATTGTGTCTCAGTTGTAAATATTCTCACAGTGCAAACTTAATGATGTGAGATTATCCCGCTGACTACCGCTACGTCCTTTACATCAAATCCTGTAATCTCGTGATCCAGTCAAAATAACAACAGAGGCCAAAGTCGCAGTCGGCTTACTGTGCCTCACTTCACTGCTAACTGAGCTCCTGTGAGCTGCGAGCGTTCCCTCATCCCCGCACAGCGAAGGACTTAAACAGCTGTCAGATTAAATATACAAAACGTTTGATATCAGAGTCGTTTGGCGTAAAGATGAACTCTCACATTAAGATCATATTTGCAGATCGTTGGTTCCAATCAAGCTGCAGCACTTTACAGGATGTGCAAATCGGCCCGATGGTCCTCTTGTGTCTCCACGGCCTGATTGCAAACAGGAAGGAGATGAGAGGTGGATATTAACCGTCTGGTTCGGCTCCACAGGAACACCCTGAACTAAGGACTCACAAGACATGATCCTCTAGGAATGAAAACCTCTTCGGTTTCCTCCTTGATCGCTGCCTTCTACTCAACAGAATTACAATTTCAGGTCTGTGACGCGGGGCAATAAAAGATGTTCCTGAACAAGACCCAGAACAAGTCGGCGAACACACCTGAGCTGCTATATTGAAACTCAAAGAGTTCACTGAGGCTGGAGCACTGCGCCCTTATCTGAGCTGCCGACAGCCGGCAGACAAAGCTGTGACGTTAACGGACAGCTCCAGCTTGGGCAGATAAAAGGCTGAAATGTTCACTAAGGAAGAGAGTTGATTATAGACTGTAAGACATCCTGATTAGAGTCAGAATGCAATATATAATCTGTGTCAACTGTCTCACAGTCTGACAAATTATCCGTTTGTGTGGATAATAGTTGGAAAAAATGTTCCGTGGTGTCAGTTTTACTCCAGGAGTTGCATGAAATGCACAAAATCCATGAAATGCAGTGATTTCTTCCAGCGTGAAACAGTCTCTCTCTGATTGTGACTGATTGTCCGAGGAGCATCATTTAAATTGGAAGATGCTGTCTGCGCTGCTAAACTGTCAAAAGCTGGGAGAGGTCATTCAAAATGGAAGAATACAAATGAATGAAAGCGAAAATGTCTTTTCAGGTTACTTAGAGTCATTGCCAGAAGGGACAGCCTTAACAGAGATGTTTGCTGAAGGAAAAGGTTTTGCTCATTACCTCTCAGGACTGCTGTCTGGATTCTTTATCAAAACATTTATGCAGGTTGACAGTTTGAAATCCTAGCATTCAACCTTCTTATCACATCAACGCTGCTGATTCACACTTCCTTGTTCCTTATGTGACACTTTACGTGAGGCAGATGTCCCAGGATAACAAGAGCTTACAGAATATGCCTTTTAATATTATGCCTGAGGACATATATCCAACACAACCTGAGGTGTGCAAGCAGATGTTGAACAGGCTCTTCTTTATTTACAGTACATGAGGAGCTGCATAGGGACAAGGTACAAATATACAAGTTCAAGTGACAAAGTAACTAACGATATTTCTGAGCATTTCTGTAACATTACCAATTATACAATAAAACATTATACAATGAAAACTGTCAAGACAACATTCACTTCTATGGGACTTTATACTAGAGGTTTGTCAAATTACAAGTTATTACATTAATGTAATTGTGTAGTATGCTTACACATTTCTGTTTTTGGATTTGTGATAAATGTAGCCAATTGATTACTGGATTTTCAAAGATCGTCTCCATAGAGGTTCATGGTCAGGCCAAAGAATATCGAGCACATCACAATCCACACAATGCTAGACACCGCAGGTTAGAGATGGAGATGGAAGTATGGTGAAACAATATATCCACAAAGTCCATACACAGAAGAGACCTGGGTGGACGGATTGACCTCAACACAGTGTAAAGACGGTCAACGTTGGTTTCTTTTCAACATCTTTCCCTGACCTTCGTAATCCTCATGACAAAGCCACAGTTTCTTTAAGCATGAAACTAAACCAAACTTTAATTGTAGCGTTGCCTGGTCATAAACAGTTTTAATTTTGAAAATTAGACCTTTGATGAATTTGGAAGAAATTGTATCATCCTGTTAATAAATTCTTAAACAGCATGTGTGACTCTGGAGGGTATAGACAAGCCACACAGTCTTTTATACTTTCAAGGACTTGTTCCTGTAGACTCCTGTTAAGGTTTTGATCATTGGAGAGTTAGATGCTCTGCCAGAATACTTAATGCAAATGTGCAAATGCAAAACATCCACTCATTTAGATTTGTAAAACTCAATACCATCAAAGAAGCTCATGTGCTTTCTGTGCTCAGTCCCATTTCCAGGTTTGATCAAGGATTCTCTATATCCTCATACATTAGTTATGGACCTCTGGATATGGAGGGACATTTCTTTGGGGATGAATTTCCATTATGAAAGTGAGTATTTAACTTTCAAATGGGCATAATGTTCACATCATTTGAATGAAGTAACGCTGTTTTTATAGCCCGTGACGATTTGTGTCCTCTGTAACAGTGCATAATGAGAAACACCTTTATTCTAAAGTGCAGCCTGCTTGTGAACTCGCAGATTGTGTGCGAACGCATGCGTGAGAGTAAAAGATGGGGAAGGGAGAGAAGCGGTGGAAAATGAGCTTACACTGTATAAATCCGGAGAAACGTTCACACTGGTATCATCGTTGTCAAATATGTGGTGGGAAGTGGCGGGAGCCTGAAGATCAGAGACGCGAGAATGTGCTTTGAAGGTTCCTGGTTTCAGCCCTCACACGGGATGAAAAAGAGAGTCAGCGGGGAAACTGAATGAGGGACTATTCTTGTGCTCTTGATCCCCTCTGTCGCGCTGTCCAAACTGCTTCAGCAGAGCTGCTCAGTCACCAAGAATGAAACCAGAAAAAAACTCTGGTTTAACTGGGCGGCTTCCGAATGAACTGTGTGAACGCACGAGTTCCGCGACAAGGTTTTGTTGAAAAAGAGAAAATGTGCTCAGCCGGTTTGCCTTGCATTAAAAAGTTTAACACGTCTGCTTTGGTCAGTTTGCAGCAACACAGACTGAGGAAAAGTGTTCAGTCTATTCATCCTGGAAACTTAATATGCATATGAAATAGAATATGCAAACGATACAGCCCAGCTCTTTTATTAAAGTTACACCCCCAAAAACACATGAATGCGCACTGACCACAGCTGGAAGAAAACTTTTTGCTTGCTAACTTCTTCTGTCGTCTCTGCTTCAGGGGTGCATGTCTCCCGGACTGAAGACTCCAGTCATGTGCAGTGAGAGCAGAGGAAGGGAGAACGCAGACAGGCAGGTTATTTAGTGACAGACAGGCAGGTTGGCTAGTGACAGACAGGTACGCCAGCCAATCGTTTCATTAGGTCCTGCTTATTACACTCCTTCCAGGGCTGCAGACACCAGCAGCTGTATTTATGATGGCTATCGGGACGTGACGTGGATTTCAACAAATGAGATAACAAAGTGTTCCAGAAACAACTTACCAAACCCACCTTTAAAAATCAACACACAGCAATTATTCATCATTACAGTAAATTAGATCCTAGCTTCTATTGGGAATTCCCCGATTATATTGGGTGGCATTTTTTAATTCAGTTTACTCAGCCACACACAGGTTTCTGCCCCTGTTTGTAACCGTACAGTGGCTGAAAAAAGCAAAGCCCCTATGAGACCACATTTCAATTTACCAGATCCAGATTTCAATTTGGATCCAGACCAGAAACACACTCATCGCTGCCTCCCAGCCCCCTTGATAAAACTGGATTGTTTTGTCCAGATTCACACATAATTCACTCCCTGGCAGGTACAGGAAAATGTTGGAAAATTAAAGAAAGTGGAACAAATAAAATCCTGAGTCCACCCCCTGATACAGACCTGCCCCAAAAATGTTTGAGTTCTTCCCTGACACTTCCACCCACTAAATTCCGTACCGTAGCTTTTGCATAATCCTGCTAACAAACAAACTTAATCTGATGGAAACACAACCTCCTTGGCAGAAGTAATTAATATCTTACAATATTTGAGCTTGTTTTTAGTATAAAGAAGAATGTATCCTGTTCAAAAACACAAACAGAGGGGTGGGAGGTGCATTATTTGAGATTATATGTTTACTACTCAGCTGTTTATCTTCACATTGTAGCTTTATTGGATTTAAGGCTTTATTTGCCACACAGTCTAGAGGATGCCGTTTTTTCTAATACTGAATAGAAGCTGCTTTAAAAGTGTATGTGCTTGTCTCCTCCTCTGCTGTGGAGGGACGTGTCTTTTTTTGTATACGGCTAAACTATGATGAAACAATTCACCATAATGAATAAATATCTAAATGAATATCTTCCTACATAGGTTTGATAAATATCTGCCCCCCTGCACTGTCATGCCAGGAACCTCATCAAACCCAACAAGGGCGCCAACTCAGGATGTCCTAGAATCTGACGTGCGCTCCGTGTAGACAAATAACACACAGTAAGCAGCCTGTGTTTTCCACTCTCACCATATATTTTGCAAAGCTGGCTGAAAGACTTGAAACCTTGAATAACCTGCTGATTGATTGATGAGGCGCACAGGGGAAAGCTGCAGAATAGTCGAAAAATACACGAGTAAACTCCCCACTTCTGCTGGGTGAAGATCCTGGTAGCTGTGGAAATGTATTGTTGAATGAGGTTAAAATACTCATACAAAAATGATTAGATTCAAAAAGTGTTGAACAAGTCAATACTGGAATTGAGTGATTATCGTTCTATATGTTTAATTAAAAAACCTGATAAACCAACTGCATAAAGAGGCCGGAAAAACAAAGGCTTTCGACCGCAATCAATTATTCCCTGATTGCTTCTACTTGCTGAAAAGTACATCTACAATAATGATTTCACAATTCAATCAAAAATGAATTATTACTGTTCAAATAGCACACAACTTTCTGTCATGTCAGATTTTCCTGCATGTACTTTAACGCTGCACAGAAGCATTTTGGCCCGGGGACATTCATGCACCCACAGGTGATGAGTAGACGCAGGCACAGATCTATGTCTGACCCTCTGTTACGTAGAGACCCCTGGTGTTAGAGTCAGGGAAGGTGGACAGGGGTCGGGATGTAGAATTTAAAAACAGAAAACTATTTAATGGACTTAAATTCAATATGAATGGGTTTGGGATAAGGGCTAGGTCCGGATATTGTCATATCTAAATACACTGGATATCTGGATATCCTGCAAAAATGTTATATATATATTTGGGATCATTAATAGGCGTTGAGAAAACATGGCCGGGCAGCGTCTGAGAATTAAAATGTGTTTTTTTGAGAAATCGGACATCGAAATGATTACATCTTAATCAGCTTACATGAAGCCTAGTCAGCCAAAGATTTGTTTTACTAACTAACCGTCACTACAGACAATTAACTGACTAGTACAAAACGGGTCACATAAAGACAGAGAGAGCCACTGGTGAATACGTCCTCAGTGGCTTTTACTGTTTGTGAAAAGATATCAGCTGTTGACCGCCACTAGTTTGGCAGGTGATGCATTAGTGCTGCAAGAATTGAGAAAACATTTTCTGAGAACACAACTCCACCATCATAAGAGGAGGACAACGTGGCCATGTGAGGGACAGTGTGTGTAGCATGTTATCACAAGGGGCTGGTTATATGTTAACATGTATCGGCGGGTCCAGATTTGACTTGGAGATAATAGAGGGTAACAAGCCCGGTCCAGAATGGAGCTTTGTTGCTGGGGGGCAGGTGCAGGGTTGCAGAAATTGACCAGTGGAGGAAACACACGAGGTAAGTGTAAACAGTCTGATACCACTGGTGTTCATTAGGATATGAAATCATGCATATGTAAAAAAAAAAAAATAAAGAACATAAGCAAAGATAAACAAGTTATATAAATGTTTTCAGTAGAGAAACAGCCTGGTGTGAAATGACACACGAAAACCAAAACATGCATTGAGTGTTACTCAGAAGTCATTTGTTGACACCGGGCTGAATTACTCTCCTATAACTAAACGCGGGTTACCACCAAACACAGCAAATTGAAGTAATGGTACACCGAGTGGCAGAGTGGACCTGGTGAGGGGGTGGATGGACGACAAGACGTGTAATTAGATTTGGCCCTTTTCACTCTGGACTGATGAATTTATGTGCGACGGGTTTGAAATGCGCACCCCCGCTCGGCCCCGTGCTGTTGATGTGTTTTTAACAGAGCCGCACTGAGGCAAATTGCATTCGGCCCTTGACACAGAGATAACGTATTAAATCTTAAATCTAATTATAATGCCGTCCCCAAGTTCTCCGCTGAATATGCCACGCAAAGTGAAAGAGTAATTACTATTCATACAAATTACATATTTTGAATAAAATAAACAGATTATACACAACATAGAGGCCAGAAAGGACAGAAAGTATGCCTCACATATATCATTGGTGACAACATGGTCTTTATCTCCTAGATAACATATACAAAAGACACTATTATTCATGTATGTATCACCTTCATTTTGTTTTATATAAAAGTTGCAAATAAAGAAATAAAAGGATGGACAGCAACATATATATATTGCTTTCTGTCCCTTATTTGTTGTATTTACAACTTTCCGGTTATATGTGGGACATTCAAGAGGCAAAGAAACATAATCTGATCTGTAATATCTATTTTCCGAGTGCTGCGGCTTTGGCTCATCCACTCATTTCTGTTGCTTGAAAACGCTCATGACCTTGGAATTTAATCTTATTCAACCCGGGCACACGTTGTGAGTCACTTTCGATAAGAGTGTCGGCTAAACGGCGAAAATGCAATGCAATGTCTCACTTTCCTGAAATGCAATGTAATCTTTTTTTGTTTTTGTCCTTTTGATAGGACGCACCACATGGGGGGGGGGGGGATGCTGAAAATGTGACAAACAAGAGAGGGAGAGAGATTAAGTGAAAGTCAATTAGAGTTGCCAGACTGAACTGCTCTCTGTGGTGGGGCATCATCCCAATCAATTGTAAGAATGTAAGACGTGTCTGCTCAAGTTATATGAGTGTTTGTTGACTCTAAACTTTACCTACAGACTGTGATACATCTATTTAACAGTCAGTACAGCTTACTCTCTCAGTTTCTAATTACTGCCCTATACGTCATTAGTTGACTTAAGCTAAGAGGGTTCCTGCAATGTCTGATTTAGTTTTAATAAAGTCAAAGAAGAGTGGATGGATGGACGCATTGGATGGGTGGACGAATGGATGGAGAGATAGATGGATGGATGGATAGAGGGATGGGTGGACGGATAGACGGATGGGGTAGATGCAAGGATGGATGGAATGACGGATGGATGGACAGATAGATAGATGGATGGATAGAGGGATAGGTGGACGGAGAGATGGATGGATGGATGGATGGATGGATGGATGGAATGACGGATGGATGGACAGATGGATGGATCTCTAATCTAACTACGCTTCGAGGCAACGCTGGCCACAAGACCTGTGATTGGTCCCCTTGGTAGCATTTCAAGCAGACTCACCGCCATTTTTGAATCGACTTGAATGAACGAGCACTGACAACGTCTTTCTTTTCTTGGTTGCAGTTCTTTGAGAAAAAGGAATTTCTCTTCCACTTCCATCAGCTTCAACTCCAACACTTAAGAAACATTCACCGTTTGTCTGAAATAAACAGGCAACAGAATATTTGTAAATAAGCCGACCACACACCGGAAGAAACTCAACTCCAGCATAGAATCTCTACCGCCACTAGCGTTTTGGCGAAGCTTCCACACAGAAGCATGAATTTGGTTTCAGCCCTTACTAATCAACTGGGCGGCTATGACTCTGGGGTTGGAGCGGGATAACCACTAACCAGAGGGTCAGTGGTTCGATCCCAGTCTCCCAGATTCCGTGTGTGCGAGTGATGTGTGATGTGAGAGAACAGACGCACTGTATGAATGTGTGTGTGAATGGCAGAACTGTGCCGTGAAGTGCTTCGAGTGGTCGTCAAGTATAGAACAGTGCCACATAAATACAGAGCATTTACCATCTACTCGAACAGAAACCGATTTACACTGTGATTAACCACTTGATATTCAACAATTTTTTTAAGAACAGTTTCTCTTTTTGCTCGAGAGTCGTTGAGAGAACGACAGCAAAGTGCAGCCGGGTGCTGAAGAGAGAATTTGAGCTCTGACTGTTTGGAGAAAGGCTAAACGCAAACCAGATAAATCCCAGATATGATAAAGGATTAAAGGAGGCATGGGCTCACTCACTGCTGTGTTTCACATCACAAGGCAGTTTCTAAGCTTCAGTTCAAATATCTTATGCCCACTGACGCCTAAAGACATTAAACTGACAACCTCATTGAGAGTGGGAACACAGGTAAACTCGACAGACGTGAGGGGTTTCTGATGTTCTTCCCTCTTATGTTTTACTTTACGTGAGTCATGGGCCTCCTCCATAAACAGTACATGCTCATCTTTATTCCTGAGAAGCCTGCGCCCTTCAGATCTCATGAAGATTTGTTTGTGCTGCCGCTTCGCCCGGCAGCACTTGTGACGGCATGCGAGATTAGCAATGCTTAGCAACAATATAAAATAGATCTTGTCATTGTAAAATAAAAAAAAAAAGAAGAAAGTGATGAACAGAATTGTCACCTTTAATCTAAAAGTGGAAACATGCAGATGCACACACTTTCCTTTGTTTTTCTCATCAACCAATGTTCCTCTACCCGTCCATCAGACATCTCAGCGCACACCCTCCTCTGTGCGTCTGCCTGCTCGGCGTTCTGCTTTGCTCATTAGGAATCCCATCGGTTTTCATGACAGGACGGAGCTACGTGGCATGTAGGCAGGTGTTTCAAAGAAAACCGCTGGGATCTATTAAAGGCTTCCCTTTCTTGTCTCTAACTTCAACCCACTTTAAAAACAACGGTGCTGCTCTTTAGTCGGCCGCAGATTAATAAAGCTCAACGCATGGAAACATTGACCTTCATGTGTCAATCCGAGTAATCATTGCCCACTTATAAGCTGAAATGAGCTGTGATACGCGAGTTTAAGTGATTTTAAGGAATGGTCTCGAGGGGAATGTGTTTAAATACATTACTTCACTCGAAGCAAGCCAGTAGCCCAGACTCCAAACCGAGATATCATCTTCCTGTCCCACCCACTGGAAGAGCTTCACTCCGCTCGAAGAAAGAAAGACAAATTTAAATGCGACACTAACTTAAGCAAATAACAAATTCATTCCATAAATACGGAGCCGCTAACTGAGGCCGTGGTAAATCCATGTCCCGCTGGTAAACGTGCATGACTTGAATAATGCAGGATTTCATGCTCCGCTATTCAGTGACTAATAGCTGTGGATCTATAAATCTGTGGGAGCAGTTTATCTTGCCGTCCACTGATGAATCTGGACTGACATGAGATGATAGAAACTGTGTGAAAGTGGTTGGAATTATGACCATTATTTCCGATGCTGCCCACAGCTGATGATGTTGAACACTGTCAGAGTCGGACCGGGCTGACAGTTTATCAGAGTAATCGTTCACTATTGTGAATGATGCATTTATTTTTCTTTGTTGACCTCACAGGCAGGATTCCTCTCATTGAAATGCTCTCTGTTCCTTAGAAATGGATTACAGCGTGTAGTATTTGTGTTCATTGTGTTGTACTCACTTGAAGAATTGAACACTCCACCGTATTGAGTATATTTGTTAATGGCAAAAAACGGCTTCACCTGAATGAAATCACTTTCTAGATAATACCATATTACATGCTAATCCCGTTCACTGTGCAAATGCAATAAAGACATTGATTTTCCTTAGTGTCATGGCTGTGTGACTCAGCCTTGTTTAAAGCTGGACCAGTGCACTGTGGGCGCCGCCGTCACGTGTCCCATCGGCACATTTCAACAGGGGAGCTCAAGGAGCACGGGCACCAGGGCGCCGTCCAATCACAGCGTACGAATCCGACGTGGAGCTGGACTCTACACCTCTGACCACAAACACGTCCGAACAGATGTGTGTTAGGAATCTTAACATCACAGAGCAATACGGATGAATGTGGACGACAGTAAAGCTTGACTTTCATTTGACACCTGATACACTGCAGTACGTGTTCCCAGAGGAATATAGGGCCACGCGTTTAGCTTGCTTTACTGTAGTTTTTCTCATGTAAGCAGAGTAGAAAATATTCATTCCACAGCACATCACTCAAAAGCTTTACTAGTTAATTTTTAGGATTGCACTCCTGTCTACCTTGAGGGAGCACATGTACATTTACAACGGAGAAAAGGAACTGTTACGACACTGCACCTGCTCCAGACTCCAGCCGAGGAGCCTGCAAGACGTCACAAACTACAGGAGGCCCCCCCCCTCCATCAAGCTTCTCCTCCTCATTCCGACTCATGATGTACGATTATTGATGCTGGCACCAAAGATTGATATTTACTCTTTTAGTTTTATACTTTTATACACTTTTTTATACATGTCTCATCTGTGAAACCGACAATAAATTGCAGGGAATAAACACACAAATTCTGCAATTTACATTTTTCCGATATTTTGTAATCTTCTTCAGTTAAACAGATACAATGATGTGATTTATATGATTGTACTGCAACATATCAATTATCGGAGAATCACTGTATTTTGATATTACTGTTGTCTGCCGTGTATCACGTATCGTATTGTTTCGTTGTCGTCTCCCACCTGCCCTTCTAACTATACAGCAAAGACTGCACCTCCAAAGACCCAGCTGTCAAACTTCTACAGTTTGAAGACCACACCACTGCCCATCGGACTCATACAGGGGTGACAGGCCAGCGTATCGGCAGAAAGTTGTAGTTCTGGTGCTGAGGTGCAGTCAAACAAGTGGAAACGACAGCAGACTCATTGGAGACACTGCTCCCCCTCGCAACATCCAACCGCACTGTTTCAACCCTCGAGCTTCTGGGAAATACCATTTTCCCCAAGACCTGAGGTGGGAGACCAACCGGCATCCCCTCCATCACCTAAAGTGCACTGCAGAGGATGTTCTCTCCGCCGCAACTGAGGAAGTAGTGTCTGCTCACGGGAGCTGTTGAGAACGCGTGCTGGGCACATCCATCACGGCCTGGTTGGGAGCAACCACAGAACAGGGTAGGAGCAAGACTGCTGCGAACAGTGAGGAAAGCAGGGGGGGGGGGGGGGGGGGGGGGGGATCATTGGTTCCGCCCCCTCTGCCCGCCCTCCGGGGTTTGTTCTCTCCAGGAACAAGGAAACAGCTGAGAAATGCGATTCCTGCAGGCGCCACTGAACCGTGTTCACCAGAGCTACCCCATCACGCTCATCAACAGCAGACCAGTGTCATCGACTACCACCATAGATATACTCTCGTTGCATGGTGCACACAACTCTTGTTTGCACGACCACACACTTGCCCTTGATATGCAGCATACAGTTTGCCTTTTATATGATCTGTACCTTGCTTTTATATTGTCTGTAAATGGGAGGTACTTAGTTTTGCACATTGTAAGAGACTCACCAACTGCGGGAAACCAAATTCTCCCCGTGAGCAAGAACACACTCGTGCCAATAAATCTGACTCTGATTCAAATTCCGCTTCGGGCTCCGAGTCCTTGTGTTGGCTCCGCCGTGATAAGTTTTCCCGCCTATCAAAAGTCACACAGTCTCGATATGTGAATGAAACCACGGATGCACCTGCGGCGTGGAGAGAGGTACTTTGCATGCTGCAGGCTGAGCTTGATTATACGGCCCTGTTGGACGAAGTGTGACATGAAGTCAGAGGGGAGACGGTGGAACATCTGTCTCAGCGGCACCAGCGAGTCCCTCCTGTGACCTTGATGACAGCGTTGGTGTTGAGAGAAGATGAGTCACGCTACACCCCATTCACCTGAAATGTTTGTGAAGCAGTTTTCAGGAATTATTCCATTCCATTTAGAATCGATGATACTGCCGATTAGATTTCAGTGTGCACTATACAGTCTCTCTGTCACAGAACCACTGGGTTTCCTGCTACACACTTTTCTCTTGAATGTTAATTTGTTGATGCTCTGTAACATGTGACATCTTTTCCTGATCATCCTGGTAGAGGGAGAGCTCACTTGAGACTCTCTGTGATGTTTCTGCATATCTGTGGTGTTATTTGTAGTATTCTATTTTTGGTAGCTTCTCCAGACTCTTGTTGAGGGTTAAGGGCATTGGATGTCTCACCTTGTTAAGCCCTACAAGTCAAATTGTGATCTGTGAATACGAACTGTATAAATAACAGTTGATTGATTGATTGAAGAGAACACAATATGATGGCTGGATTAGCAAACAATACTGAACTGCTTTTACTTTCACAAATAAAAAAATTTAGCAAAGAAAAACTTGGACTTCCACCCATAGACTGAACAACCTAAAATATGAATGCGCAGGGAGAGTTCTGACTAATAATGATATTTGCTTAGTTTGTTTAATGTCTTTATTGCAAGAAAACTTAAGCAGGATGGTGCAGCTACTTTTAGTCTGACTATGCCGAATAATCAAACTCTGGTTCACTGTACAACAGCCTTTAAAATGAGTCAAACGTCCAGGTAATGGAGGTGATCGGTGACTTCACCCTCCAGCTGTAGAGAGACCTGCTCTGTGGAAACTCTGCAGTTATGATTTTGGGGCTGTTTTGTGTTGGTGCTCGACCTTGGAGGGTTTCAATAAAAGGTGATGACTGTACACTTTACTTTCTGTGCGCATTGCATTCTTCCACTTTTGGAAAAAGATTTAAAAAAAAAGTTGTGCACAAGGAGCCAAAGGGCAGTGCCAAAATCAAGACGCACAACTACAGTGTCAATCCACTGTCAAAGCATTGAAACAAATACAAATAGGTGTTTTCAGCTGCAGCGATGGTGAATGCCACAGATGAACAATATTTTGGAAAATACCTGACTTACCTTCTGCAAGCAAGCGGAGCGCGTGCACAAAAGAGGGGTCCAGGGTGTTTTTCTCCGCCACCAGCTCAGGTAAGCACTTATTTGAATTCATGGCTGTGCCAGCTGAGCTCCTCGCCGGCCGTGCAGGTGAGAGGCTGTGCGGGACCGGACAGGACGAGCGTCGGAATGCAACTAAAAACCCTTCCGTTGATAGCGGCTCCACTCCACCGGGGCACCGAGCGCCAAAAAAGAAATACCAAGGGAGAGAAGACTAGTCCGTGATGGTGGGCTGGAGGGTGAGTTGTGCTTCAGAGGTGTGAGTCCATCTCTGCTGCTGCTGCTGCCTCTCCGTCCTCTCCTCAGCACCCCGCCGCCCTCAGTGGGTCTGCACACCGCGCCGCTGCCGCTCCTCCTCCCCGCCCCTCGCACACAGTATTGGCCACATTCTGGCACCGTGGCGCCGCTGGGTAAACAAAGACGGTCCCCGCTGAGCGCAGAAGAATTGTGCTGTGCTGGAATGAATGAAAAAAAGGCGAAAAAAAGTTGAGGTTGCATTTAGTCGGGGCTCACACACGGTCCTTGCAATAATCTCACTTCAATAATAGATTCAGTTGCTTTGTTGAAAAGTTGATGCTGAAAATAGTGCCCAAAAGAAGCAACTTAGAAACAACTCTGCAGACGCTGAGTGTCTTCAGACGTTTTAGTTCAACCATTATTCAGTACCAGCAGAGCCGGTCCTGTACATTTTGGGGGCCCTACGTTTCTGGGGGATAGACCAGTTTTGTTTTATACTTCTGTCCTAGGGGACAATAAAATGTAGAGAAAGAAATAAACAATTACCAACTATTGAAGTGCCTTTTTATAAACAAATAGTTTATTTTAAGTAACAACCTTTGGATATGTTCTTTTAGGCATTTTCACCGTCCAACCTGCAAGTTTTTGCGACGTCTTTTTTGCCAATTTTGGATCAAGCAAACGGTTTGATCCTCGCTTGTCGCCCCATTGTACGAGACTGTCTGTGCAAAGCATTACAATAGCTACAGTCACTTTAAAGGGACCCCTGGTGGCATTGGGGCAGAAGGCAGCCGCTTATTTGGCTGATGGGGAGGGCCGGCTTTGAGTACAGGCCACCCAACGAGTCCTTATGAGAACATATTATAACATTTACTTTATTTTGAGTCAGGTTAATTGTCCTCTCAGGTTCAATTATGACTATCTTTGAAATGGCAAAGATCAATTATGGCTGAATCCGTGATGGCATACTACCGAGAGATGATACCGTATCAACGGGAAACATATCTGATCCAATTACGTTCTTGACTGAGTTTCTATTAGTTTCCAGAGCCGCTTGTTTTTTTTTTTTTGTCACACTGAACAAATGCTCTGTGTGACCGGTGGCTGTTTCGCCTCAGGGAGGAAAACACAGTTATGGCCTCTGTGTCGCTGCCCATGGTGCTGGACACCACCTGCATGACTCACATTTTTCCTGATGTGGGGACCAGGCAGGTTTTTTTTCAAGCTATGGTTTTTCCATCGCATAATAGAATAAACGGCATTGAGTAATACGTTTGTTCAACTGGGCTCCCATCAGTCTGTCCTCACAGCCTCTGACCTACTCCAACGTCTTTGTTAATTAAGTCTGAAAGAAAGTGGATGTCTTGTTATGGTTTAATCACTGTTTGGCATCTTTCTGAAAAGCTCTGCAAAACTATACCTGTTTAGATTTATATCAATGGTCTTGTTTCTTGTTTCCTGTTTGAATTTCTCTCATGTCTAATCATGCGACAACAACAGTTTGTTCTTGATTTCTGAAACTGTTTTTTAATATAGTTGTAATCACATCCTAAAACGCAGCCATTCTGTTTATATCTGAGTAAAAAAAAACTAAATTCACAGTCATCGTTTTAAATGTGACAAACTGTATCAATACGATAGCATTTAATGCAATAAGTCAAGTCGGGTTTATTTATATAGCACATTTAAAACCAAAGGGATATACAATAATGTAAAATGAAGTTGATTAAAATAAATATGCGATGATGTTGATAACTACAACAAGACACTCAAGAGAAGAGGTTTTGCAGTTTATATTTGTTAGCTTGTAGGAGAGCAAAGCGGCAATCCCAGTATAACAATGTTCATTTCCTCTGTTGAAGAGTGACTCAAAGAGGAAAGGAGAGCTTGTTTCTGTTTGTGAAGAGGAAAAGACATGAAACCACCTCAAAGAATCTTTATCACTGTGATTCTTTATTCGCTTGTCACGGTGCAGCACTGGTGTCAGCGATGTAAAGCACGAATGTTTGCATCTGGTATCAATGCCTCTCTTGTCCCCTTCAGCCGTGATATTGATCTGAATCTCAAAGTCATCTGCAGCGCAGGATGCTGGCTGCTGTACTTACTCACAAATTAGTTTTTGAGCAGAGGAAGCTGGTGGATGCAAACTCCAGCTCTACTTGACCTTTAGAGATGATTGTGACTGCTCTGATCGGAATAACAAAGAGCATTGTGGGACAACACTCACTTATGGCTGCCTCTTATCCCTTTAAATAGACACATATATAGAGTTGGTTAAATTAGTTATGTTAAAAATTCATAATCTTGTCATAGAACTGCGAGGAGACAGCACACACCACAATACTTGTCTGTGAAATCTCATATTCTTCTTTTAGAGGTGATCCACAAATCTTCACACTTCAATAGCAATGAAACAAACGGTATAATCTTAAAGTCAGTAAGAACAGGAATTTTATTATTTAATATCTAATTGTAGAAAATGTGGGTAAATGTTGGCGTTAATCATTTCTCTACTTTAAATGATCTCTCTCAGTTCACCTTTAGTGTCATGAGTATTAATCATTCACTTTCAATAGAAGGTTTGTTTTGGAGATGGAAATATGTTGTGTGTCGGTTTCAGGAGTTCAAACAACCATTTGGGTTTGTTTAAAATGCTATAAAAAAAGACATGGTATCTTATTAACCAACTTTTTACTTAACATCTTTATAGTTAGTTAGAATTTATTGATTATATTATGACATTTGCACGTCCTCTTTTCTTTAACATGAATTATTGATCACTCAATCACTCAATCACTGTTGAGTAGAGACACAATGTTTTTCTGCTGGACAAAACCACTACGTCCATGTCGGCTGTACTGCCTTTGTGTTTCACACTCGCTGGACCTTGACTTGTGTAATTTCATTGAGTGAAATGATTAATAATCTGGCTGCTGTTGGTGCTTGCTGGTTACTATTGAGTGTGACTGTATATATATGGTTCCATCTTGTAATCTCAAAGTATGGTTGTATCTTTGGATGAAAACAGACCTGTTCTTTGACGAATATAAAAAAAAATGAAAACTGATATCAGTGCTGAGAGAAGATGTTTATCAGACTGCTGAATGCTACTTCTGGTAAAGGAGTTGTCAACACTTCTCTTTTGACTTAGTCTCTCTATCAGTACTGACACCATTTAGTTTCCAAATAAGATTTTATGGATTCTTACAGCTCTCTAGTGGTCAAACAGCAACATTACAAATTCCACAACCACAGTGATGCAGAGAAGTCTTTCAAACCTTTAATTTTGTGTATCCCTTCTATTTTTGTGTCTTTGTTTCAGTTTAGTTTCAACTTCAACTCTTTTTGTTTTGTTTCCATATGGAGTGCTGTACCCTGTCTGCACAACAAGTTTACCCTCGGGTACTAATAAAGAAACCTAACCTAACCTTATGTTTGTTACTTTGTGTATCACTGACGACTGCTGATCTCACTGTGTCCATGTGATCACCACGTTCGCTCTGTGGAACTTTGATTCTTCACTTCTGTCACATTTCCTTAGTGAAGCTCGAGTGTTGGATCAAATTTACATGTTCAACAATCTTTTGATTTGGGACACAGACACCAGAGATATATCTCTGTAACTTCACGGTGGTGGTAACTATGTGAAGCGGTTTCTATGGCCTTTGTTATTGCTTAACCGACTGATAAACTCTGTCCTCCTTTTGGCCCCAATTACAACCTGCCTCTGTCAAGCTGGACAGAGGAATCTAGCAATCTGTTGTTTTCAAATAAAAAAGTAAAACAGCTATAAACACTACTAATGTTAATTCTGATCAGTCTAGAGTACTGCATGTGTATCAGAACTGGCCTATGAACTAGAATTTACCACTATGAGGCCTCATTCATGGTTTTTATTTGTATGTTTTTGAAGTACTGTTCAAGTCTGAACAGGGCAGAGACATGATGTTCACTCTGACCATCTTAGTCCCCCGTGGTCACACTGGATCATATATGTGTTGATGCATTGTTTAAAAGTTGTTTAAAAGAGCAGTACAATAGTTGCTCTTATATTCATTATTGCGACATTTATCATCCAAAGACCATCTGGACGACACATAATTATTTCCTCCATCTGCTGAACTTTTATTCAAAAATATTTATCCCCAAATTTTTTTACCCATTTCGTCAAGACGGCTTTTAATTTGAAACGTTTGACCGGAACTCTTATCTTTTATCGAATCAGACTTGACATGAGTCAAGTAAGAGGCGATGAGGTCGAACAAAATCACTAACGTCTCAAAAATACCACGTGAGAACGGCGGAGAGGTTCAAGTGTGAAGATCTGGGAAGGTAAGGAAAGATCCAGATGTTCGACCTGCACGTTGACTCGAACACCTGGAGGATGTTGTAGACAAACTGTGAACGACTGTTGAGTGACTGTTGGTTCACAGACTTTACCCTGGTGGTGTTAGACACGTGCCCAGCATCAGTGCGGTGTAGAGGAGTCAGACACACACAGGAAGAAAGAGAAGTCAGTGTGATCGCAGCTAAATGAATTACCTAACGTGATGTAAATACTGTCAATGTTAGACTGACTTCTCCTTTGTTGTTTACTTATAATTTAAAATCTATATATTATGTAAAACTAATAATAGTATTAATATTTACAGCGAGAATGCTAGTATTAATTTCAAAGTATAAATAATAATAATAACAATAATTTATAATTTAATTCGGGTAATAATGACTTTGGTTTTGTTGTAAAAAAGTAATAAGACTGAAGGTATATCTCTTTAAAGTGTGAAAATGCGAGAATTATATATTATTTACCTTTAGCTTTTTCTACTGTCTTTCTATCTTCAATATCTTTGTAATACTTCCTGAAATTGATTTACTTAAAATGTATTTCGCATGATTGCAAATCAACCCATATACATAGTACATGGAAAATTATGAGGCTTTTCATTTAAAATAGGGAGCGGAAAAGAATATTATTAAAACAAAAATAAATGTGTATGCATAAGGAATTAGGTTGTGCTGAAAGTTGCTCTGCTGAGAAAATGTTGAAGGTTTATTGTAGAAGACAGATTCAGTCAAGTTTTAAAGTTCACTGACCTTGAAAACTGCAGTTGATAAAACCAACTGATAGTGAGCTGATACTACGTCTTGGAAATCTGTAACTAAACACAGAGAGAAGAGACTGTCAATGTTAGTAATCCAATAATTCTTCGGCTACAACTTCAGTGAAACATGCCTGGGCTTCCACGCCTCTTTGCCCTGCAGGAAGTCAGAGATGTCAGCGGTCATGGTCGTGCACGGCGGGGCGTGGGCCATTCCAGACCACCTGGCCGAGGCCTCTGTGGATGGAGTCAAGGCTGCAGCATGTGAAGGGTTTACTCTGCTGAAAGGTGGAGGAAGTGCAGTGGAGGCTGTGGAGGCAGCTGTGAGGGCGCTGGAAGACAACACTGCGTTCGATGCAGGTACACAGATACATTTAAACACTGATGAAACGTAGTATGTTTACACTCATCGTGGGCTCATCAACATATTAGGGCGTTTGTTCCAATCAGATCTGCACTGAAATGTAGATCACAATGAATCTCAATAAAAGCAGGACAAGTAGATTTCCCGCTTTACTACTTTGTTTAAAAAACAACAACAACTCCACCTCCACACAGGATCCAATCACCAGTCACCCTCTTCTTCACCCAATTCAGCCAGCTCTGTCTGGTGTGAACTGTCTCCATCTGCTGGTGGTGATGCCAACGTACATCTTGGCTCCATGAGGAGTCTGGGGGATGGTGGTGGACACAGGTCGTGTCGGCCTCAGATTATGGGGCTCATCTCCATAATCCAGCATTAGAGCCAGATGGAGTCCGTGGAGAAAAAAAAATCAACATGTTGGTTTTTGTCTGATAAACATTTATAATATTTGCTTCGCTAACAAAATAACCCACATGAATCAGTTTACATACATATGGTTTTCTGTCAGTGTAGCAAGACAGTCAGTCAATGCCTTGCTCATAAGTCCTTCTGCTCTTACTGTCAGCGCCCTGCGGACATGTGAGGATGTGGCAGACAACCTCCTAACATCCTGCAATTTACCGCAGCTCATTATTCGCTGGGCTCCCCGACACATCACACCCACCCTGGCCTCATTGCACATGTTTATCGTGGTTTTGGGAATTGATTCTTAAATTGAATTCCCTGTTTTAATCACTTGAATAGCCTTGTCTTACTTATAGCTGCCCTCCTCTTCCCTAATGCCCCTCCTTGAACAATTGGATATGCTAGCCCTTTGTCTGTTAGATAAGCTACCTCAGTTTCCTCTTTTTAAACTCTTGCATTTTTTTCATCTTGTGTTTCCTGCACTAAGGTGTTTAAACTTGTAAGTGCACTTGTACTGTTATTGTTATTTCTATGTTTATGTCCGTGAAACACTTTGTAATCAGTTTTATTTGTATATAATTGAAATTGATGATTATTATAATAATCACTATTTTACATACATGATCTATTCAGCTAATTCTTTGCGGGTGTGCTGCAGCCAATCCCTGCTCACATTCACATCTTCAGGCGATGTAGAATGTCCAATTAACCTAAGTGGAAACCGGCAATGTAACCGAAGAAGGAAGCCGGTGACCCTGGTGAAAACCTACACGCCCCATCTGGTCGTCAGGTCCGAAACCCAGATCCTTCTTTCTGTGACGTGACAGTGCTCTCCACTGCACCACCGTGCCGTCCATTGATAAACAGCTGTAGATTTTAACCTCTTCACACAAAGTTCTGTCAGCATGTCTGTCTGTTTAGCTGCTCAGCACCAACACTATTAAATCGTCCATCAAAACTTTCTCTGAGATGCCGTTTAAGTTTTTACTGACTGTAACATTTAATTCTAGGACACGGAGCCGTGCTAAACACTGATGGAGAAGTGGAGCTGGATGCCATCATCATGGATGGAAAGACACTGGCCTGTGGTGCTGTGTCTTGTGTGAAAAACATTGCCAACCCGGTGTCCCTGGCACGAGCGGTGATGGAGAAGGTGTCATCTGAAATACTTTTGGCCTTACGGAACAGACGTAGCAGGAGATACTGATATATGTTTTCAGGATTGTTTTTAATTGGTTGTTACAAATTATACTTTGTAATTTTCCTACATGTTTGTTGCGATGGGAAATGTCAGACCGCCCACGTCATGTTGACAGGCAGAGGAGCGAACATGTTTGCAGAGAGCATCGGCGTGGCCACAGTCCCCACCGAGACTCTGGTGACGGAGAACGAGAGGAGGGAGTGGGAGAAACAGAAGAATTATGCCACTGGAGTGATGGAGGAATTTAACTCTCAGTGGTTTGTCTCTGCAGCATCTGACTTTATTTTTAAACACTTTCTTATCTTGGCTTTAAATGTCCATTAATCTGAATAGCCTGACAATAACCCAAAATATAATCGAATAACTAGGCTTCTAACAAAGCTCTTGTGTACTTTACCAAACATGCGGTTTACACTTGAATCAAGTGTTTTTTGTCTCATTCCAGGGCCCATGACACAGTGGGAGCCGTTGCTGTGGACGGTGCTGGTAATGTCGCATGTGCAACATCAACTGGAGGGATCAGGAATAAAATGGTTGGCAGAGTAGGAGACTCTCCAATTATTGGTAATAATTAATTGACTTAACTCTCTCAAACAGCACATTATATTGTCAGCTGCAGTAAAAATCTGATTTTAATTACATTTTTCCCCACAACTTGGGAGTATAATTTATATAAGCACATCAATGCATGAAATTGAGTTGCATTTAATACACATTTTATAAATGATTCCACTTTTTTTTCCTGCTCTCTCTTGTATATAAGGCTCTGGAGGATACGCAGACAACTGCAGTGGTGCAGTGTCTTGTACCGGTCATGGAGAGTCCATTCTTAAAGTCACATTGGCCAGACTCATTCTTTCACATATAGAACAAGGTAAAATATCAGGTTTTTTAACGAGACTTTATTTGTTGATGTCACACTTTGTGTATTTGGCTATAAAGCATCACACAGTTTTTCAATAAGATTGAAACAGTGCAAATGTCTTATATATATATATAATTCCCAGTTTAGAACTACAGTCTTTCATTGTAGCATTATTTGGATTTGATGGTGTGAGGAGTTTGATGTTTTAACATTCTGTCTTTCAATGACTCGACCTGAGTTTGTACGTTTTCAGGACGTTTTGTCATTAACAATGGCAGCAAGAACAGTATACTTATTTCATATTTTATGCTCTCCCCCACAACAACAGGTAAATCAGTGGCAGACGCCTCACAGTTGTCTCTGAGGTACATGGGCGAGCGGGTTCGAGGTGCAGGGGGTGCGATTGCAGTTTCTCCATCAGGGCAGTGGGCAGCCACGTTCACCACAGAGCGAATGGCTTGGGCGGCAGTGGAAGAGGATGTTCTGTGGTTTGGATTAGACCCAGATCAAAGATTAAAAGAGCATTTGTCCAAATAACAATGTTAGGTTCTTTGTCCTCATTAGTTGTATTGAGGAAAAACAAAAGAGAACAGTATTTTAATTATGTGTTTTACTAATCTGCCATGCTGAACCGTTCTCTACGGTTGTCTGTAGCCATAAGTAATACACAGTATTTTCTTGTCAGATCTTCATACTCTACATACAGTGTTGTGCATGAACGGACGCAAAAGAGCGCGTTTATTGAACACGTTCACTTTTATGAGAACGATGAACTGAACGCAGCTCAATGACAAATAATGAATTTGAACGGTGAACACGTTTATAATGTAGCGTCCTTAGACGACAGGAAACTTCTCTCTTTATGTGTAACTTTATTAAAGTCCAGCGAACACGACACACTTCTTGTTCGTAACTTCAACACTCCTACCCAATAACTCTTGGAGTGTAAACAGATGCACACACCGGCAGACAAATTTGTAAGCTATAAAAAAAACAATAAAAATATCAAATAAAAAAATATCAAAAGAGTCCTGCACAACAATAACATTAAGCAGTCGCTGGCAGTGAAATGCTTGAGTCACAGGCTCTCTTCTAGCAATGCTCAAGTAATTACAACCCAAAATATAATAGAAATAGTATAAAATAGAATATCAACATTTAAAATAGAAAATAAAGTATATATATATATAAATATATATAAAAACAGCTGACACTTAGACAGTGGGGAACCGATCCAGGTGTTGTCCATCCAGTTATGTTTTTTTGTTGTTACTCCTTGGAGTCGGACCAATGACCACCGTTGGATTCTCTGCCCATTGTCCAACTTTCTGCCACTAGTCCACCGCCTCTCCAGATCTGAAGAAGTGTTTTAATTTTGAAACGCTATTAAAAGGTGCATTTTATTGATTGTGAGTTGATACAAGTCCTGAATGTCTGTGAAATATGTCAGAGTTTTGTTTCACCTCTTGACACCTATCGGCATTATTGTGCGAGGGGTGAGTGGACAGGTCCATCCCGGGATGGGACCTCACTCACCTGCTCTTTATGCAAATAAACACCTACATTATTTAGGATTTAAAAAGGAACAATTGTGTTGTTTGTTTATTTTATACCCAGTCTGACTAGTTACAGCCAACTTGTCTGGTTTTAAATGCTTTTCGAGAACCTCTAAACAGTAACAACTGCATCATTCATTCATGAATCTGCTCTTTGACCAACAGCTTTTTGCAGTTTCAGACTTTCAAACAATCGTTGCTCAGAGAAACTGAATAAGAACCTCATTCAGACAGAATTAAATGGCATGAACTAACATACTGAAGTTACTTCTATGTTTTTTAATAAGATTGCAGCACAGAATCGAAAAACTAGACTTTAAAACTGGAAGTTGAGGTTTTAAAAACTAAATAGTGTTGTAGATTTTTTAAATTTCAAATTCTAAAATAAATTAAATAAATTGATTTATGTTTAATTATTTCTCCCTTTCGTTGAAAATGTCATATATGAGGCCTTATTTTTCAGTTGCATATCCAAATATTATTATTGTCATTGAAACTACATTAAACATGTTTCAAACTTTTGACCTGGATCTTGGAGCTACGGAGCCAGATCTTAGAGCTACGGAGCCAGATCATCCACATCATACCCGTCTGTTGCTGGAGCGGCGTGATCCCTGTGATCAGCAGTCTGTGGTGGGTCAGCAGTGGGTCAGTAGCGGACCTCACTGGGTCTGTGGTCGCTGCCATGCTGCCTGTAAACACAAGCCACGTGACGCTGCCTGTCAGGGGCTTTGCAGCACTGGGGCGATTCACGGCGGAGTTAGAGGAAGTTACTGGGAGCAGCGGCGCTACTATGTAACCTAACGCGAGTCGGACGGCAGAGACGCGGGAGAGAAGTAAGAGTTTATAATGTTTACGCAGACATGTCGAAATATCCCAGACACAGGCGTTGGAGGGGATGCGTGTGGGCGTGCTCGCGTAGCAGCTCCAAGGCTACAAACAAACTTGGTATCTAGGGCCTATGCTAACGCGACCTAGCTAGCCTGAATGACAGAGTTAGCATCGAGCTGTGTAACTCAATACCCACATGTTTTATCCAGCATACGTTGACTTCCCCTGCACACGCATCTAACTGCGGAAACACAGCTTCTATTACCGGTGCGATAATTTAAACCAGTGAGCTGCCCTGTGCAGACTTCTCCCACAAGTTACTGTTAGCATGCTAAGATAGCCTCCCTGACGCGTTCTCCAGCGGCTTGTTGTTAGCATCCTTACGTTAGCATGCTAGCTAGCAAACAGCTCATTGGCAAAGCTTGACCACACCTTGTCCGTGTTTTATGTGGATATCGAGATTTATTAAGTGAGATTAAATCTACCTGAAGAAAGTTTCGCACCAGTGTGATTGAGATTTAAGGAGCTAATGCTACTGGTTTGAGCACAGCAGATTTTTCTGGCCTGTTCCAGTCGTGCTTGTTGTTGCTTTTTTTTTTAAACATCTCTGATAACTTGCAGATAATTTATCAGTAGCTTCAGTCTGAAAACACTCCACGTCGAGGATGTGAACACTTTCCTGTTTTTAAATTCAAGACACGTAAAGCTGATCAGAAGTAGAACGCACCGGGCTGTGTAAACCCGAGTGGATCAGAGAAGTGGTCAAAACAAGTCGAAGCTGGAGACGAGGGGTCAACTGTGCAGGCGAGTAAACGTGTAGGCTACAAAACAAAACAGCTGCTGGAGGAAACCTCGATCATCTGTCGCTCTTTGTGCAACGACTTTGACATTAATTCAATGTTTAGCAAAGCCCTTAATCTAACTGACAGTCCACAGCCATTTGTAACTTTGATAGCACTCTGATTACCAGCATTTAAATGTAGAAGTTTACTTCTAATTTTTTTAACCCTGTGGATAATTGTTTACAACCTCCCTGGCTTGCCGCTTGAGCCTAGTCTGATATATTACGTGCAACTAGGATGTTGCACATGCAAGATAGAGCTTCATTCAAGCATTATCAATACCATTTTTGTCGTTTTGCAGGAGGGCAGCAGCATTCATGGATATTGTGGAGACCTTAAACCATCTAATACCCAGTGACCAGTTGGACGACTCCCTGGCTGTGGGTCAGAACTCGGAGTGTGAGGCCAGTAATGAGTTAGGGTCTGGACTCCAGCTGGACGATTCACTGAAGAACATGCTCAGTGACAAGGATCCCATGTTCGGATGTGCCAGCTCCCAGTTCAATCTGCTGGACAACGAGGAGTCTGCTTTTCCGGCTGCCACTTCCACAGGTACGTCAACAGACAATTCTATTTTATTTTACTGACTCCAGTGTTTGATTATATGCCTACTAATATATGCTACTACCATTACTTTACATGGCTACTTCACAATAAAAGCAATTCAGAAATAACTGGATAACCTGGTGAAAGAAGTCAAAAGCTTGCTCTTTTATGTATTAAATGCATATTGTTAGGTGCTGCAGAACACTTGAGGAAAATTAACTTGTGCTGCAATGGTGCTTTTCTTATTTTTAGACTTTTATTACTCGCTATTTAGACAAATGCACACTATCGTCATAAATGTCCCTCATATTGATACACCAGATGATAATCTACAATTATTTGTTCTACTTGTTGTTGGCAGGTCCTGATGATGGTTCAGCACCCACAGGTCTCAGCAGTGAAATGACAGTTGAAGAGACCACACCAGTGAAGCGTCCTGTTGGCAGGCCGAAGAAACGTCCACATCATTCAGTTCAAGGTAAGTTGGTGCTCGTACATTTAGATTTATACCATATGAAATCCTTAAACTAGAGATGTGGTGAGTCATCATTTTCCATGTTTTGGTTCTTGTTGAAACAGAAAATAGTGATGGCCCACAACCCGCTAACACATCCAGCAACATCATCACCCGAGGACGACCTGAAAGGAAACCAGCCAACAGGCTAGAAAAGCCGTGTCTCATTGAGAAACAAATTAAAGGCACAGAACTAAAGAAAGAATTGACTGAAGGAGGACGCATCGACGTAAATAGTCTTGAAGGAAGACGATGGCTGAATCCAACGGTTGTACTGAGACGGTTGACAGTCACAATTGGAGGATTCAAGATTGAGTTGCTCCCAGGACCCTCTTATACACAAGACGTTGATACAAGCCAGGCTGTTTGCCTTGAGGGGGATATGTTGCCCGTTGTGGACAAAGGTTTGACCGTGTTGCCGGTTGATGCCGTCAATGTACAGAATCCCACAGCTGAGGGTGTGGCAGAGGTGGATGTGAGTGAGAAGAGCACTGCTGATGATGTAGTCCACGGGCTGGGCCCCTATGTGAATCCCAATGATGTGCAGACCTCCAATGGGACAATAAAAGGGAACCCGTCCGCGCCAGAGACAAAGCTTGACAATCAGAGTATTCCTGAAGAGCAAAAGCCATTGAGTAATGAAAAAGAAGATATTAATGAGCCACAGTGCAACGAGAACGACATAACTACTGTTAGTAAGACTGATGTTAAAGAAAAGGAACTGGATGTGGTGAAAAATCCACTTAAATCTAAAGAAGGACCGACTCCTACCAAGAATAAGGACTTGGTTTCATGTAAACCAAAAACCGTGATAACAGAGCATAAAGTATCACAAAATCCATTGCCATCGAAGATCATCCCACGAGGTGACCTGCACAAAAATAAACCTCTGAAAGACAAGAAAGAAGTTGCGCCTTTGAAAAGGCCTGCAGAAAACGCCCAAAGTGAGCAGGCTTCTAAAGTTCAAAAGACACAAAGCACAGGAGACACTAAAGTGAAGCCAAAACTACCAATTCCCTCTAGCTCAGCATTAAAGAAGAGTCCATCGTCTGGCAACCGTGCTGTTGATCAGCAGCCACCGAGCAAACAAATGCCCGCTCCGACTAAGTCTAAAGTTGAGGCTGCTCAGCCAGTGCACAGTCGTCCAGGCCAGATGTTAAAAATGCCTGAAGAGGGAGGACAGGAAAAGCCCAAACTGAAAAAGCCAGAAAAGATCCTTCAGAGACAGAAAAGTAAAAGTTCAAGAAGCACGTCTGTGGAGGAGCCGCAGCTCTTCATCCCAGATAACGCTCCTGTCGCGAAGAAGGAAGCGGCCGAGGAGCAGCCTGCGAACAGTGACACCGTGTGGGATGGAAACAACTGCTGTGGCCTGTGTAAAACACACCACAATAACACGTAAGTGCAGCTCTTACCTAAATATAGAGAATTATTGCACAATAGCCATATTAATGATTTTGACTCAGATTTAATTAGTGTATGTTGTAGAGTTAACTCAAAAGGGTTAACGTTGTTTGTTGCAGAACTATCAACCATCAACACTGGATTGTTGACTTTTAATAAGCAGAGCATGCAATATTAGACAAATACATAGAGAAATTGGAAAACACACAACAGCTGTACTTTGCCTAGGTTCATGGTGGGCTGCGGCCGCTGCGAGGACTGGTTCCACGGTGACTGCGTCGGTCTCGACCTGACAAAAGTACGTGAAATGGAGGAGGAGGACGAGATGTATGTTTGCCTGAAGTGCTGTGACGAAGAGAGCAGGAAGGTGGAGCCTGAGCCCCTGAGCGCACCCAAACCAGAAGTTCCAGCAAAGGCCGAGGCCCAGGTCCAGAAGCTGCCTCCCAAACCAAAACCAGAACCAGGATCCTCCCAGAGCCTCACATCAGGGGGAGTCAGACCGGTAAGAAAGGTGAGCACCGACAGCTCTGACAAGGAAAATGTAAATCTTTCACATATAACCAAAAATTGTTATATGACTAATGGACTTTTTTCACTTCTCTCAAAACAGGATTCTGACAGAAGGCCGTCTGCAGATGCCAGAGATGGAGCTTATAAAACAGGTAAGTTATTACAGAATTATATATAAGATTAAATTAAGGTAATTGAATCATACTTTGGCCAAAAGTTTTTGAAGACACTTGTTACAACTGTTAAGAACATTTATTTCCCTCAGTGAATCTGTGTTTCTGAAATTAAGGCATTAAGCAATCTAACTGGGGGTTTAAGGAACGTAGAATCATTGAATTTACATGTCAGACGCTTTTGTCCAAAGCGACTTACAATTAGTACACTCAACATTTTTTTACGAGGGGCCATTTAGGGGTTCAGTATCTTGCCAAGGACACTTCGGCATGCAGATGGGAGAGAGTGGGGTTTGAACCGGCAACCTTCTTGTTGGAGAGCCACCACTAGGCCACACCGCCTAGTGGTTCGAGTGAATCTCTACATCGTCTACATTCATTAAGGCGATGAATGTTCTTGTGTTCTTTTTAAAGGTTTCACAGGCCTTAGGCAATCTCTGGGTTCTTGTAGGGATTTTAAATTAATCAAAGGTAATTTTTGGTTTAATGTTTTTCATTGATTCTCATTCAGAGGGCTATGATGCGATTACAAGACTGATGCATCGTGGTACATGCAGATTCTTGAACAATTTCTTTTGAGGATATTAATGTAACTAAATATGTAACAGTAACAACCGTAAAGTTTGCTGCAGCAAAGTCACCGTGTACGCTCACTATCTCACTGGGAGCCAATCTGAAATGTCAGTAAAATCCATAACTTTCCTGACATCTAAATACTTTGTGAAGCTTAGTGAGCAAGAAGAGTTTAGACATCAGTCAGCATCAGTCTGTCCTCTGTCCTCCTCCCTCTTCCATGATTCATAGTCTGCAGGTACTGTTGGTAGAGAGAGGGGGAGGTTTATTGGCATCTACAATAAACCTGCTACATACAGACAGATTTTCAGTTGGACTGGAGCTGCTTACATTTTAATAAAACTGGGGGTGTCATTGAAGGTTTTACCGCTTATGCATGTGTGTATATATATTTATATATCACAATATATCAACACAACCAGACAATATTGATATCAAATATATTTGTTGTGTCTTCTGGGGCCAAATATAGTGCCAGTGTTAAAATACCCATGAAAAGCAGCGCATATATTGTATTTTTGAAACAATGCCGGCACATATTTCTCCCAAATCCATTAGAAATCGTCTCACAGCTCAATGTTTTTTTACTTCAAAAACTCAGCAAAGTTTACAGTGAGTTTAAAACTAGTGAGTGTGGAAGTCATTTTGGGAATCGGGAAGGCAAAATAAAATAAAAAAATTGTATGTGTAAGGGAATCTTTTAATAGTTGTGTTGTTTCCATATTGGTAACCCAATACCACCGTCTTGTTGCTTTCTAATAAAGTCTGGCTACCTGCTGTTGTGTTCAGGTTGTGTGAGGGTCATCCACAGCTACATCTAAAAGTGCCAACTGTGCATTTTTTGTTCATTACAAAAGAAAAGGGTGAAAATCTCATTAGCTGTTATCTAATATCTAAGAGACGATAACGTTTTTCACATCAGCTGTTTTTGAATGTCACATTTTTCTCTCCTAACTCTGTTCCTGGTGGTCGCAGATTCCCCTCACCTGCTCCCCACATCTTTTTATTCTGTCGTCACAGGCGTTTCGCTGAAACAAGAGGCAAGGAGCAAAACTTCGGCTTCAAAGAAACCCGTGTCCGTGGAGGCCATCAGGCGGAGTGTGCGTGATTCTCTGAAAGAAATCCTTACTCAGAGGCAAGTATTTCAGAAGCTTAAGTAAGAGTAAAAGCTGAAATTGCCTTCCAATACCTCAGAAACTGTGACTCTCTGCATTTTTAGGTTGAAGGAGTCCGATCTGAGCATCTCAGTGGAGCGGGCTGTTGAAGTCGCCAAGAAGACAGAGAGAGAGCTTTTTCACTTGAATAAAGATACTGACAACAAATACAAGAACAAGTACAGAAGCTTAATGTTTAACCTCAAAGATACTAAAAACAATGTAAGTGCGACTTCAAATCAGGCACGACACACACATGAAGAGTTTTCTTGGTGTTGTGTTACAGTTTTAACATCAATGCATTTCCATTTTGTTTGAATGGTTTTCTTTAGGTCCTCTTTAAGAGAGTCCTCAAAGGGGAAATTTCACCCAGTAACCTAATTCGAATGAGTCCCGAGGAACTGGCCTCGAAAGAATTGGCTGCTTGGCGACAAAGGGAGAACCGACATGTAAGTAATACCAGAAGCTTAGTCTATGTTTCTCCATTCATCGCATAAATTCACCAGGACAGTTCACGATAATTATGTCACAGAAGCTAAGCTCTGCAAGTACGATTAACATTAGTAGATTTGGTGCTTTTATTATTGTTTCCATTATAGATGGTTGCAATTTGAAAATTCTGACTTTAAGTAGCCATCTAATAATCGAATGATAATGAATTCCTCCTTTTACAGACAATTGAGATGATTGAAAAAGATCAAAGAGAGGCAGAGAGACGACCCATCACCAAGATCACACACAAGGGCGAAATTGAAATCGAAAGTCAAGAACCGCAAAAAACGCCTGAGCCTGAAGAGGTAAAGCAACATGTCAATTATTACTCTGCATTTTTTTATATATATATACACAAGTAAAATAGGGCGACATGTTTGCCTGAATGTCTTTGTTTCCCTCACTCTTCTCAGATGGAGTCTTCCCCCAAATCAACTGAAGTCTCGACAGACCCCCCAAAACCACCTGAGGACAAGGCGGAGAACATCAAGACTGATAAAGACACTACAGGCCAACACAAGTCTCATTTGTTTGACCTACACTGCAAAATCTGTACAGGTAAAACGCCTGACGTCAGTAAAAGATCTGATCTCAGCCATGGAGCTCTTTCTCATTTGTCCCTTTTCCCCTCTGTAAGGTCGCATGGCCCCCCCTGTGGATGAGGCCCCTACCAAAGTGGTCAAGGTCGCCACCACCGTTGTCAGGAGGCAGTCCAGCAAATCAGAGGAGACAAAAAGCCCAGCAGGACCTGGCCTCGAAGACGACCTGCACCTCACAGCTTTAGAGGAGAGCTTCAGAAGCACTCGGCCAGGCTATGAACCCAGGTATTATTTCTGACTCTCTGCGTGGCTCTTATGTGTTACTCGTTTTTTTTTGCAAGAGTGCTCCATCGCTGTTCTGTTTGCCACAGGTCGGATCATATAGCTGGAAGAGATGAAGAGACCCTGTTCCTCTCCAGCCTGCAGTCCCTGTGGCGAGGATTCATTCACATGCACTCTGTGGCAAAGCTCGTGACCAAAGCTTTCCCTGTCTCGGGGAATCTGGATAATGCGACCGAGGTAATGTGGACACAGCTGAGCATGTTTATAGTTTTTGATAGGTGTTTTAAAGGGCTGTCAGTTAATACATTCGACTCCACCTCCCAACAGGACCTGCCAGACAGCATCCAAGTTGGCGGGAGGATAAGTCCACAGATGGTGTGGGACTATTTGGACAAGATTCGGGCAAGTGGAACAAAAGTGAGTTTTGACAGCTTTCCTTTTGAAAATGAATATAGTACATCTCAGTCATTAAAGGTATATGACACAGGATTTGCCGGTGAGCAGTGAATCAGTTGTTTTCTGATTGTTATGCAGTGGTTAGGATCAAAAGCACAAATAAACACCTCACTTGTGAAATAAACCTGGGTGGTAGATGACATGGGTTTAAATACGTGGTAAATATTAAAATATACGCTTGATGTTACAGTCTCTGTTGTATCTGTTTGGAACAGCTGCTTCTAACACCTTCAATTGATGTAAACCCAAATCAACAGCCGGCACATTTGTAGAGAACGTTACAATCTATTGTGTGCACCTTTTTAATACGTTTGGATTTGTGCACATGTTTCTGATTAGGTAACACTTCTGACACACACAACATTTTACGTATTGTCCTACCTTCACACTCTGCATGTTGTTATTGACTGAGGGATATACACCCACTGTCCCAAGGCAGCAGCCCAGAAACATCCCACACACAAAATACAGGCCTCTACTAAACAGGAAAATCCTGCAGTCTGTCTTTAAATGCGATCATCCTCTAATGCATGTGGTTCATTGTGATCAAGAGCTGAGGTTTACATTCCGACATTTAAAATTCCAGTGTTCAATTCCATTTGATGCATTTAAGAGCTGTTTGATTAAATCAGAGTTCTTGTACACGGGTGGAAGATTTTACTAACACATGCCTTTTTTATCTCATTAAAGGAGGTGTGCCTGATTCGCTTCTCCCCCGAGTCGGATGAAGATGAGATCTCCTACACTCTCTTGTTTGCCTACTTCAGCAGTCGGAGGCGTTTCGGGGTGGTGTCTAACAACCGGAAACAAGTGAAGGACATGTACATCATTCCCTTGGGTGCCGCTGAGAAAGTTCCACATCAGCTTGTTCCGTTTGATGGGCCAGGTAAGCTGATCGCTTGACCAAGTTTTAAATGGATGATTCATTCATCTTACTACCTTTTAAACTGAATCAATCTTTTGATTTGACAGGTTTAGAAAACAACCGGCCCAACCTTCTTCTCGGACTCATAATTCGCCAGAGATCAAAAAGGGACTTTCTTCCCGTGGACGTGAATGAAACCGGGAGGAGTATGCCTGAAATCAAACCCGTCACCGTTTCCGCTCAAGAAACCAGGACAATAGTGGAGGATGAGAAATTGTTTCTCTCTTCATTGACGGCAGTGCATAAAAAGGAGATGGACAAACCACTTAGCACCACCGAGGCTGTTGATGAGCCTGTTAAAGAGGCTCTTGAAGAACCATCGGCATCAGAGGAGCCCAACAATCAGGAGCCACAAAGACCCCTGCGCTTTCTTCCAGGTGTGCTGCTGGGCTGGGGCGGGGAATTGCCACCGCTGCCAGATTTTGGAGGAAAACCTGAACCGGCAGCAGACGACACCCCTAAGAGCCAAGCACCTTCAAAAACAGAGGCGTCGGCCGGGAACTCCAAAAGTCCAACAGTCGCTGCCCAACGAGAGCGCTTTGTCATCAAGAAGAAAGAACCTAAAGCTGCTAAAGCTGAGCCAGAGCTCTCCAGCCCGACCGATACATCTACTGCTAACAACTCGTCAGGAAGAGATGCTGCAGTGGTGACCCACGCTGCGCCTATCTCTCTGAAAGAGAAGCCTACAGATGTACCGACAGAAGCGTTCCTGGCAAGCCTATCATCGGCTCCAAGCGGGACTGAAACTAGCAGCGCTGCCTCGGCAAACAAAGGCGATGCCGGCCTTTTGTCTGAAACCGTAAAAGGGGCGACTGAGGGGAATTCTTTCTTGCAATCGAAATCCCAAACTGCAACCGATCACTCAAATAGCTCAAAGCCTCCTTTAAGTGGAATATTGAAGAAGTCCTCAGCTTATTCCAGTGTAACTGAAGATAAAACAACGGTGCTACAAAAGGATAAAGTCAGCCAGCCAGCGACTGCAAGTCCTAAACCTGTTCCTGTGCCGAGCAGCGCTAAGAGGGATCCACTCACAACATTTCACCAAGGGTATTTACAGCTTTCACAGGCCAAGAGCAAGCCTGAGGAACAAAAGCAATCTGCGGTTCAATCATGCTCCCTTAAAAAGGAAGATCCTGCCATGTCCCAGAGTGGTGCTGCTGTAACACCAACAGTATACCCTCCTTCAGTACAGGGACCACCTAGAGTACAGGGATCCCCTGCAGCACAGGGACCACCAGCAGCACCAGCACCTCTCCCACTTCAACAGCCTCAGGTACCTGGCAGCTACGCCTACCCGAGTGGCCCTCCTGATAACACGCTCTCGGCACCAAACACCCTGGATCAGAATCACAGTACGACATGCGATCAGGACAGCACCTCACATGATCCTGGACCTCAGTCACAGTACACTGAGAGCTCCTCTCAGCTATCTGAGCAACCTCCATCCCTGGCCAAAGACAACAAGCGTCCAGAGGAGCGATACAGTGACCCTTGGGCGAGGCCGCGGACCACAGAGGACAGAGACCACCACGGGCGGCACAGCCACCACAGGGACGCCCATCACGGGAAAAAGAGCCGACACCAAGACCGGGATCGGGAGAAAAAGTCAGATCGCAGCTCGGACGACAAGTACAGGGAGAGGAGCCGGCACCACGGCCACTCAGAGGACCGCTACGCTGAGAAGAGGAAAGAGAGGCACCACAGCGACGACTACAGCAGCCGCCACAAGGACAGACACAGACACAGACGGGACTCTGATTATGAGAACGGACGGAGAAGTTCAAAAGACAGTTACTCGTAATTATTATTTTTATTTTAGAGCAGCACAGAGCTAGAAAGACTGTCACAGCTTGTTTGTTTTATCCACCGGCCTGCGGCTTATAAGCCACTTTCTTCATAGAAGTTCCATTTTGCATTATACAGCCAAAATGACCAATCATTTAGTCTTCAGACCAAGAAGAACTCAACGGAACATTTTTTCAAATTTTTAACCTTTTACTGTTCATGTATTAGTCACAATAAGCTGCTGTACTGACTACAGGCGACCGGTTCATGTTGTCATGGTCGTGGTCACATACAACACGTGTGTGTGTGTATGTGGACCATTTGGTGAGAAGTTTAAGTTGAGCTTATTGAATGAATGTAACAGAAAACATTTCACTAAGGATTGGCTCTAAACAGCAGCTTTGCTTTTTTTTCAACCTCATTTATTTGAAATTGCTTAAATATTTTATATACTTACTTTCTATCGAAAAAAGTATGTACATTTTGGCTTGTATAAATTAGAGATGAAGTGTGCCTTTGCACCGTGTGTTTATGTACAGTTCGTAATAAAGCTAATCCCTTTTTTATTGTTGATTATAAAAACGTACGTCTTTGAAACAAAGGTAAAAAAACATTTTGTGAGATTGGAGCAGTGAGAAGAAGATCCAGTAGATGGAGGTAATGCAAATAAACCGAACAGAAGAAGTTGCTTTGATTTAGACAGTTTACATACATTCCATTAAAAGCACTATTATACAAAAAAATCAGTTAACAACTGTACTAAAAAGAAGAAAGAAAACAAGTAGTTAAATATAGTGAAGTATGAACTTTACTTTGAAAAACTGGAACCCATCTAAGTTTCCCTTTGGGTATTATTAAATACATACTATGAGCTACATTTTCTCTACTATTCATTTTCCTTATAAACATTCAAACCTTCACTGTTTTTAAGGAACAGCACTGGCCTGGTGTCTTCAAATAAATAAACATTTCTAAGATTTCCTTCAAATCCTTTTGAAAACAGCCCTGAGGTGACGATCGAGACGTTTCTGTGTAACTCAAACCCCCCGAGGTAAATCTGACCAGCGTAGTTTAAGGCCACGTATCGCTCAAACGGGTCCACATCTTCAAACAGGAGTCTCCCACTGTTCAGGAACACCTGAAGCACGGTGCTGTTCAAAGACAGGGAGAGGTTGTGCCATCTGTCGCAACAGAGGGTTTGATTCCCGAGCGTTACCGGGAGGGAGAGTCTCTCCCCGAGGTTGACCGCGATTTTGAGGTGGCCGCTCTCGAGTCCGACTGCCAGGTAGTCGTCGTCTTCGTGCTCGGCCCCCCCCATCCACATGACCAAACCGGCGCTGGAGCTCGCGCGGAAGCTGAAAGACACCCGTGTGTTTTTCAAATTTCTCGTCTTGTATCTCGGGTCAGAGTGTTTCACGTAGGAGTTTCCCACGAAGTTGAGCACGTCGGTGGATACCTCTGCGTCACAGTGCTCTCCTCCCCGGCCTAAGGGGCACATGCAGTGGTACGCGGTCCCATTAGAGGGAGCGCACGAGGAGCCGTGTCTGCAGGTGTTGTTTGCACAGCTCACAGACTGGTTGCACACAGAGCCGGTCCATGACGGTGGGCACACGCATGTGAACGAGTGACCTCCTGTCACCCTGCAGTGACCTTCATTCTGGCAGACCTTGTACCCACACGCGGTCCCATCCCAGTCTCCAACGTTTGCCCCGCTCACTGCTCCCATCTCGGTCAGCTCCAGCTCTGCATCGTTGAGTAGGAGTTCTCTCATGCCGCCGGTGAAACCTGTCGGTTCCCCTTCAGTTGCATCAGTGGAGACGAAACTCAAGGTGGACACTCCACCGACGAAGATGTCTGTAGCAACGTCGAGGGTGGTCATCCCCTCGGTCGCGTTCTCTCTCACCTCCTTATCGTCCAGACTGAGGAAGCCGCGGTGGCCGACTCGGCCTGCTGTCACCCTGTGCCAGGTCCGGCCGCTCCAGTCCACTTTGTTGACCGACTGCAGGACGCGGGGGCCGTCCCCCAGATTGTATCTCAGCTGGACGAAGCCGGATTTCAAGGAGAGGCAGAAGAAGTCTCCTGGAGGAAGAAAATACACAAGAAATAGGTCAGAAGAAAAGTCGGATTCAAAATAATTTCTTAATATGAGAAGCAGAATTTATTTTCTTTGTTTCCTGTATGAATCACTTCAAGACCAGATTCATCCTGGGATGTCCAGGTTGGGAACAACTGCACGGAAGGTACAACTCAAAGCCTAGAACTGATACCTCAATTTGATATACACATTTTAAATAACAGCGATGGTTCAGGTATTTATTACGTTTTGAAATACTAGTGTCTACCCTTACATACTGGTAATAACCTACTGGTAGTACTAAGATTATACCAATATGCCCAAACACCTCTTTTCAGGAACTTTGTAGTCTGAAACTGAGACAGTTTAAGGCTATTGTTATTACTCCATAAGTATTATGGAGGGTGCTCAAAATGTATATTTCATCACCTACTTAAGGGAGGAAATTTTTAATCTCTGCCTATTTCTTTTGTTATATTGCTGAAGAAAGATTTGCTCATAAAATATGAATCGTGAAAATCCTGGTCCTCAAATAGTCCGAAAAGAATTTGGTTTAATGCTGTAAAGTTGAATAACGAATGAATACGTCCTCACCAGCTCTGGCACTGAGGTGCTGTGCAGTATACACAAGGATGCCATCCGGTGACAAAGGCTGGAACTGCAGCTGCAGAGCCGTCCTGTGTCTGACGCCCACGGGGGGGAATGACATCCACGAGGACAGGTTGCCGCTGAAGAATGGATCGCTGATGGTCACGGCTGAAGGGGCAGAACATTGCGGCGGTTAAATAATTGAGCGGCGAGGCTCTTGTCATATTTACATAAATAAATAACATATGCAGCATAATGATACAGTGAGGGAGGGGGTGGGGGGAGGTTCGGCGACTGGAAACCTTTCTCGCAGTAGAGCCCCGCTGTCCCCAGGGGGCACTGGCAGGTGTATCCGTTCGGGAGAGGGATGCAGGTGGAGCCGCGGGCGCACAGAGGGGGGGGGCTGTGCTCCGCATCGCACACAGACACGGTCTCAGAACAGAGCGCTCCCTTCCATCCAAATGGGCACTGGCAACTGCAGACGCACACAGGCAGACGCTGTGAAGGACTTGTAAACACTGTTGTGTCCTTCTGCTTTACATGCACTGTGTACCTGCCCATCGGAGGGTTATTGAAGTCTAGTCACAACACCGACACATACACACAATGTAGACTTGTTCAGTGCACCCCACTCGGCAACAAGGCCCTCGTGTGTTTATTTAGGACAGGAATTGTGATAAAAAAAAAAAAAAATCAGAAAAAAGAACCATGTTTTGTTTTCTTCCAACTTACTACACAGACGAGCCCGAGTCCACACATGTCCCCCCGTTCCTGCAGTGAATGTGAACACATGGCGTGACTCCACACTGTCCCACACTGCGCCCGAAGGCTGGACGTCCCGCAGGCTGTCCCAGTGCCTGGAAGTTTCTGTCTGCTCTTGTGCGAAACAGCACATCAAAAATGCAGCCTGCGAAAAAAGAGACACACAAACACACATGCACACACTGACGGCCAATAGACAGAGGATTATCAGAGAAACAGCACACAGGAAAAATGTGATTAGATTCTGTTTTCTGATTCCAGATCAAATACGACCAGCACAGAGGGAAACACTTCTCATGATGCGTGCAATGTTTGAAACGGATCAGAGTGTTGTTCATGGGCCCACACATGGTTTTGTATCAAGGATTATAAATACACAATTTATCGAATAAGTCTCAACATCTTTATTAGATGTGAAATCTTGAATTTGATGGAATAAAGTCTCAGTTCACAGCCGAGGTTTCAGAGGGTTTTACATCTGAGTCCCCCCCCCCCCCCCGTCATCATGCATCTCCCTCTTCTTATTTGCTTTTTATTTTTCTTTCATAATTCAATTTTATCAAGACAATATTTGCTTTGGCCTGTACCTGCGGAGGAGCACCGGGGCCTTCTATAAATACGAGCACAAGCCTCACAGTCATCTGCACATGCAGACTCCCTTCTCTCCGCTGCATTAGTCATTGGCATAAACAGGATGCAGGGGAAATGTCATGCTCACTCATGAATATTCATGAGGCGATGCTGTCTACTTGGCAGACTCAAGTGACGCTTCGCGCTGCTGCGAGAAACTTAGACCGTTGGAAAAGCAAAGCAGATTTATAAGAACGATTTGCAAAAGCGGGTTTATTTTTGTTTTAGCTGCACAAACCAAACCAAGGAAACCACATTATAAGCAAAATGCGGCATAAATGTTTTTGCAGAAATATTTTCTTGCAAAACTTTCAAGAAGTTTCAGTCAGAATAATAGTTTCTGATGATTTCCTACGACAAATACTTTAAATAGTCAAGTCAAACAAATGCAAACTTGCTGACGTCTTGCTATTTGATCAACAGGCTCAATAGAATCACTGCTTCTTTTTTTTCTTCCTCCAGCAGCCACAGCTCCTCATCTGCCACCTTTCCACAGGGGAGAGTGGATCTGTTGATAACTGGGAGTGAAGTGCATTATCAGTGTGTTCACTGGCAGCCATCATGATTAGGGCTTGAGGAAGGTCACACAGATCTGATTAGACGCTCATGAGTTCTCATTACACCCCGAGCAGAAAGGTTATGGTTCCTCCGGTGTTGCCCGGGCTCAGGTAGTGCTTACAAAAGACAGCAGACTGTGGATACGTGATGCGGCGGAGGGAAAAATCCCTCCGGTGTCCAAAACCTTAAAATCTCTTGTTCACCTCAAATGGATCTGCCACGACATTTATTATAACAAGCTTCATTGCTACAGTGCAGAGGCTGCTGAATATGGTTATGATGATATTCATAGCTGTTGTCATCATTACGGTTACGGCAATTTTGCTCCACAGCTCGGCACATTAGCGAGGCACAATGAATGCTCTCCAGAACACATCCCTACACCTGAGAGAGAGCACAAACGATGCTGCTGATGACAACGATTATTTGTGTGGCGCCGCGGTTCAAGCAACTTATCAGCAAGTTGGGAGCGGATTTGCAGCCGACACACACCTGTGCCGGGTGTGAATCCATTAAAGGGTGCAGATACAATCAACCTCGGAGCTCTGCTCTGGCCTCATACACAGTTCGAGCCTGTAACTTCCTTTTCATTACACACCTTCCCCTCTGCTCACAAAAGAGACAGAGATCCTGAGAGAAGCTCCGAGCCCGAGGGCTCCGCGGCACCGGGGCCGTCATGAAGCCGTAGTCAGTCTTACCCTGAAAGCTGTGTCGGAACCTGGAGCCAAGTGGCAGCAGTTCAGGGGTGTACTCATTATATCCACCTACAAAGAGCTGGTTGAAAACATTGAGGCCCACCAGGGGTCCTGGAGACGCCGCCGTCCTGTTCCTTTGACCATTAACCTGAGAGAGACAGAAAAACGTCAGCACTGAAGCTGGAGCCTTGCATCTGAAGGAGTCAGTGTGGGAGCACAATTTTTCATTTTTTTAATTCTGCCAATCAATCTTGACATAATGTATGACCTTGGATGGCCGAGTTATTCAGTCAGTGCACACCTATCAGCCTCAGTAGCTATGACAGTTTAGTTCCACGCTCTCGCCTCTGGACAGACTCAACACTTTGAGGCGCAGGTTCCCCGGGGATCTCGGCCCGGCGGGGGAACTCGGCAGCATCTCACCGCTCCTGCGGATTTCTCTCCAAACTTACATTAAGCGAACTTCCTGCTGTAACTGACCACTGGAACAAAACGATGTGTTGGTACAATGAAACCTGAGGTGGTCCCAGGAAACATTGACTCAATATAGGAGCATATACCAACCAACAGCAGGAGAGAGGATACATAGCTTCTCTGTGTGTATGCAGTATGCAGATGCTGTATTCTTTCATATCCTGTACACTACAGATATGAGTTAATTTTCCTTCTCAGATTGTTTAATTTGAAATATTCCAAAAGGCATGTAGAGGTAGTTGAACCGTAATATTTGTTTTTCTTTGAATTCTAATGAATCTGTTATAAGCGTAGTTATTTAAATTGTTTCCCCGATACAAATTAAACTTTTTCCAATCATCCAATCACCTTCAGCCATCCTGTTTTCTTGGACCTCCCAAATATGACTGTGTGAATGTTCACCCGCTGGTTCAGTCGATCACTGACTATCGTGGCTACACCTGATCCCAGGTTGAATCGGTGCACAACTCGTCCGCTTCGTAGTCCCAGCACAAAGAAGTCGTCACCATCATCTCCTGCAGAACACATGAGAGGTTCGCCATCAGTACAGCAGGCTAGAAACACCCTATCAATACCATTTATAGATTCTGTATTTGAAAGGAAAAGGATATCTCATAAACATTAATAGAAAATGTAAAATACATTGACAGCAATGTTACATATACAAAAAATACACAAATACAGGTAGCTCACACACCCTCAGCCACCTACACACCCAGGCCTCAGCTACTGGTCAACAGAAAATGATTTAAAGAACAAGTTAATAAAAAAGCTACACAGGTTGTTTTGAGACTTGAAAAGAAAGACGACCCCGAAGCAACGTAGAGCGGTAATGGATCTCGAAAAAGAGTTTTGTATCAAGGATCCAGGATCTCTTTATTGTACCCGATGGGCAAGTTGTAGTGTGGACAGCAGCATCCACACAAACCTCGAGCGGAACATAAGAGATGGACTATAAAAGAAACTAGAAACATAGCATAGAAAAAACTGCAGGATCTCAACCTAGCTTTGTATTTTAAAGATCAGATTTACAGCTGAACACCGTGAAAAACAAACTCAATCAGAACATTTTCTGCCTTCAGAAAAAAAAAATCACATCCTACAAAATGCAAATAACATTTGAATCCAAACCACAGCAAAATGTGTAATTCACATTTCCATATGATTTATTATATATTTTGCCTCCCTTGTTTAAGTTGGTGTACATTGCCTTCAATAAATGAACTCGGCTTCCTTCCATGTTGTCGGCGATCAAAGATGCAACTTCATTAAACCAATTACCACGCTCGCGTTCGTATTCCATCTATTCTATATTGTTCCTTTGAATTTCGCACCATTACCAAACCGCGCTGCTCCCTCTCCTGACAAGCGTTTCATTATTCATATTGCTCTTGTTTTGTTTTTGCCTCCGCCATGATGAATTGTACTCTCCCGGGAGAACAAATGCAGGAGGATCCACAAGATTGTTCTTTTTTTTCTTCTTTCCCTGCTCCTCCTTTTGATGAAATACGCCGATAACAATGACACGGCGGTTACCTGCTACCACATCTGGCCCTGCAGAAAGAGGAGATCCTAATTTAAAGGGATGGCTGCTGACAGCATCACAGCGCACCGGCACCTCAAAGTCTGTTTAAGGCAATTAGCTCTCACACTTTGGAGACGCCTCGCGCTCGCATGTTTATTTTATCTGTGCGAAGGCAACACAGGCCTCTTTTGAAAGTCAAGAACAAGAAATGTTTTAATTGCAGAAAAACTCACTATTCATTTCTCCAGATCCTCGGGGAACCCTCTTGATTAGAGGATCTCCGAGGAGGGTGCAAATCTATTAGGTAGCACATTACCATCCACAGCAGGTGAGCACCTCTCAAAGCGGCGATTGCATTTCTTTTCAAAACCCTTAATGGAGTTTGACACCTGAAATCCAACTAAGGAGATGTTCCAAAGTTGTTTCCCGCCCCCCCCCCCCCCCCGTCTTTTCATCTGACCGTAAGAATTATTCTAAATTGCAGCGCAGGTGCACGGGGCTGAGCTGACCTTGTCCTTTATGCCCAGCGAACAGGATCAGATTGTCTTTCACGGCAGATGAGTTGTTGGCGAGCGTGAACTTCAGCTTGAACTCGTAGAAGAAGCTGAGGCTCGGGACGGAGGAATAGGCCACGAAGGAGGTGTAGCCAAACTCGTCGCTTCCGCTGAACCGGGCTCGAGTCACGTTGATGGCTGTGAACAGGATTTTCAACACAGTCCAGGAAAAGAAAAAACATTTGTGTTAGAAAGTGAAGAAGCAGCTCTGATTCATCATTCATTTCACATGTTACCAAAAGATGGCACTATTGCTACACAACACTTACAAGTGACTTTTTTTTTTCTCCCTCTGAATGCTGTTAGATGATGACCTGTTTTCAAATACTATCACCTCTTCAGTCCTTTTCTATTTTCATTAGTCGCTGTTTAGGAAGGGTTCTGGCGAGCGGGCGCTGCTTCAGACCCAGTGATCACACGGGTAGAACCATAATCCCTGCGACTCATTTGCACTCAAGTTTACTTATTCAGAACGCATGGGTGATTCAATAATTCTCTCTCATGTATTCCATCCAGGCAAACCCCATCCTCTTGATTTTACACTGGGGACTCAATGTAAATTCATTCATTCATTCAATCTGCACGAGGCAATTTTGAATTCATTCAACATTACATTCCTCTGTGTCGGCGTGTGTGTGTGTTTTTTGTGTGAGTAAAGATTGAAACACACAACCGCTCGTCTTCACTGCAAAGACACCTCGCATACTCTGCGGCAGCCCCAGGGCGGTGTCTAAGAGGGGCTCAGCCCCCCCTCTGCGACTGCCCTCAGCTCTGTTTGGCTGCTAAATTATTAATAAAGCTTGGAAATGCTCCTGTTGTCCTTTCGAGTCTGGCAGAGCTGTATTTGTCTATTGTTTCAATGGATGAGATGAGATTATTTGAGAAGCTGTGCTGTGTGTGAAGTGATCACATCCACGATGACCCTTCAGCCCCTGTAATATCTGCTTCTCCCACCTGCTCAGACCAGATATGAAAACGTGAGCCGTCATTAGAAAATGAAATGACCTTGAATGTGTTCATGATGGGATATTTACTCTAACACTGAGCCTAATGTACAAACTCATTATCTGAGCTGACAAACGGATTTCAGATGAATTCATAAAACCATTTTACATATATGATAAAAAGCAATATAAATAATTATCGCATTATAATTTTTATCAACAGTAATATAACAAAGGTTCGATATATAAGTATATTGTTTATACTGTACAATGTACAAACACAGTGGGGAGCAATAACAGAATATTGATCTACCTCGGATTTGCGAAATATTTTTCTGTTTATCAAGTGTTTGTGGTTCTCTGAAAAACTTAGAATGACATTTATACCAATACTTAACGATATTGTATGACATCAACATTTTTATTTTGGCCCTCATATGTTATCTAATGATCATTTTAATAATATTTATTATCTGTCTTACTTCACATGATGGAATAGGTCTATCTATCATGTCTATTGCTCTGTTGTAATCCCTACCTTTGAGAGGACATGTTGTGCAATGTCTTTACATGTTTGAGGCCACAGTTTGTAAGGATGCTATAGTCAGTAGCTTTATTTTGTAAAGTTTTCTCACCTTGCTGTAGTATATGGGACAGTAACACAGGGAACGACATATGAATACTAAAAACCTTAAAGCTCCATATTTTCGTAAATGATCGTGCAGACAGCCTGAAACCTTGAGCCAAGTTGATTTAACAATCAATAACTCACAGCACGTATGAGGAGATTGGATACAAGGTATGACACAAGGTAAATATAGTGGCTTCGGCAGCCTTGTGCATATGGCATCAGCAGAAATCATAGGTATACATGTGAGGGAAGTTTTCTGGAAGCTGGTGAAAGGAGAACTCAGGCAGCAGCTGATGTCCTATTCAGAATATGTTCATGTAGACTTGATGCATCATGGAGATCAGACGTGGAACAACGTACTAACGCCAACAGAGTAACATGAGCAAATACCCCCCCCCCCCCCCCCCCAAAGTCTGACGATGTAACCCACAGCATGCCAGTATATCTCCCTCTACTTGCGTCACCCATTGCAGCAGCACATCCATGAATGGCTAGGACTGCTGTCACTCTCTGTGTTACATGTAGGTGTTCGCATCCTGTTGGACGGTCAAGCCTAAATAATGCATTCCTAAATCACATTTCGTCCTCTGGTGAAAAACGCAAAAGAGTTGGAGCCTGGGGCATCTGAATTAGAAATGAAAGTCCACGAGTGTAGACACAACAATGTGCTGTTGTTTAGCTGCACTATAATCTGACCATGGGCCCAGCGAGTAGAGAAGGGATCATCTGTGGAACGAGACGAGCTCTATTGTTTATTACTATGGTGCACAGATGTAATGTGTGAGGTCGGTCCAACATTCCTCCACAACACGTGCATGTTCTCGTACTCTGCACTTGTTCCCGCTAGCATCTCATGTGCAACCATTTGAAATACGGCCTCTGTGAAATGCATCCACGGATTAGAACTTACTCTGTGAAATAATACTTCACAGTATTTCTACTCTGCTGGGCATTTGTGTAATATGCTGTGAAGTAATCGGAGCGGCTGGGGGGGGGAAACAGAGTGACGTGTGGCACCAGATAGCGAAACGCATTCTGCCAAAAAACTGCATGTATACAGTGTGCCTCATCTTAGCTGCCACGGAGCAGCTGGGGGAAACATCACCTCTCCTGCATTAGAGATGCTTCACAGCGTAGTGTACGTGTGCTACTCTATTCTCTTTCCCTGTCTGGGAACAAGGTTAAAAGAAATTCCACTTAATCAATGCTAAACTGATATGCTGACGCAGAAAAGTGCTGCGCAGTGTTTAAGCATGCGTATTATAAAACCCTCTGAATGGAGTCTGCACAAGATATCTGGAAAAATAATGTACTAAACGAGATCGCGTTACATAACTGTACACTGAGCTGCCTGTGTGTTTATCATGCGGCTTGCATTATTTCTTCTGGCTCTGTGCTCTCAGACCTGGCATCGTTGGGAATTCAAATGATAATCACATTTGCAAGAGGTAGTGCTGTTGTGCCAGTACAACTGTATATTTCATACGCAGTACATTGTTTTCAGCTGTATACATAAATCTGTAGGAGGGAGTATGGGTGCCTTGTTTACAGAGGTAGACCATTACTAATTCTGAGTGAAGTTAACTTAAATATCCATTAAATGTTTCATGTCCTGAACTCTTGAGGCATCAATTCCACTTCCTCCTCTTCCTTTTTCTGCTTGTTCACTGTTAAACCTTATCTATTAAAATGCACATGGTAACCCAGAACTACAAATATTGTATTTAGAAAGAAATATCCCTGTTTCATGTTGTCTCGGAGAGAACAAATATACTGTCTGAGTATTGAGCTGAGGCCAACACGTGAGGAAAAGTAAAAAAAAAAAAAAACAGAGCGGCAAAGAGACTTTAGGAGTTGTCACTTTTCCCTCTGATCTCATCTGATGATATCAGGATACAAATTCAAACACCAGCCCCGTAAACTTGGTGTGACACCGGAAGGTTGGATTACTCTGTGTGGTGTTCGGGTGCTGAGAGTCTGATAGGGGCTGTGGCATGGCTGAGTGACTTATATGCCAAGCACCCTGCTGCTCTTCCAGTCAGTAGAGTCGAGCAAGACACTTTGGTTCTGAGAACAGCAGCATGTGAAGCCCCAACGTATAATCAGCTCTCTGCTGGGGAGCTATAATTATTCAGAGTATTCCAAAAATCATTTTTATTGGTATGGTCATTTGTTAGCCCTTTGGGACCTTTCCACGACAGTTATGTTAGAAGCTTTGTGATGATAGGCCACAGACTGTATATGAAACGTGGATGACATGACTGCTTTGAAGCCAAAACGTCTTGATTGCCCCCTGGTGGCTGGCTGCAGTATAGATCTGAAAAAAACCTTGCTTCCTCCACGTTAGCGGATGGGACATGGACCAGTTAGAAAGTCAGAGTTCACATTAAATAGTTCTTATCAGACTTATTTTTGTCCATCTTTGTACTGTAAGTTTGGTTTTAATTAGTTATTAACTTAAGACAAAGCAACGAAATAGGTCATAGACAAAAGTATTGGTAGAATTAGACAAAGCCAGAGGTAATGTCATCTTGCTCATCTCCTGGGGATCAGTCAGTATTTCCTAACCCTTGATCAAATCTTTGGTTATAGCTGTGGAGTTGTATGATAGATAGAGAAAGGTCATGTTTGTTCTTATAAAGCTAAATAGCTTTGGTGTATTAACGTATACATTTAATGTGAGAACACATTAACTTCCTGCTTAGGGACAGCAGAAGCTATTTTCAGAAAACAACTAAAAAAATGTGCGACACAATGCTAAAATTACAGGTGTTTGCAAATCAGAGCTCATGAGTTGAAAAGAGTCTTTTGGAATAATCAGCGCTGGAGCCATGAGTTTTACTTTGATTATTAAAACTGTTGCTGGAGGAAGATGTTTCTGCCTTTTCAGCAGAATTTAGTTTCATTAATCCTTTTACCTGACAGCAGACTCTCGCTCTACCAACTGCTCGAGGCGCTCGTTCACGAACAGTTTGTAGATCCCCCCCCCTCTTAAGCTGCTAAATCTGCGCTGCAATCGTCTGTGCAGGAGCTGTACTTCGCAACACTTACATTCATCACACAGTAGACCCTGTCTTCCGTAGGGGCAGAGACACACGACCTCCAACGGTGACTTTGGGATGCATGTGGCTCCGTGACCGCAGGGGTCGCGCTCGCAGGCATCGAACTGGCACAGCCGGCCAGTGAAGAGAGGCGGGCACTCGCAGAACCAGTCCTCGGCATCGCTAAACGCACACACATGGAGGGAGGCATAATTAGGGCCAGGGGTGAAAATGGACCATGACATTAGATCAACATGTCCAGATGCTTTACAAGCTCACACAGCGGCCTGCTGAACACACAGAGAGCAGGGCGGGTTATTCTACCCTCCCTACTCCCAATGCACGAGAGCTGGAAACAGGTTACGGGTTAACGTGTCCGACCTGATGGAAAACCTGTGATATGCGAGATCTGCTGAAACCCGGGCATTTGAATGAACGTACAGTAAGTTGTGGAGAAAAATAAGAATCTGGTTATTATTCATCTTAGTCGCTGCAGCAGAGGCTTCATGTCTTTTTTGCTAGAGGTAAACACAGGCACCCTGAAAAAGAAAAGAAAAAAGAAAGCAGATGATTAGTAACGCAGGCAGAAAACTTATAACCAGGAATAGAACAGGATTTTCTCTGCCTCTTTCCCTCTATTCAGAAGCATGTGGCTGCTCTCCTGGCAAGAAGAGGAGGGTGATCTACCATGCAAAGAATTATCCGAGACCGGGACTTTATCAAACGCTCCATGATGTGCGTAGCTCTGAAAGGTATAATATCAGATAGAGGATGCATTGGCGGGGGGGTTTCAAATCCATAAATGAATAATGTGTTTTGAGCAGCAGCACTGCAGGATGTTATTTTGCTCCTTGAAAAACTGCCTTCTTGGAATGATATATTTACATTCTGTCACGAGAGCTGAACATTGTTAGACATGGAGGTATTGGGGTTAAAAAAGCATTCTGAGTGATGCAGGAGAAAATGTCAATTGCACAACTATTAACAGGCTGCTAATGCTTATGTCAATGTTTTACGCCACACACTGATACCGCCGACTGCGACCATCGTTTTTCAGAATAACAGTCATGGATGATCATTGTTCATGCTCCGAGCAGAACAGATGTCAATCGTATGATCTTTGACAACTCAGAGGAGGAAGGATCAAATATTTAACGGAGCGACTCCTGGTGGAGTTTCCTTGTTTCTGTGTTTGCAATGCTCCTAATTTTTTTGATTAGTGTTTGGTTTATAAATGTGGGGGGGACACATACAGTACATTTTGGATTCTTGCTCTGCTTTTCTGCCACAGTCATAAAAAATGCAGGTTAGATGAAGTGGACACCTTGAATTGCATATTCATGCGAATGTAAGTGTGAATAAATCTGTCGATGTGAGTGTGAATGTGTCTTGGTTGTCATCCGCTTTCTAGGTGTCCGTGGCTGCACCGCTCCGTGTTCCTGCACAGGATAAGAGGGAATGGAAAATTGATAAAAAGATGGAAGGATACACAACATATATTTCCTGGAGCAGCAGTAAACTCCTTGAAATGATTTTAAATATGAGTATAACTTCTTACATGTCTACAAATCAGTGTTAATTTTGGCAGCTATTTGGGATTTAGTCTTAGTCTTTTGACGAAAATGCATATTAGTTTTAGTCCCATTGAGTCATTTTTATCCTTCTTAGTTTTAGTCTAGTTTTGATACGACAATGTTTTAAAAATGATTGTGACTTAGTCAACCACCAGAATTTTCGTCTCCTCTCGTCAACGAAGGTTAAAATAGATTTAGTCATAGTTTTTGTTTTCAAAGATTCGTTTTCGTTACGTCTTCATCTCGTCTTAGTCATGGGAAAAGGGTCGTTAACGAATATATTTCGTCAAAGTTTTCGTCAACGAAATGAACACTGCTACAAATCTGCCTGTTGTAGTTCGGTGAGGATTTATCCATTCCTGCCGAACAGAGACATAACTAAAAGTTAATTATTCAAAGGATCACACACAAAACAGTGAAACAGTCTTGACCCTGAAGCTATTCACTTCCTGCACAGGGTAAACAACAATTCTCTCCAGATGTGTTGGAAGTAGCTGAAAATAACCACACACACAGGGATCAGTATGGTGTGAGGGTTCACCCGAAATGTGTTTGCAATTTCAAGTGATACAAAGAAAGGTAAGGGCATCATTGTAGAACAATCTTTTTTTTCCTCAGTCATAAAGTTAATGGTCATATTTAAGTGAGTTTTATTGTCTTTTAAATGGAAGTTTAATTCCACTTCATGCCTCATTGCTTCCACCAAGGACATGGTAGCTTATCTCAGTTTGTTTCTATTAAGAATTATGCTAAAACTACACAAATAAATTCTACGAAACTTGGTGGAAGGATGGGACACAAAAAACATTTGCAGCGCCATCTGACACCTGCTCGCTTCCATCCAGAACGTTTTCACCATCCAAGACCTCATAGTTTCAGTTGAGTGCAACGTTCATGTGTGTGCATGTGCACCCCCTCTACCGCCATAGATTGAATCAATCCTGTGAGAAACGCTGCAGAGAAAGTGAAACCAAATGTCTGGGTCCCGCAATTTATGTGCAGATCTGCACCAAAATTCACTGGATGCTCTCCTGACCCCAAATTGCATCTTTTAGCTAAACGTTTTGTTAATCTGTCCAGTAGCTTTTGCTTAATCCTTATTACTAACAAACAAACACAACAAAAACATAATGTTTGAGTGTTTCTTATTATCAATACATTAACACACAGTATTGTCACGGTAAGTCATTCACTATCAGTTCATATACTAGCCTCCACTTTAGTTGGAAACAAGTACATTAATCAATAAACAGTTATATCTCCTTACATTACTGTTAATCTTGTGAATGGGCTGACTTAAATAGTGTTGCCAGGGAAGTGAACTAATTGGAGTAATTATAGTGCAGACAAATGAGTAAAAAATGACCAACTTCAAACAGGTAGCTGATATTTCTGACTCAATAAAAAGGTGAACGTGAACAGACGAGGGGAAAAGGCACAGTGGAAAACAGGTTTTAATTGGCTTAATCAAAAACCTGATGTGTGGGGTGACAAGAGGTGCTTTTCGTTTTCCAGAGGCAATCTCTTTGATTACTTAATTGTAGTAATGTTTGCAGATTAATCGGAATATGTTAATTGCTAATGCATAAAGTCGATACTCGCCACATCTCACTCCATTCAATGGCTGCGGTGCTAGTACAGCCCATCACGCGCCGGATGAATTATTGAGGGGAACTACATTTTTAATCTAATGAGTACCAGACATATCATGAATAATTGATCGGTTAGCTTATGATACCCCTGTCAGCCGGAACAATGAGCTGTGTGACCACATGCATTGCTCGAATTTCACTCCCTTGCAAGTTATTTGCAGGACATTTTAATTCAAGTGCTTGTTGGTATGCAAATACACTTGAACGGAAAGGCACTGATGAGGCTCGGTTGCCATGGCAGTCAGTCCTCAGTTCTCTGAGAGAATTTAGTGCACTTCATCCTTTGTTAAAAAAAAAAAAAAAAAAAAAAAAGGACCAATGGGTTTAAGAGATATTATTTATAGAGAGGATCTGCCTTGGTACAGAAACACCATTTGCTTTCCAGCATTGTAAGGAGCCAATTGGACACGATTTGATAATGAGATTCTTGGTCGGTGGGGTGGATGTGGGGGGGAGAGACATTCCGTGAGACGACTTTTTCCTCAACTCAATTATTTGTCATCTGAATTTTAATATGATCAAAGGGATGAAGTGGAATTTACCTGGCCGACCCGAGCACCTGTTTGAGCTGACAGCTGCTCGATATTTCTCCTGACCTCTTGCTGCCGCCCTCGCAAACCTGTTCCCCTGTTCGCAGAGGAAGGGCTGTGTCTGTTAAGTCTCCTTCACACGGTCTTTTGAAACGGGCCGTCATAAAAAAAAAAGCATACTTAAGATGACACTTGAAATAAAATCCTTGAGGGATGTTTTCTCAAGGGATCCGATAATACTTCTACGGTCCAACCTGGAACACACTGCACTCTGCAGCAAGCTTTGCTTTTCTGAAGCACTTTAAAGTATATGTACATGTTCAAACTGTACTTATAAGTATCCAGGTTTTCTCCTGACACTGGCGGAAGCAGAGACAAATACCTCATTATGTCTGAGAAATAAAGTTGTGTAACCCTGATTCAAAATTTCTCCTCTTGATGAGTTCATAGAAAAAAAAATAATTGAATTGCTCAAGTCAGCCTCTATGAAAGGTAACATTTTCTATTTTTTCTTACAACCACAAAACAACTGCTTCCCCACTTAGTCCACATGCGGTGACGCAGCAGTATCCGTGTTTGTCTCGCTTCCTGACAATTCAGCAACACTCCATGAGATGAGCAGGGTCTCTGCTACATCACCGCCTGCAGATCAAGTAGTGGAGCAGCATCTTCGTGTCAACAAAGATTGTCATCGCGCAAAATGAAGCAGAATTCGCAAAGGAAAAACATGACAAAATGTTGAGCTGGGTTTTTCTTCTCACTAAAACTGAAATAGCGTAGAAAAATACAATGGAGACAAAAAAAAAAAACTTCTTCTACCCAGCTCTATCTATATCTGACATGATAAAGGGATGAGAGATGGAGAAAAGGAGTCTGACAGAAGGAAACAGACGCACAGAGAACTGGCTCCTGCTGGATGAAGAGAATCAGGAAGGAGATAATAGGATGTTTTCATGGAGACTGGTCGACACCTCACTGTGGAGAACAGAGACCTTCAACTGGAGATCACATTGTTTCACACACTTCACATTTATTAAATTTTCTCCAACCTTTGAGACACAGCTAGAGTCTGGTGTAATTACTTTGATTCTTTGTCTCCCTGTGATGACGGAATGATTATTCTGCACTTGCGTCTAATCCAGCTGTTCGAAACCTTACAAATCCAGTACACTGACATTTTTCTTATTACTATATAAAGTATGCATGTGAGACAGTGTAGAATGTTTATGACGACAAATCAAAATGCCTTATGATACAATAGAAATCTTCTTCTTGCTCACTTTCCACTCACTTTCACTCTGCTCTGTGTTATCTGCCACTTGTCCCCAAGTTATTACAATAATTGTGTAACTACTATTGTGAGTTTTAAGTATGTCGAGGTTACACTGAAAAATTAAATGTATTCTGTACATGTAAAAAATACATTCAAAACCCCCTAATTTAGAAAAAACTACCATGCACTGTTGTTTTGAATCCACACGTCCTCCAAAATCTAAAGACACGAGTACAATGAAGTCTAATGAGCAATTTTTCTCTTGAAATGTTCTTTAGGGACCAAAATCGCACACAATCGAATGGTAGCAGTGTTTGTTTTCTCGAGGTGAATTCAAATAATTGTATGTTGGACCTTGAGTTATTTTATAGGGACTTTGAAACAAGCAGAGCTCGAAACCCTGATGGAGACGAGATTGGTTTCACAAGTTGCAGGCAGTGAAACGGAGCTTCGAGATAATTTATTGTTAAGTGGAGTTTTTGTGTGGCACCGGAGCCGGACCACCGCAGAAGAAGCGAGAAGTCGACTCTGCTGCAGCCAATTAGTAAGAAGTAATTCCGTCTGTACGAGTTCTGCTCTGTGTGTGTGAGTATGTGCGTTTGTAAGTGTCTTTGAACATAGGTCAGTCCTCCTCTTGGTACCAATGTGGATCATTTTATGTGATCTGTGTGTCAATCTGTTTTAATTGAGGTCACATTGTGATGCACAATAAACATTAAAGCAGCTATAAGCATTTTAATGTATTTATATAATAAGGCATAAGCATGAACTTCTTTTCCCTGTTCACTCTATGTCTGAATAGTGTTTTGAACCGATGAACGTTGTCTTAAAGACTGTAAATAAAGATCGACAACATGACAGTTCCAATAAAGTGGAGCCAAAATGTCTTGATCACCACCTGGTGGCTAACTGCAGTATAGGCCATAAATCCTGCCTCCTCCATGTCAGGGGAGTGGACCAGTTTTTTAATGTGATAGAACAGGGTGAAGCATCATGATTGACAGCTGAGACTGACTTGGGATTGGTCCAGGGGGTGTAGTGGCAGGACATTGCTATCGCCATCCCCTGATGGATACTGTGCAGACTCTGGCGACCAGTGCACAAGATGGTGGCTTTTTGATCGAGGACACTTTGGCTTCATTTCTGGATAGTGGGGTAAAGCGGGGATGCGCTGTTCATCTTTATATGCTGTGCACCGATGTGAACCTTGGCATGGACAATTATTACAACCTTGAATATTGAAACATACTTCTGAATGAAATGTTTTAATGACGATTACTATCATACTCTGCAGTAAAGCTCAGCGTTTGTGTGTCTTTCAGTTCAGTCTTTTTGTTCTTTATCATTGGAACAGACGCTTCCTCTTCTAAAAACAACAAGGTGTAAAGTATCCACCTACCAGCACTTCCAAAATTCACTAATTACCACTTCACATTATGTTAGTATAATATGTACAAAAATAACAGTAAAAACAACACTTTAGTAGTTTTACTGGAGGTTGTGTGTTGACTAGCCTATCGGTGTAGTGATAAGATTCAAATTACATAAAGCATGCAAAGATAACAAAAACAAAGTTCTTTCTTATTGAAAATGTTACTAAAATACACATTCAGCATATTAAACTTCTCCTTGTCTTGTTGCTTGTATGATCCCTAAAACACGAAAGCATGTCTGAGATGTTTAATGCTTCCAGAAATATAATATAACAGACAAAGAAACATACATATGGACTAAAATCAGAGCCCTGAACAGGACGCTGCCATCTGGTCTCACAAAAGCACCAGTGCCAGACATGGGGGACGTGTTAAGGGACACCATCAGCACCGGCAGGAGATTCACGGACCAGCGATCCAGGTATAACAGTCTTCATTCTGCACCCCCCACTACAACTGGCCCAAAGTACATCTGTGCTGCTGTACGTGCCTTACATGAGAGGGACTGCATAGTTATTAGGGCTGAAGGATGTGGGGAAATAATCTAATTGCGATTTTTTTCCCCAAATACTGCGATTGCGATTTAATATGTGATTTTTCCCCCCCAACAAAACTCAAAATGAATGATTTAAATATGACCAACACAATATTAGATACATTAACTGTACAATATTCTTTCCCACATTTTTATTTAACTGCTCATTACAGCAGCGAGAAAAACAAATCAGTGTGCATTTAGGTAATTTAATCAAAGTCATTGTAAGTATAAACAAAAGGATTGCACTTTTTATAACCTGTGTGCAAAATTTACCATCTTGAGAATTTTTTTTTTTTTTTAATTGTAGGTGTCTTACTGCTCCCAAGTCAGTAACATTTCCAGTGTTGGGAAGGATACTTTCAAAACGTATTCCGTTACAGGATACATGCCCAACCAATTTGAGTAACGTATTCTGAATACTTGGATAACTTCCACATTGGAATGCGGCGTTGTTATAGTCAGTGGATCAGCAGCAGTTTAACTCGGATCAGCAGCTCCGTAGTTTCCCGTTCATGTCCGGGTGGTCGTGCAGCGGTATGGAGGCGCCGGGCCTCAGCAGGAACACCCCCATGCTGAACACCACCGTCTTGCAGATGTGCATGTAGGTGACCGGGGGGCTCTGGAGCCCCGCCGCCCAGGAGCACGGCTTGCTTTTCCGGGGAGTGATTTTCAGGTCCGCCGCCCGCACCCTGGTCAGCAGCGGCATGAGCTCGCTCTGTGAGTCCGCCACGTCGGCCGAAGACTTTAGAACCCTGTAGGTGATGCAGGCTTGCTTCGCTATCTTCTGGATCAGAGGAGTTTTATGGTGCCGCGGCACTCTTGCTGCGGGTGAGGACAGCAGCCCAGAGCCTTACTCTCTTTCGCACGTTTTAATCGCGCACGCTGCGATTAGAAAATCGCGTTTTATCAAATCGCGATTTTATCGCAAATGCAATTAATCGTTCAGCCCTAATAGTTATGTATTTACCTTATTGTCTAATCAGGACATGGTTAAATTTTGCATTTCCCAACTACAGGGACTCTCTGAGTGTATGAATGCAGGTTGTCAAATTTTTCCTCTGATGAAGTATTCCTCTCTCCCCCCCCCCGTTGTGGTCTTATTTGGTCCAGGGCGACTGCAGAGTATTATTGAATCTCTGTGCCCCTCTTGGAAACAATTTCTGCTTTAACATTTCCATCGGCCAAATTTACAATCCCTCTAATGACATGGTCTGTGCAACCTGCAGCTGAGGTTCATAGCAGAAAGCGATATCAGGCGTCACAGAGCTGGCACCGAGGAACAAAACGGCCACGACCCCCTTTCCCTGATGATTGCCTGGCTTTTCATATTCATGTCGCTTGAATAACTAATATGTACTGTCTGTATCATTCACCAGCCACAACCGGCTCTGGTCTAAAAAAGTCATTTCTACATGCCCAAGTGAACGGAAACCCACATGAAAACGGGGACAGCGCCCAAATCACCCCAACCGAACTCACAATCAAAAGCTTTATTCATCACATTATATTGTGGCAGCGCAATTCAGGGAGACGAGCCGAATGAGCAGAGCTCCGTGAACTCCCGGTGACCCCGGCGTGCTGTGCAGTTCAAGAGGATACCACATTAGCGCGTATTCATCACACTGATAATTGCAAGGCCCACTCGTTCACACATGACAAGTCAATGTGACCACAAGGCCACTCGCTCTAAATTGGTATTCTCAGAGCCGTTCATATTCCAATATTCACGGTGCCCTTTTTCATTTCCTGTTTAATAAATGTAACTGTTAATTGATAGTGTCGTTACACAATGAAGAAGACATTTGGGGCTTCTATTTTCTGGATGACCTAAGGTGAAATAGCAGCACATGGAGCTAATGCATCCTTGAAAAAAGAAAGCCACCGTTGCCGGTAAGTGGGCTGTGATCACAGAGTGATGAGCTGCACCAAGTAGAGATGAAGGACGGAGGGATCTTCACCTATTTGGCCGAGCGCAAGGGACTAACTTTGGTCCAGGGATTCGCTTCACTGTGCGATCGATGTGTGGCCGATCTATAGTAAGAGGTGGGAAGGAGCAGGACATGACTTTATTACCCGTTTAGCATTTAAGTATAGATACTCAAGCCATATGTCAATAGTCCGCCTCTTTCTTTTTTAGTAGTACCTCTGTCGTACCTGGGCCAATGCCTGATAGTCGCCTTATGAAATAATCTTTTCTCTCAAAGGGGATTTCTATCCTCAGGTAGTTCTTATCACACTGATGGATGTTCAAGTGTAAATTTGTCCGTTAAGTTTGGCTTTGATTGAGGCGAGTTATTTGATGCTATAGAAATTGGGCGAAACATACTGAGACTGTGGCTATTGATGTCCTTGGCGAAAGACGGCAGTGTTCCTATCCAAGATATTTTGGCTTCGTATGGCAAATACCTTTATAAATACGTAGTCACATCATTCATCAAAAATAACAGATCATTGCAGCTTTAATAATTAACTTAAATTCCTCTTGTATTTGATTTGGCAATTAGGTTGGATTTCTGTTTTACAGCAAGTTTATTTGGCCGGATAAATAACCATTTTGGTCAAATGTCGAATTGAGGAAGAGGATGTTTAAAAAAAACTAACTGGACACTCTTCTGTTGCCCCCTCACTGCCATATTGCCGCACTGAGAGAGAGACGGCACCATCACACTGAAGCCCACAGTTTCCTTTTCGCATTGGATGTTTATTTTGTGTGCCACATTTCATTGGTGCAGTGTCACAAACTGTCGGAGACCGTAAACTTTGAACAACACTGACAAATTAATCAACTTGCAAAGCTGCAGCCTTTGGAACAGCATGTGTCATGTTCCAGACTTCGCCACCAACACTTGAATTATGCATAACACAGAACATCATCAGGCCAATAAGACAAAACAAAAAATAGAATAGAGAGAAAAAAGTTCCACTTTTTAAAAACGTTAAAATGATATTAATTTTCTGCTGATATCTGGTCCAATCCGGTATTTCACAGTTAGCCCACACTCAAATTAGTCCAATGGAGATAAGATAAGCTTGAATAGCTCTACAGTTGGAGATGGTTGGTGCCAGGAGGAGAAGCTGTTGCCAAAACTGCCATTTCACTAGCTGGCTGACTGGGATAGTGAGTGTTCAAAGTTCCCAGGGTACAACAACAGCTCAATTCAGTTTTTTAGAGATTGGGAGACAATTTGAATTGGAATATATATTTCTACAGTGGATACTGTGTAACTCTGATGTCCTTGCTTCATACTGAGTCACGGTGGCATAAGGAAACAGCTGGTCCAACCTAGATCTATGCATACAGTAAACTCTCCTTTCTTTGAATTGACTAATCCATAACACTAGTTCATCTTGGCTGCAGTTCACCTTATTTAAAGGGTCAAGAATTGTGTGCTATGTACTGTTGGTACAGAATGAAACTAGAAATACCACAGTGTGGTTTGATGCCTCCGTCATTGACAGTTTCAGTCAAAATAAATTCTTTCCCAGGCCCATGAGGTCATCAAGACCTTTGACCCCTGAAAGTTGTTTCCAAGCGCCAACTGGTCAAACTTTTAAGAAATTATCAAAAGGCAGACATGAGCTGTTCAAGAGGCCAAAACTGATAACCACATAGTGCTTATCAGTAAATCCATGATTCTAGGTGAACATTTTTGCCAAACTTTAAAGGATTTTCTTGTGGCATTCTTAAGACAACAAGCCCACAAGGGAGAAACAGTAACCTTGACCTTTCACCACCAAAATATAATCAGTTCATCCTTGAGTCCCAATTAACGTTTGCGCCAAATTAAGTGAAATTCCCTTGAGTTGTTCTTGAGATATCGTGTTCACAAAGCAAACAATGTACTTTGTGAAGATACTTTGACCTTGACCATTGGCTTTTGACCACCAATATGTTAACAGGCCAACGTGATTACAACTGAACATTCGCACGAAATTTTATGAACTAGACTCAAGGCGTTCGTGTGATATCATATTCAAAAGAACGAGATGGAAGAATGGACAACCCGGAAATATAATGCTTCTGGCCACTGGCTATTTATATCAGAAGCACTATTTTATATTCTTGGTGGGTTTCGATTTCAATGGGAGTTAAGTAATGTGTAATTAGAGTAAAAGGTGACCCCATACCTGACACAAGTTCCTCCATTACGACAGGGAAGATGTTGGCAGACAGGCGGGTCGCAGTTCTTGATGTTTCTCCCTCTCACCGCCTCGCCCACCAGGTAAATCTCCTTTGTGTTGACCTGAAGTTCCCTGATGCAGCCGATGAATCTCCTTGCTCCTTTCACACTCCTGTCATGCAGCTCCCAGTGGGACGAGACATCCCCGAGATATAAAGGTCCAAAGGTTCCCTGAAAAAAAAAAAAAAAGCACAAACATAAAACAAAAAAAACACTAGGAAGACGCCGATCAGTGTTATCGTTTACTAAATCACATTGAATCCCCCTTCAATGAAAGAAGGATATCAGGGTGTGTGAGTATATTAACATTATTATTACATTATCATACTGTATATTAAGATGAACAAGGAAGATTAACACTATCAGTTACTATGGTTTAAGCCTAGCCCAGACATTTTTCCTCTTGATTCACATTATAATACCCATCCTGATACAAAGAGAAAAGGGTGAAATATCTAAAAACTGCAGCAAGGTTTCTGTGATGTGAAAGGTAATTGGGTAGAATTAATAAAGATAAAGTCTGTGAACTTGCAGCCTATCTGACCATAACGGTCAATTTAACAAGTGAGGCATAATTGTGTGTGTGACCAAAGAAAATAAAATAACGTAACAAGGTGACGGTGGATTTCAAACCAAAACCACCCCAGGGATTTTCTGTATTTTCAGTTTGAAGCATAAATACTTAATCGCTTGTAGCCGTCCCATTAGATTTTGCAGTTTATCCTACATTGCAAATATTTTTCAAATTGCTCTCCAGAAATCACTTTATTCCATTTTAAGACTTAAACCTGCTTTAATTCATAATAATGTGGATGCTGTATGTAACGACATTGCGAACACATCAAATTTCACTCAATCTCGACATTTTCCATTTCATACCAGACATTATGAAATCACATGGGAATTTATGCGACTCCGATATCCTTCCAATGTAACATTCATCACGCCGGCGCTGGAGGAAAAGGTGTGAGACAGCTGCAGTGGAGGTGTTCGGTGGCGGGACAGCGAGGTGTCAGACCACATGATCATTTAAGATGCCGGCAGAATGCGATCTTGAAATGACATCACTGCATATTTGAGAGCCTATAAAAAGACACGGTTGACGGGAACGCACGCATGTAGTGTCACCGCAAAGTTAAGAGCCCTAAAAGCACCTTTATCATACATGCAAAGCTGAAGCTTCAACATATGATAAGTAGCTGTGGCTGGAGACGTCTTTTCAATGAGCTGAGCTATGTTATGTATGTTATGTGATGGAGCCACCGGTGAGCCACTTGAGCTGCATGATGACAATGGACTGACAGAGAACGACTGGATGATGGCTTCAGGTGCGTTTACCATGTTTACGAGAAGGATCCGTGAGAAAGAGCCACTCATGTAATATTCATGAGTTTCGTAAGTGAAGAGTTCACAAGAGCCAGATGCTGTTTTCTTCACTCAGTTGTTGCATGTCTGTATAATCTTCTCTTGTATCATTAGAGAAGATGAAATCATATTCAATCTCGAAGCCTGCCGGCTATTGTCCGATGATAAATTAGCCTCTGCGGGGCTACAGTTTATATTCTGGTACACAGATTACAGTCCAACAAGTTTTTTTTATCAGTTATACTTTTTGCTGTTGTGTTAGGCCGAGACGACATTTTGTCTAATCTCTGTTTACGGCTATCTGCATATGAATGTACATAAATGAGAAAGCCGATAAACGATTTATTGTGGTCGATGTGTTCCGCCCCTTTCGCTCTCCACAGAGACATTGCTCCATCTAGATACGGAATCCAAAAGGCTTAAACTTCTCTATTGGTAAAATTACCAAGTATAATACTGGTTTTGACTTGTTTTCGTGACCATGCAGTCAGTCGTTATATACAAGTACATGTGTCGTTGGTGTACGGCATTGTGACAAAAACACCAGAATGACAGTAAGTTGAGCGCATATCGTCGGGGAGGCCGTCACTATCACACCCAGTGTTTAAGGAAAAAACGATTCCATCACTTCCCCTTTTGTCCGGATCAACGCCAAAATTGAATGGCTTCTTTGATGGCCAACATCGCAGCCTTCCTCCGAGTTTTGTGGATATCAGCTCAGTAATCTTTGCTTAATGCTGATGACAAATAAACCAAACAAACAGGAGAAAACACAACCTCATGGGAGAAGGTCAACAAAATAAATTCTGCCAGACGAGGGAAATGGCTGTATTATATAAACTTTCGATGGAAAACTGTAGCAGTTTGAAATAAATGGAGGCTGAGGGTCGGGGGTACAGCTATCTACAACAGCTCTCCCAAAACACTTCAGTGGACACTGCACTTCCACCCACCACGTTCGAGGTCGATTAGATGAGCGGTTGTCGAGAGAATCTTCGGACAGTGACACAGATTTCAGGATTTATTAGCGGGACTCGTCTCAGTCCGTTCACTTGGTTGAAAATCACGCATGTGCCTCAGAGGGCTTCACAAGCTGTTCCCGCTCCTTTTGTTGCTCCATTCAAACATGTGTGAGCTTCTCCTACTGCATATTATCTTAATGAAATTAAGTCAAATCCCAACTGTTGCATGCCAGCTCCACTTTACTTCGATTTAACTGACGCTGCACACTTCTGTAAACAGAATCCCATTCATACATATCGTGGTTATACATTTGTCTTATATAAAAGCTGGTAAAGCTGAGCCGGTGTGAGATATAAATATAGCAAGCAGGAAAAAAAAAACAGGAGAAAAAAATCTTGGCATCTGAAATTAGAAGACCATAAATCACAGTGAAGGCGGGGGAGGCATGTTGAGCCTGTGGGAAGGTTGAGCCCCTTCTCTGCGTCTTTGATGGTGAAAAATAAAAATTATTAATTTATTAACAAATATAGGTGTTGTTAATCAAATTAATGAGCCAGAGTGAAAAGACCAGCCAGTGATTAACAAGTGAGAACTAGCTTAGTCCTACTTACATGCTTGCACAGTGTCAGCTCGGCAAACAAAGTAACAGGTGCATGGTTTTAATGGGAGCTCCTGTTCTTCATTCATTTAGCAACTGCTGTTATGGTTTAATAAAGCGCTGTGCCGTGCTGTGGCTTTAATAAGAAATGATTAAACTACTCGTGATGCTGCAGTCACAAGTGTTATATTTGATTAAAGGCAATAATTAATACGGAAAAATCTGCTTGGAGCTTTTAGGTCATATAAACCTACCAACACTATTTACAGTATCATTTGATGCATCTCTGATGTACTGGATATTCAGAACCAATATGAAAACATTATGTTTATTTCAACAGGATATTTCAGTTTCCTTTCATTAAAGGCAGTTGTTGCTGCTGTGGCAGTTTTTAAAAAGGGCAAAATAAGGTTTTAAATCAGTAGTGGTCAGATCAATGATCAAGATACTTGATGCCAACAAGGCTTTATTGTTGTTTGTTGGTACTAGTTGTGGTTAGATTGCTGCACTCTGTATAAAATTGATGCAGATCCAGATTTTGTTTAGCATTGTGAGATTTTTCAATATTGTCCTTGATTTCTCAGAAAAGAATTCATTAATATTGTGAGAAAAATAAAAATCATTGGAAATAATAAGTGAGCTTGTGCAGTTTGGTGAAGATCCAAGTAAAAACACAGATCTAGTGAAATTAAATGTGGTTTCATTAGGAGACTGTTGAGGCACTGGTGGAAGTATGAACTCTACTAAGTGCTTTTCTACTCATGGATTAGAAATGCTCATTGGAGATAATGGCTGTAGAAAGGGTTGATCTGACTGTGGGCAGGTCGGGTTACCTCTGACTCGGGATGAGACACGTACTCCTCCAGACGCTGAGCTGTGCCATTATCTGCAGCTATTTCAATCATACATGACCCTCCTTGTTTGCCAACAGGCAGATTGTATCTGTTGAGGGAGAACAGAGAGAGGCCGGGGTTAGCGTCGGTATCTGATAAACACAATAAATCCAGCAAAGCATGAAACATATTCTGATGGAGAGACAGACAGAGCAGCCACAGTAATGGAGCCGCTAATGTGACCACAGAGACTTTAATATAACTGACTATGTATGACAACGTATACGCTGCACACAGTTTTTATGAGGAACTTTATGCATCGGTAAATTTGGTCGGGAGCGATGGTGCGTTCGGTTCCAAAGCTGCGGTTCAAACCCAAGAGAGACAACGTGAAAAATAGAGAACGCCGTGCACAGCTGGATTTTAAATTATAAGACAGAGAAATGGGTTTCTGCTCGGTGCCGCCGTGACATATTCTTGAAGTTGTTGTGTTCCTCAGCAGAAACGCAGCTCACACGGCGCTGCCTGTACATCCGCAACAAAACTAAAGAGTGAGAAATCCCGTTTCATTTACATCATCAGGCTCCAACGCATTATGTGCATTGTTATTTCACATAACGACAATAATAATGAGGAAACAAGTGTGTCAAAAAAAAAAACATGATGGTTATAAGTGCTCATTATGTCATCCAGGATTAATTAATGATAAAAACGAGGGCACAAACTGGATATACAGTATCAGACCTAATGAGAAGGAAGACAATTTTATCATTTGACCCTCTACGCATCTCTGGGGAAATACACAATCGTACTAGTCATTAATGTTGCAGCCATAATGTTAAGTAGCTGGTCTACTTGTGTCATATTGCAGCTTTGCCAAAGTCAAGTGATTCCCTCTCTCCAATTCATCACTGGCTTCACGCTGGAATACGCACGGTAGAAAAGCTGTTTCTGTACAGGGCAGCACATTGTGCAAAAGGTTGCACCACAAAACAAATATATATCCACACCAAGCACTTTTTAGTCATCGTCTGCCTCTTAACACGTATCCCAGCTAATATGTTCCTAATCTGCAAATCAGATTGTGGAAAATTAATTCATCGGCTCTGTGTGATCGCACCTCTGTTGATGAGCAAAAGCCCTCGAATGTCTCTTTTAATGGCCAGATGGAAACAATCAGGGCAACTGCCCTCCTGCTAATTTGAAACAGCCTTCCAGGATGTCTCCCTGAGGCCATCACACACGCGCACATTCAGCTTCAGGTAAGACTAATTACAGGTATGGAAAATCGCCAGAGCTGTTGTGTACACACACACGCGCACGGTGATAAATGAAGGCACATTTAAGAGTACAAATGTGAAATGCAACCCTAATGTCCAGGGAAGACATCCATCACCATCCTGCCCCCTTGTGTCTGGGAGGTCAGTCTCCTGACATTAGCAGAGAGTGAATAGTGAGCGATCTCAGAAAACGACATCCCCCCCTATTGTTTGAATGACATGTAATGTTTATTTTCAAGTCACAATAATATAACAGGGTTCTAATGAAAAGACTGAGCTGATACAATATTGGAAATTATGTATTTATACAGCAAAAAACAGACCAATGGCGGGTTATAAAGCATCACAATATTGCAACGGAAGCTTGTTGCCCGGAGGCGCTGGAGGCACATTCTGGTGCTCGGTAGCGTCGCTTTTTATTTGCCTGGCTAATGCTGAGGAGACGGTCCCTCGGAGACATGGAGAGCATCCTCGCTATGCAAACAGGATGATGTTGCTTGATAAACTCTCGTGTGCATGTTGAATGCTCCACAAGACTGATTTACATTGGTCTCGCTTTGAGGCAGAGATGTTTATTTATAAAGAGGTCTATTGGATGACTACTCTACTTGGTCTGTTAGTTAGACGGCTCGGAATATGCCCGGCAGCCCCACACCACCACCACCACCACCACCTCACAGACACATAAACACAAAACCACAATGGAGTCTATTACACAAACATATGAGTGAATCAGAAGATAAAAAGAGGCTGCGGTTTGCCTAACGCACAGATGAAGCGCCGCTGCAATGTCTTCCTGGGCTCCCCGTGCACCGTTCACCGCTCGGTCTCTCAGCTAATTCCCCACTTGAGGCAAACAAACATAAACATATGAATATTTCATTTTCTCTCTGAACACACAAAAGTCACAATATGGCTGTGATCATTTTGACTCACTCACTCATCATTTATGCATTTGTTCATCTGGCTAATGCTCTAATCATACGTGATTTGTCATCTTTAACGTCCCCATTTAGAATGTGTGTGTGAGTGTGTGAGAGAGAGAAAGACAAATTCAGTGGAAGTTCATTACTGCAACTTTCCCGTGGATCAACACTGATATATTACCTGCAATGTTAAGGGACCCTACAATACTTTCAGCACCAGCACCTTTACACAATGATTTGTGATTTGTTAAACCTGATGCTAGGTGTTTGTCTTTACAATCCTATGCAGGCTGGTCTAATCACAATTTCGTAGGAAATGCTACTAAAAGTAATACATTACAATTTGTATGAATTCCACTAAATTGTGATTCAGGAGGCTGGGGACAAGTGACCTATGGGCTTCTCTCTCTTCGTGAAAACAAAAAACATGGCGGAAATTCATCTAACCCTTACCCTAATATGAAAAATGCATATGAAGTCTGCACCAGTGATTCAGCAGAGTGACAGCCACAGGAATAAGCTGTTTCTGAACCTGCTGGTCTGGGAACGGAGGACCCTGTAGCGCCTCCCAGAGGAGAGGAGGACAAACAGTCTAAGACTGGGTTGTGAGAAATTGGGTTATTAATGAACAAAGATGTCTCTAACTTGGTCCAAAGTGAAACCCATGGTTGTGTATAAAGCAAACATACATATTTTGACCATATCTGGCCATTAGATACAAATAGGGTCAAAACTAAATCTGACTAGGTGTTTTTCTCACACCAAAAAACCTTAGAGAAGCATGCAAGGTTCACAGTCGCAATCTCACATAATAGTGAAAACTCATTAGAACTACAAAAGATGGGGACAACACACACACACACACACATACAGAAATGCCATTCAATTTGTAGTTCTCTTTATGGTTCTTCCTGGTTGAGATTAGGGTTGTGAAAATTGGGTTTAGAAAACATATTAGCGTTTTTTTTTAAAACCATGAATGAAAATATTGAAACTGACATACACATATCTCCACATAGATAGATATCAAGCAGATTTTTATTAAGAAAAATTGCTAAAATAGTGTTTTCCAACAGTAATACAGAAATCTCCACCATCTTGCTTTATCAGAACGCTGCGGAGGTCCGAAAATGTAGCGCTAAAAATTCGTATGATTCTTTACGAAAATGTTGACATAACTTTTAGTACGATATCTTACGACCATTTTTATGAGACAACATTGTCCTATTTGAACTTCATCACAGTCCCCTGCAGAAAATTAATAATGAGGGAGGATCATGATTAAAATATTACTATTGCATAAAACATCTGAAAGTATTGGCAACAGATGGCAGTAAAACATCACACACTGCACGGGTGCCCTTCTGACAGTCTCCACCGGCTGATGGGCAAGTTGTCCCTCTTTTTATGGCTTTTTAATTCCAATCATATTTCAGATTCATACAAAAAGCAAATGATAATGTGGAGCGCGGCGGCAGTGGCGGGTTTATCATTTTCAAGTCATCCGGTGATTCAGTGTCAAGAATCTATTAGTCCGGCCGCTGGAGAACACGCTCGGCAGAGGCTCACGTCCGCGGGCAGATTAAATGTAAATGGGTCACACATGTTACATATGAAGGAGCCTGTGTGAAATTCGTTTTATCACAACAGGCTGTGAAGTTAAACACAATCTGTGACCCAGGAGAGAGAGAGAGAACAAACAATAATTTGCGATACTGAATCACACGTCGTCCTGAGCACCGATTCCCACCTGACGTCAGGAGTCAGGACGGATCTGCCTGTTGTTTTTTCCCTGTAACGCAACAAGCCCCCTATCACACCAGGATCTACACTTGCAGTGACAGTAATGCCTGCTCGGGCTCTGGTGCAGCGACTCTCACTCGCAGGGAGCACTGCAGCACCCGCCGCATGATTTGTGCTCTGACTGGCAAGGCTCAATTAATTTTGGTAGCTTGTGTCCTATCATTATATCTGCACCAACACAATTAGACAGCACCCAGCAAGCCTCTTGGCATTGTGGGGGTTCACAAAAGCAATTCAAAGTGAGCAGGCAGGGGCGGCTGGTTGCTTCATCCATGAATCTTTTATGGCAGCGCTTGTCAATGCCACGCTGAATGCACAGTCACTGATAAACATATGTGGCCTCAGATTGGGCATTGTCCTGAGAGGACGTGGCTGCAAAAACACAACTATCAATATTGAGACCTCACAGTTCACCCTGCTGCACATGTGGCACGGCTCTCCCCCCAAATAAATGTCGTTTCCACATTAATCTTGCCGCAATTAAAACCCAGTGGGAAAGTGCTAATGATGGGTTCTGTCCACTGTATTTCGGAATAAGTAATCAATGAGTGTTTGCTAATTACCTCTCCAAATTGCACAGGGATTACTTTACACATTGCTCAGTTGAGCACAAATTACATTTGTGATCATTTTAATTTTAAGCTACCTATTTCCATACACATAAACTTACAGGTACAAATATACATGTGTGTACTAAAATGCACATTGCTACGTGCGGACTACCATCTTCGTAAGCAATCATATTGTTGACGGAGTTGCACAGCTGTTTCTTAACCCGACAAAACTAGAGCTTGAGCTTCTCACCTTCGTGATGCTGATTCAAAGAACCCCTCAGACCAATTTGCAATTATTTTGAAATTCTCCTCCTCTCACAGCCCTCGTCTGTTTTCTTCCTTTTACAGCAGCTGTTGCTAGGCAACATTTCACACCCACCCGTGTGTATGTTTTTACATCAAACTATATTCAACGGTCAGAGCATATGAGTATTACATTTTGTGTTTCGTAAGCATCATGAAATAACTAACGATCCCACAGGCCGGAGTTAGCTCAATAAATATTCACCAACATGTACACAATGTGTTTTATTAAATTAGAGTGAAAATAGACTGCATGGGCTGCAGGCTCTCAGCAGACAGACACACTGTTACACACTGTTTAAGGAAATTAACGTTTATCAGACAGAAAGGGTCTAACAACGTCATGACTGAAAGGAAATGCAGTTAATTTCTAACCTGCTTTTTTAAGGAATAAAAGTCTGCTTCATCCATCATCCATTAGTCATGGGTTTGCTTGATTGTTCCCTGGCTCACCCGGTCCATATGCTGAAGTGACTTTTGGCAAAACGATGACGACCAAAGTTGCCACTAATGGGACGTTTAATGCAGAGGCACCAAAGATCATTTCACATTTGCAGACTGGTTCGAAACAGTGCGTCTCAAATTGCGCTTCCTGTGTGATTGATGATGTCCAAAGCGCCGCACAACCCTCAAATACTGGAAAAGGGTTTGACTGATTCCATTTGGTTGCCATCCCAACAGCTACAAGACCAGAACCAGTCAAGTATTCCATATGGAGGCAAGAGATTGGCCTACAACCACAAAATATGTTACATCAGCACATTTAGCCTAAACCCTCTTAACCCAAACAAATAAAAACTACAAGCGACCAAACAATGAGCTACTTACCAATTACAGGAGTGTGTATCTACATGAGCCAGTGGAGAGAGATAGTGTCATGTAAATTGCAAAAACTTGAATAAGTGAAATGAACTCACCACAATCTTATGTAGAGTGTTTGGTGCACATATTGTATTCAAAATGAAAACTCAAAAGCATTGTGTGCATTCTCTCTGCACATGAATGCCTGATATATTTTCTGCAGACCTCCAGATGTGTGTGTGTGTGTCTGTGTGTGTGTGTTGACAGCCTATGAAGCTTTGGATCTTCTTTTCAGCACAAAAAGGAAAAAGCTTTCAAAGCTTCACACGGCTTTGTGCACTCGTCCCTACGAATGTATAGAGACAAGACATTCTGTTGCTTTGTGCCAAAACGTCTACGAAATGAATTCAATATAAATCCAATTGGAAATATTTGGTGGGTCAAGTGTATTTGGTCGGAGTGACAGCCTTTTTTGAATAAAGCGAGAAAGCAAATCAAGTCAGAATTACACAGAGCGTGCGACAGCCCTACAGCCCATTATCCAACAAGCAAACAGACGAGCTATTCTGGGTGTTCCACTTTCTCTGATTGGGCATTACATTGACATTTTCACAGCACCCGACAAATGCAGGTGTGAAAACTGTGGGAAAATTGGTGCGATGGCCAAACATTCATGCCGGGCACAGAGTGAAACTGAATATCTTGTGCATATCAAACCGATAATAATACGCCTATAAAAAGCCTCAACATGAAAACCCACAAGGTGTTCGACACAAAAACATCTGCCTCAAAAAAATTAATATTTCCAGTAAGACAGAATAATATAGACTTGAGACACTACTCCCATTCCTTTGACTGACGAGAGAAAAAAAATTTGCCTCGAAGAAAGTGGCATAAATTTGAATAATCACATCAGCCAGGGACTGCGAGTTCACCGGTGACAAGGATGGAAATGCGATGCCGCAGAATGCCTCGTGTCATCCTTGTTGATCTTTGACTGTGTGTGTGTGTGTGTGTGTGTGTGTGTGTGAATGAAAATTACTCCAGCAGTGAATCCTGGGTGCACAACGGGATTCAGCCAATAATGCGCACAGCCTCACAAATGACCCGGGGAGCATTTGAAGTCTGCCACTCTCAAACTTTCATCGTAGCGGTATTGCCCCCAGAACATTCCCCCAAAGGAGAAAGTTTTCCGACATCAAAAAAAACGAGTCAACAACAAGCAGGCCCTGGACCCAAATGAAAAATTATACAGGTGCCCTCCCTGCACACCCCCCCCCCCCCCCCCTCTGTGCAATTATACGGCAGAAGGAGTCATTTCAGAACTGGCCTTTTGTTTCTCCAACTTTAGTCTTTTGTACGTCTGAGTGCTATAAAAGCTTCATGCGTTTCAATTCAGAAACATGCAGTTAACTTTTAAATGAAGCAGAAAACCTGCTTTAAAGTTGTTGCATTATTGTGATTTCATAACTGTCTCGCCTTGACAGTCAATCAATCAGCTTGTCTGTCAGTGAAAAACACATGATGCTCCATGCCATCATTACACTCAAACACATCTGCATAGCTACTGACACTGAGCCTGAGTTTACATTATCGGGTTGTGGATGTAGCCTTGACGTTCCCCCGATGACATCATCAGGATTATTAATTCAGTAATGTTAAGTCTCTGGGGGAAAAAAAAAAATCATGAAATCTTTCACATATGCAGCAGGAGATTTTCCAGGTCAGACGCATTCACAGCATTGGGGGAATGATGGTGGTGACCCCGATTGACAAAAGCTCTCGAATCTTTTCATCTTTCGAGGTTGAATTCATTTTCGCCCTGTGTATTCTTCCAGTTTCCCACCCGCCTGCTCGCTGTGAATATTTCTTCATTTTCTTTTTGCATATTCATTCTCACATGGGTTCATTCGGTATTTCCCGGGCATTTTACTTGAGGGCTGTCAGGACATGTTCGGGAAAATGTGTGGAGACATTTGCGTTCTCACGTAAAGCCCCTCAGGAAAAATCTCAGTAAAATGTCTAGACTTCAATTCATGCCTGAAAGTAACTTAAATACCATCTAATGTTCTTTCCTCGTCGCAGACCTGTGGTGTGCATAACACAGACTGCAAACTGACAGTAGATCAGATGCCAACTCTTTCATGCTCATTCTAAAGAAAAGGTCTGTCCTGTGTGTTTCATGTCTCTGCCAGCCTGTTCTGATTGATCCCATCGTTTCGGTGCAATCGTGCTCTACAGAAAGACTTTCTGCAGCAGGACAATGTGATCCACTCAATTATGTTTACCATCAGAACAGGCTAAATTCTTGATTGAATATTCACAGTGTTTTTCATCCCTTTGTTGGGCATGATTAGCATGATGGAGCGGTTGTAAGACGCAGAGAACAAAGGTCCTCGGTGGCTGCGAATACGGGCGGGTCACTAAAATCAAACCTTCACTGGGTGTTAATGCCGAAGTTTGAATTTATTGAGATTTATCACCGACATTCTGTTCCCACTGTGGGGAATAGAGCTTCTGCATTTGAGAAGCGACAACAGCTGTGTGACCACCCACTGCAGGGCTTTTAATGTCATTTAAATAAACGCTCCACGTTGTTTGGCGCTCGTTCTCATAACTACTCGTTGCAGCAATTATGTCATTATCTCAACCACGGCACATAAAGGCCCAGCATGGATACCCATCAAGGAAGTGAAGTGCCGCGTTTTCTCACAGTGTGGTACTGTAAGTTAGAACGCAATTTGTCACATCATCCTCTCCCTGTCAACAATGCTGCATCAGTGAAAAAATGGTAGCCCGGCTACGTGTACTACATGAGCGAGTCAAAGCGGCGCAACTGTATTTGTATGAAAGCAAATAACAGACCTGACCTGCTAAGTGTCAGCAGGACAGGGCTCCACTGTTGACAATAAGATTGGTGGGTTTGAAAATAAGAGCGTGTGAGCACCAAAGTCTGGAGTCTGTGCTACAGTGACATCAGGCAATTTGGATTCTATCCTGTTTGGTCACTGAAGCTTGGATTATTTACAGTTAAATACAAGCGCTGCCCCGCAGCGTGCAGATGCTGACAACAGCAAGTTGCAGCAGCTATATCCAGAGCTGCCAACTCTCATCCGGGGAAAGTAGGTATTCACCGCTCAGACGTGACTAGATGATGTCATGCGCTCATTTGCATGTGAATAAAATTGCTGAAGCGATCAGGAATAAATAGAGGCAGGACCTGGCTCACTCTGCCCCACGGTGTGAGCCTGTGCATGCACAGAGGAGACAGGGGATCAGCTGTGCACGGGGAAGCACTGGCTCACACCTATTTGGATGAGACAAGGAAGTAGCGAAAATGGAAATGTGTGTGGATCAGGTTCAAGTTTCGGCACAGAATCTTTTGCCAAATACTTCGGAGTGGAATGTGTTCCTCGGATAATCCGAAAGAGGAGCTGCGTTCGTCGCTCGTGGCTTTTCGGGAACAATTTGATCCGGGGAGGAGCCTTAAAAATTAAATAGCTAAATCAAGAGACAAGCATGACAAGTTGGCGGGAGTAATTGCTTTTAATTATTACATTGTTATCTAACAAAGCTACTATCATCTGACTCCAGATTAGTCACCGCTGTGCAGTTCATGAGCTGTTCACTGTGTTCCTCGGGCTCAACAGAAACGCTTTTACTTACTCGCTTATTTCTTTTACGAGTTGTATTATGTGGCACTGGATTTTTTTTAAAGCTTCTTCACCTTCTGTCCAAACTTGCGAGTTAGGCTTTTTTGTCTGCTTTGTTTTTGCAATACTGATTTCATTATCAACAACAAGAGGCTGAGATTCATCATAAAAATCATTCATATTTTCTTTCTGGTAATTTTGTATTTCTCCACGCCCCCTCCACACAAGATACTTATATTGTGGGTTAGCAACTTTACTTGTGCTGGATGAATGGGTCAAGCAAAGGACTATAAACCTGGGAGGCCCGGATCTGAGGCTTATTGATTTTAATAGGGTTAGGGTTATTTTAACTTTTATTTGAAATCGTTCAGTCAGAAAGCCTCGAAGGAAAACTTCTGCCATGTGAACAGGAGCAGCACGTTGTCATGCACACACCAAATGGCAAGAAAGCTGTAGCAACTGAAGGGACAGTTAACTCTTTGTGGATAATTTGCATGTCCACCCCCCTGATTTGGTTGCCCACCAGCACTTCTATATCATTTTTAATTGGCAAAATTAAATCGTCTTTTTCTGTTTTGTTCTGTTATCATTATATGTGCTGGACTTCATCTCTCTGCATAACAAGTGTCCAAATGGCCCACTTACCTGTTTTCTCAAGTGAAAAAAAACATTTAGAAAAAGTATGCTGGCAAGAAGAAGAACTAGAGCTTGCCTCTCATGGCTTCCATTGATCATTGTAAAGCATAAACATACATGAGTTTTTTTCTGAAGTTATCAGCCTTTACCAATAAATGGACTCATTATTATAAACTCACCACTTACACACTTCAGACTTGCAGGAAATGTTTGAGAAATATTACATAACATAATTTATTAGTAAATATTACTGTCTGTACATTTTGTACAGAGTTGAATATAAATGTTTTAATGGAACATAGCTATATGAAATGACAATTGAATAAAATTGCACTGCTCAATACGCTGACAGATCACTGAGCTAAGATTACTCTGCAAGGCCTCATCATGAGTACAAGAACCCTTATCTTGAAATTAACATCACTGCTGAACTATATCAGATTAATTTAACCAACACTGTGAGAGGAAAACATTCTGTAGAGTTGATTAAAAAAAAGTGTATCAACAGGTAGACAGTGTATAAGCTGTTATATTAACTGTGGAGTAAACTAAAGTTGTTGCTTAATATAGCTGCTTACTTATGCAAACCTAAATAAGACAGGAGATAATTCACTTTATTCCTGGATGGCAATCTAAGTTCTGCCGTTCAAACTCAAATACATACAATGAGATACAAGTAACAATTTGTACCTCATTTTCTGAGACCATGATTTATTGAAGTACGTCCCAGACAAAGTGAATACATGATCGCAGTGTGTGTGTGTGTGTGTCTGAAGGAGACAGCTGGCTGTTAGAACTCACCACGACAAAACCCGAGACTGCGCCAGTTCTCTTTGTCTGTGGGACTTTTTAAAGCATGTCGGGCACTGCACAGTTGCTGAGGTGCACAGAGATCCATCCAGGGTATCACAGTTCAGATCTGTCTGATGGTGTGTGCTCTCAGTGTAAGGCTGTATTACCATGGCACCAGTTCTCTGATCAGCACTGATGTGGACTGATACTGGAGAGGAAGATTTCACAGGGTTTTACCACAGAGGCAGTGACATGTGACCTTGTGGAAAAATCCCATTGAACAAAAGAAAAGAAGGGAACATGGCTCACTGCGTGATCTGAAGCCTTGAGATAAGTAGATAGTAATATTTGCTTTTATAATGGATGTTTTTATATTATGTCCATTTTGGGAAAAAACGTATCATACAATTTAAAACAATATAAATACATCAAATTATTAATAATTGTGCCATTTCATTATTAGATTGATGAAATCAAAGTGGTGATACTGGTGCATTTGTTTGTTTTCTTTGAATAACGTGAATTATGAAAATATATGATATTGTGATATTGAATATTGTCATGATGGAGGGATCACCTCTACCATTAGTGGCCTGATTACACTTTTAAAAGGACAATGCACATTAATGCAAACTAGAGTCCAACATGTGCATGGGCTAGATTTAGCCATACAGGCAGCTGCAGTCGCTGGCAGGTTGATGTTAAAATTAAAATAAAGAATAAATAGGAATGTGTAATACACAGAGGTTCATGCACTAACACAAACAAAGGCCAAAAGCAAAAGGTAGGAACAAAAACACAAATATCCAGTTAAAAACAATATAAAGACAGTACAATATCTCATGTAATGCTCATTACAACAATTATAATGAATTTGGCAATAGAGTATTGGGGACTAAAGACAAGAAGGAGATGATGCATATCTTACCGGATTGTGATTGGCACCCATCTGTTATTGTGGATGTTCTGCACTGCAGCGACATTCAGAACGTGACCGCCACCGCACCCGAGTTCAGCGACAGGGTTTCCATCTTGAAGGAACACGTGAAGGAACTGATCCCCAAAGTTCTGCTCCTGAGCTGCGATTGGAAGAAAAAGATGAGTAGTGGCTCTCTTTTTTGTATGATTAAAATCAATACAATACAAGCTGACATATTTATGACATTATTTTAGGCCTAACTCTTAGAATAGAGAGCACAGATGTGTTGTGTTTCAGGTTTTTTAAAACACACTTACAATGACCTCAAAATATTTCTACAAAAGGATGATGGAGACTTTATGGAGATTATATTTGTATTTTAAAGGCTAATCCATCTTTAAATGGAACAAACAGAGATGTTGATGCGCATTGTACCAACAGGAGCGAGAACACGTCCAGCAAATACAGCCTGATAAATGCCAAGGTCGTACTTGCTGTGATAAGTGGTAAATGTGCCAAAACACGATGAAAAGCATTAATTGATAAACAAAATAAATAATGAGTAACCTTTGAAAATGTGAACTTTGACAAACTGTTTTGATGAAACATTTTCAACAGAAAACAAAACAAAAACAATCCTGTGGAACCTGCATCTGTGGGATTGCACGCTGTAGCTTATGATTAGTTCCCTCCACTGTTTAGCTGGTGATTAAGCTGCTTGACTTGTTGCACTATTATTCATTAAAAAGCACTGGATGAAGTTATGTGTGCAGCAGTTGTGTTATCTGCCGTCACCTGCTGTAATGCCACACAGCAGGAACAACTGTGCAAGATTTTATTAGAGAGTTTTGAAATGCTAACTGGATTTACTGAGGCGAGTCAGACTGAACGACTGAGGAGGAAAGTGACATGGACACCTTGCGTGAGACATCTGTTACCATGGTAACCCTAGGCCACCATATTTGCCGCCAGTTGTAGCTAAGGGGACATGATTAAAAATGTATGATTAAAATGAGATTTAATTTAATAAACTAGATTAAAATGTGACTCAAATCTAATAAAAAAAAAAAGACAAATCTAAAATGTATTTTACTTGGAGATTAAAGACGAAAAACTAAATGAAAGTCTGTGGAAATCAATAATCAACCGACGACAATTTGCAGGGATGATTCCAGCCTGCCAACAGATGTCAATGCACAGCCAGTGTGCCACTCTTTTGAATTTTGAAAGGACCTCGGGTCACCTCGCTGTGCTCCACATAACACGCTATTAAACACACAGAGCAAAAAGAGCAAGGTCACAGAGTGGTGCTGCTGGTCCAAACACAGCTCGGGTTCCCTTTGAGACACTTTCTGCCTCCAGGAGGGTACATGATTTTCCTTCTTAAACATGAGCAGTTACAAACAGAAGACAGGAATGGTGACGGAGCCCTAAATCTTGTTTCCACCTTCACAGTATAAAATTCAGTGCAATGACCTCAGGCCCGACAATTAAAGGAGACATTATGTGAGGCATATTCAGGTTCATAATTATAATTTGAGTCATTAATTGAAAAGCTTTACATGCCCAAACGTTAGGAAATTCCTCATAATGTCCATCGCTGCAGCTCCTCTTTTCAGCCTCTGTCTGAAACTCCAGTAACATAAAGGCTGATAAAGCCCCGTCTGCTCTGATTGGTGAGCTGGCCCACTCTGGTTTGATTTGCCAACAGCTTTGTGCACATGTAGGAAATGTTGGCCTCTGCTCTCGCTTTAACTGTCTTTGTAAGGGGTCATGCCCGACTAGCCTCTAGACGTGCATTATGCAAATGTGGATCACAGGGCACCCTGTAGCTCACCTGGTAGCGTGGGCCTCCCCGCAGAACGATGGTTGATGGTTGAGCAAGTAAAGCCTATAGCCCTTTACTGGATGTTTCCCCTGCTCTGTTTCACCATTTCACGCAAACTGTAAAATTAATAAAGGCGTAATCCCCCAACAATATATTAGGAGCAGTGTTTTCTGTGGGGGAGTTATTAAATATGCCACTTCCAATCCTGGCATATGCAATGTGCACATCATATAAGAATGGGGGTTTTCTGCAGGGGCTAGCACAGAGTCTCCTGCAAGCAAAACAGTGTATTTTAAGGAGCAACAGACAGCGGCAGCATTAATCCTCCCACACAGGCTACTGGGGTCTTCAGGAGGGAGGTGGAGAGAGAGAGAGAGAGAGAGAGAGAGCACATCAGTCCCACACCGCTGTCAAAGACGACATGAGCAGAGGGCCGACAACATAAGAATGCAGCTCTTTGAGGAAGAAAGAGATGTGTGTGTGTGTGTGGGGGGGGGGGGGGGGGGGGCTACCAGGCTTTTGCCACTGTCAGGGAAGACATGGTTGAAGGGCAAAGGACACAGGAGTGGTGCACTGTTAAGAGAGGCCTTTAATGTTTCGGTTTTCAACATGGCACATTTCAACTGAATTAAAGACTGTGAGAGGGGCGGGGGCACAAAGAAACATAAACAGAGCCAACCTCTTGGATCCCACTGTGACAATGATAACTGAACCGGGACAGTTGGGGACTCACTGGGTGAGGACAGAGGTGTCTCTGACCGTCTTGTGTCGTCCAGAGGCTTAGCATGTGGGCCATCTCCTCTGAAGTGCATGGGAGCAGGATTTAGACACCAGAAGAGACTGGAGCAAAAAGCCTCAGTTTGCTGTTTCACGGCTGCACAGCAACTGATATGAAAGCTCTGAACAATTCCTGCAGGGTTAAGACAGGCATCCAGGAAGTACCCCATCTCTTTGTCAGATAGACGCTACTCTTTGCTTAATATGCTGCACACTGATAATGCATCTTCTAAGCTGACTTGGAGGTCTTTCCTGTCGTAAGACTGGACAAGGATGCACTTAACAGCGCCATCTTACTAACCACTGCTGCCGAATGGAGCACAGGAGGAATATCTTGCTCAGATAATCCAGCATTTCATCATCCCTGTTCTGCAGACAAGTATGATTCCTACACGCTGAGCAAAACAGTAGTAGGGACAAATTAGGGTGCCAGAGCATTATTCGCTGGAATGAAAATATACAGTATATATGCATTGCATCCTACTTAAAGTGACAGCATTTTCCTGTGTCAGTGAGTAATTTAATGCCTAGGAAGGTTGACTTTGTGTGTGAGGTTCTCTAGAGATCAATTCTTGGTCCCCTGCCAGTCGGCCACATCACCCAGAGACTCAACGTTAGCTATCATACTCATCCCATCAGTACTTATTTGTACACAGCCCTGTCCCTTAGAGACACAAAAGTGGATGTCCAACATGTCCCTGCAGCTCAACTACAAGATTCTTGTTAATGGTGCAAAACATGAGTGGCAGGAGCCCTCATGTAACCTCAGTTTCACTTTCAGTGCCACACAGGTCGGAAACATTGGTGCAATTGCAATTGCTGAGTCATATTTACAGCAATGCTTTAAACTGATTTATCATAAAATAGGTTATTTAAATGCTGTTTTAAGTAGGAAAAGAAAATCTGATTACATTTCACGAAGGTTAGAGACTATACATTGATTTCCTATTACTTTTCTAACTGATTATCAGTTTGAAATTTAACTATTTGGCTGTAACATTCTGACTGGTTTAGTTCTTCAGTACATCACTGGCATGCATGTGGCCAACAGGACCCAGGTTCTCTGATATTAAGCTAAAAGGGGTGAGGGGTTTTCAGCTGCAACATGTTACTTCACCACTAGATGTCACTATATTCTACACACTGAACCTTTAAACAGTACATACTTTTTGTCTTAACTGAGAAGGTTATGTTTCCGCTCCTTGTCATTTGTTTGTTTGTTTAGAGCCAGGAATTTATTTCATCACTTTATATAAAATGGAAAGAGAGGGCATGTTGTCTTTTGGAGGTTTTAAATGTGGTTTAAAATGTGGCTTTATTGTTGGGGGAGGGGGGGGCTTAATTTGGCCTTTATATATCTTTTTATCAACCTATCATTTTTCAGCAATGGATCTTATTTGCTTTGTTTTGTTGGCTTAAGGCTTGATTGAATTTAAGGGGGCCGTTAGGCCTTGGCAGAGATACGTGGTTGAATGAGTGATATTATAGTTTAATAATGTTTTTGGCTGGAACACACTGTGCCTTGTGATGGTAAGAGGTGGGTTTACTGATGATTTCTCATGTTTGTCAAGTCGGCAGTTTGTGGCTTGAAATGAGTTCATCTGCTTATTCAAAGAAACGATGCTTTTAATCCAAAACTTAACTTCAACGTCTCTGACAATTACTATAATTCTCTGTTCATTATGTGGTGAGGAACATTTAAAAACACCTTCCAGATGTGATTAAGATTAAGATTAAGATGCATTTATTAGTCCCAAACACATGCACAGACATGCAAAGGCATACTCATGCAGGTAGGGACATTTTATCTCTGCTTTTGACCCATCTGGTTCAGGACACACAGAGCAGTGAGCGACCATGTACGGCGCTCTGGGAGCAGATGTTGGGGGAGTAAGGTGCCTTGCTCAGGGGCACTAGACAGGGTAGTGAGACTCTTGGATTTTTGGACAGATCAATCCAGGTTCGTCTTTTGTTGTCTGAATGTAAAATGTAACTTCAGGTTACAAACAAAGATGCCATCTTTAATACTTTCGTTTGATGCTTATTTCCAGAGAAGAAGGATTAGGACTCTGACGCAGGCAGCGAGTCTCTGCAAGTCGTTTAGTGATTTTCACAGATTGGCAGCAAATGAAGTCACCTTGAACAGTAGGAGAGACTGCAATGTGTGAGCCGGAGGCTGTGAGGCCACTATGGCCAAAAATACAGTAAACATACTGTTCATATATTGTATCTGTGCAATTCTTCACTGACACACATTTATAAGAAGGTTATGGATTGAATTCTACTTTTCAACCATGTTTTCCAGAAATCTGGAAGAATAAATGCAAGGCATGTTAGAGTGGATAAACGACAAATAAAAACATAATCATGCTCGGCACATAATCACCTACAATATTGCCAAACCACAGATTGAGTGGAGACCTCCCTGCAGTTAATAAATGCAGCGGCAGAGGCAACAAAAACCACAGAGACTCAATTTCAATGAGCTTTTGTCTCCTTTTCAAACCAGTTGTTTCCACTTAGTGCCATAACTCACATGTTGACAAAAATTATTTACTATACATGACAATGTGGCCCCTTCCTGTTCTTCCTCTATTTTTCCCCTATATTGTTCCCCCCTCTGTCCCCACGGCCCTGTTACGCCGCACCGAGCCTAACAGAGCGTTCGTCCTTTTGTCAGAGCCTGTCACCTGCTCTCTCTTTCTCTCTCTCTCTCTCTCTCTCTATTTCTTCCCCTCCTCCCCCTCCACCTCCTTGTATTTCTTTTCTCGAAGCTGACAATTGAAGTCCAGGGGGAGACTCGCATGTTTGCTTCGGGGAGAGGTGTGAGAGAGGGATGCAGCGAATGGGGAGAAGGTCTGGTGAGGAGATTCTCCGCATCTCAATGCATCTCTTTTGGTCGTCTTCTGATTAACTTTGTCCGTTTGATCTCTGGAGTTTTCGTTTCAGTTCCTGTCCTCTGATGTGAAAGAGACGGCGCACCACGAGCCAGGATGCAATACGAGATAAAAGGCTCTGTGCCCTCTCTATGTATGCTTTCTGAACATTCATCTTTCCTCCTGACAAGGCTCGCACGCCGCTCTCTGGCTTACATACGCTGAGGCGGGGAAATAGTGTATAGCCGCGAATAAAGGATAGGATGGAAGCCAAAATTAATTAAGCTAACCAACTTTAAAGCAAACCGTATGTTTTGTTTTTTTGCATTAGCGTTTGCATCCATTGGACACAGCAGACATTATTTCTCAAACTAATCTACAGAGTAAATCTGTGCAAGCAGACACAGGCAGTGACTTAAGAGCAACACAGGCAGATAAACGATGGCATCGGATATATACGAGGAAACTTAATGACAGGGTGGAGGTGAAATGATTTCGCTAGTTTCACGTCGGGCGCATTCTAACACACTTGCCGCATCACATCTGATGACTAACTTTAGGTATTTTCTCAATCTTCCTCCAGCTCCACTCAGATGGAGAAGTATTTTTTAATACAGACAATTTCTTTTCACACAATTTGTTATTTTCTGTATTCAAAATAAATCTAGCAATAATAGTGCAGAATGCATTTTAGCACAAGATACACTGAAAATGTATCTGTGGCTCTGCAACTCGGAAAAACAAACATGCCTTGCTGTTGTCTGTTTCATGTCCACAGCTCCCTAAAGGCAATGAGAATTACTAATAAGAATTCTATGGGAACATTATTTGAGCATAATTTCTTTTGGCGTACTCATAGATATAGTCTACAAAGATCATGGCTTTTGGCAACGGCAAAGGTATCCAAGGAATCCAAAACCTGCTGGTCATGTTTTAATGGTGAAGAACTGAAAAAAAAAAAACAATAGCTGTATCCAACAAAAAAACAATTTATTCAGCAATCATCCTGCACCGCTCTTCTCAAACCTATGATTTGATAGTTTTAAATAGTTCTCCAATAATGATGGCCAGAAATTCAATAACTCAGAAAATGAGTTACATTCCAAGGGCAAATAGACCGTAATAAATAACACTTAGGAGTTCTGACCACTCTAATTGGGCACCTGCATGTCAGGAACCACACATTTATCTTCAAAGTGATTCTATCATTACCTATATATATTTAAACCTCCGCTCATTGACCTTTCAAGTGTGACAACCTTATAAAAAGCACCAATTTAGAGTCCTATTAGTTTCTAAGAGCGGACTAATTAATAGCTCCTTAAGAGGAAATGTTTAAGTCTTTGTTGGAACACCAGCCATTCTGGGAGGCAAATGTCTGCTCAGAGAATCTATTAGCAAGCCGCTATTACTCTAAGGAAAACAAGACTCAAAGTTTCATATCGTCAACCCAACAGAAACTTTGAAAGTATTTTTCCACATAATGAAATATAAAAGATGAAATTCACTGTTCTTGGTCATTAGTTCCCAGATGCACTGGAGACAGCACTTGCATCATCTTTCAGAGATTTTTTTTTCTCATTTAATAACAAATAACCAATTAGAGTTGCTTAACACAGTTTAACTAACATTGCCTCAGCAAAGAATGGTCCACCAAGGTCGCCCCACACAAGAGGATATTTGTAACGTTTTCAGTTTCCATTCTCCCCTCTCAACAAACGTAGAGGGCGTTTCTGATTTGGGGATGTGCCTGTGGTGTAGTGTTAAAGAAGCAGTGATTCAGCAACCAAGACCAAAGACCATAAACTAAACGGGACAGCTCCCAAGCAGTGAAGCCAAAGTGTCCTATTCGCCCCCTGGTGGCTGACTGCAGTTAAGGTCATAAAACTGTAGTTTCCGTAATTTTAGGTAATTCTTGCACAGTGTACTGTACACTGCAAATTGTGTGGTAAGCATGTTCCCACAAAGACAAGTAACAACTCTGATCTTTTAGCCATCTAAAAGGAGAAATGACAGAAATAGCGATGTGATTTATATCATGATATATATTGATATGGACTGATATGAAAATAACCCTCGCCAAGCCCTACTCTATACAATAGCACAGACAGAAGATTGGTCTAGGTTACACTACAAAGATGAAGGTTGTGATTTTTCCGACCAGTTGGTGCAGAGCAAATCACCTGTGATCACCACACAATGCCAGTTCGGTTTTTCCTGAGACTGACTCGCTGGGAAGTCACCCGGGGACACCGGCAGCTTCACAAGATCATGGCGGGCTCCTTTTTTTTTAAGCCAGGCGCTACAATTGCAGTCCACAGAGGCACGCAGTCGTTTGCTGGTTCTTACTATTTGCATACATACTTTGAACGGATATATAATAAACAAAAAGCTCGATACACAGAAAAAATGTCTCATGGCTAGGTATTCTCAGACCCTGAAGAAATACCAGAAAGCTACTGACTCCTTTCCTCACAATACAATGCTCCATTGTTATAAGGGTCTACTCAGCGGCTGTTTGGCCTACCTATTCAAATCACCTCCTGCAACAATGGGGAGCGTGCATCTCTGTGTGTGTCTGAATGTGTGTGTGAGTGTGCGTGCACGTGCGTGTGCGTGGGTACAGGTGTGGGAACAAAGGAGCTGACAGGAAGCTGACGTACAGGTTACAGCTCCTGTTGCTGTGTCTTAATAAGACACAATATTTATTAATTAATATTGAGTCTTTATATTAATATTAGTTATGATTATTTCATGAAGATATTTTTGTAATCTTATTTTATATTGACTGCACGGAGGGGGTAAAGAAGAGGAGATGATGGGTTACACACCCAGCAAAGGGAAGGAAGAGGACCCCAGCCTCCTTCTACAGGGCACCCATGGAACAAGGTGAGCCGGTGGGCACCTGGAAAGGTTGCAATTCATTTTCCATTAGAAATACATTTCAATGTCTTGTTTGGTTGCCAACTCTACTGTACCTGAATAACTTCAGATTTCATGAAGTGTTGTGAAAGTTCATAATTCCTTAATTTGTTTAATACTGACATTCCCAAATCAACGGCAGCTAACTTAGTTTTTAATGAAACACCTTCTGCTGCGCTCCCATTGGGCCTTCCCCTATCAGCCAGTGTAACAAACACAACCCGTTTTAGATAAATGCTTTTTCTTTGGCCCAACTCTCTCTATCTGAAAATGATCTTGCAGATTGGTCTAATTCTACGGCACCATTACTGTGGCCAAACATCCTTGTTTTCTAGCACTCAGAAACACTCAGCGACCCAGACCATAGACTGTCAACAAAGATGGTCGACATCACAGCTCCCTAAAAGTGGAGCCAAAGTGTCTGATTCGCCCCCTGGTGGTTGTTTGCAGTTTCCTTAATTTCGGTAATTCTTATCCCACTGATGTTTCTCCAAGTTATTATTTTTACTGCAGGTTTATAACGAAGCTCCAACTCTGGCTCCAAATGCACAAGATGGCGAATCTCATATCTGGGATATATTATATTTATTTCTGAGTTTCTTATTTGGAAACCTTCCCCTCTGGAAATGTATGCATCTTTCACAATATGAAGGGATAATTACCTTTGCTTCTCGTGCACAAGATATTAACAAGTACACGTGTAGTTTCAGTGCTATTTACATGCATCACAGTGCACATCATAATGTGGAAAGGTGCAGATTCAGTGTCAAAATAAAGAAAAAACATTGTGTGTCATATGAGTGAAGGCCAATTGTATCTATTCCCATGCCAGACAAAATACAGATGTGTGTGGGGTTTTTTAACTGATGGAAGAGTGGCTACAGAGAGTGGGCTGACCATTTTAAAAGCTAATAAACTTATTAACAGCTTAGTTATTCAACTATTTAAGAAATCCTCAAACTGTTGGAAATATATTAAATGGTATATTAATAAAATATCACACAAAACAGTGATGGTATAGGGAAATAGAGCCCTGTGGAAAGGGAAAGAAGTAGCCTTTTTACAAACAGTGTGACATTTTTTAGCCGCTCAAACAGAAGCCATGGCTGATGCATAATGTCTGCGTGATTAGTGAGCCAAAGATAGAGGAGGCGGAAAGCAGCAAGCAGATCAGTAACAAGAATGTAATTTCTTATGTTAGGCAAATGTACCCTAGTCATAACATGTCTAGACATCATTACACAGTATAGATTGGCCCCCTCTCTTGTGAGGGCGGTTACATCACAATGCTTGAGAGCAAACTTTTATTTTCTGCAAGTCAATTCATAAGTAGCTGCAGTGGAAATATCTCTATCATATGAATCTGATTTGTAAATCATATAAAGATACATTTGTTGAAGGGTCAGTTTGAAATATGTATATATATAACAGAAATGGGAAATGTGCTTCTTCAACATTTTCACGTCTGTGGATGTGAGTGTGAAGCTACAGCTGGCAGTGGGTTAACTTAGCTAAGCAGAAAGGCTGGAAACATCTTCCTCTCCTCTGAACTGAGCCAAGGCCAAAGAACTGTCCAGCGCAAGAAAGTGAAAATGAAAATTACTCCAAATTAACTATTCTTCTTTACTAAGATCTGATAAAAGACAATGTGATGCCTCTTGACACTGGAGCAGCAACATGTTAGCCACGAAAAAACATCATTATTCAAGGCAGAAGAAAATGATAGCCTGCACTCTGTGCCAACAAAACCCGAGTGCAAGTGCAAGCACATACACAGGAAAAAAGCCATCTGAAAACATAATGGTCATATAAGAGTAGATATGCAAGGGCTACAGTTCCAGCTTTTATCTCTACTTGCCTTCACAGTGTTGCAGTGCTTTCAAACATTTGCAATAAAAACCCGATTGCACTCACAGTAGAGGATGGTGCCCTGTGCAGATCCTGCTTTCACTGTCAGATGGAGAATAACAGCCGCGTCCTTGACAGTAGCAGGCATAGAATAAGGCTGGAGAAGGGACGGAAGAGGCTGCAGCTCCAAATAAGATGTGCCATCGAATGAGGGGATATACACTGTGACATCTGGAAACAAAAGAGAAGTTGAAAGGGATGAGATTACTTAAAGGGAGGGTGAGAATGAGAACAAAATATACAGAAGGCAAAGAAAATGCATACACGCTTGTACTTGCAAATAAAATCCACTCACACTAACATCTAAATGAGTCCTACACAGGGCTTTTGTTAGTTAACACAACAGTAAGATTTGGCTGGTGTGTGTGCCTCTGCAGCACTGATAACAGGCCTGTGAGCAGAGTCAGCAGAGCCCCTGTCAGGGACTATGAGCTGGTGTGTTATTTCCCACTGGATGACAGAGGGGTATATGACTGTAAGCAGAGGTGGGGGAGGGACCCACTCAGGTCATCAACTGCACAAGCCAGCTATGATCTGTTGGCTTTTACACAGAGGACACTGTGCACCTGGCGGACAGCGTGCTGCTCGGGTACATGACAGGCGATTTAAAATGGGCCACGGCGGCCTCAGCTCAAGGGATTCGATGCTTTGAGTCCATCTCTCTGGAAAAAGTGCAGTTGGTTCTTAGTGGACAAATTCATAATATACAGAGTGTGTAGGGTTTGTCGTTTTATCGGAAGAGAAATGTGAATATCTTCAAGTAACTCTGCTCACTTTTAAAAGAGACTGGAAAGTAAAAGAAGAACAACGTAAAGAACCGAGTTTCTTAACTGGTTTGGGATAATTTTAGAACAAATATCATGGATCTCATTAAACTCCACTAAGGATGTAATACGGTTGTCAACATTTTTGTTGACCTTTAGAGAATAATTAATGAATCTTGATGGAAAAAAATAAATGAAGGAATCCGAGGGAGACTGATATTTATGAGTGTGGGCAATTTGGTGCTGATCCAAATACAAATCTTGATCTAGTGAATATAAATGTGGTGTCGAGAGTGTCGGGCTTTGGCAGAGGTAAGCATTCTTCAAATGTGAAAATTGGCTATGCAGATATTCTGAAGCCTTCTACTTCTGTTTGACCTTTGTACAAACCCAAATGATTACACTATCATGCACCAATGCACACATTTATTGATTCATCTCAAGTCCAAAGTATTATGGCTTGAAATTTGAATTTTTCTGTTGGCCTGAATGAGGTTTGATTCCCACATGTCGGGTTTATTTGCTGCATTAGGAACAACACAACTCATGGCTATTGGTTATTCAGAAACAATGATATTAACCCTGAGTACGGACACAAGCAGAGTCTAGTACTAAGTGGTAATATCATCAAGGTGGATCTGTTCATTTGACAGTGAGGACGTCTCACGATCTGGATGCTTGTAGGATTCTGACACTGTGGGGTTTCATTATCAGTCACCAGACCAACAAATGAGAGCAAGTCTCCAGTCAAACCATTTCTCAAAAAGTCACAATCCTGTTTACTTCGCCTGTATGCCTGCTCTGTAATATCTCTGCTTCAGTCCCCCAACCAATGGGAGGCAGCCGTCTCCTCTTGAGTTGCGCAGATAATTATATGGATCAGACATGACAGCCAATAATTCAAATTACAAAGAGAAAATAGAAACTGTGTTTTCTTGTTTTGTGGAAGAAGAGGTTTCTTTGGAAGGAAAATGATGAATCAATCCTGTAATGTTGGCTGGCAATTTGTGAGTGGGGCAGATTAATTACAGCAAGCACACACTGGATGCCCACAAAGAGAGCTGGCAGCATCTAGCCAGTGTGCTGGCAAAGCAAGAAGCTGACAAGCTCTCATCAGGTCCCATTCATGTCAAACAAAAGCAGAGGGGCTAACAACCCTGCAACATCTTTCTTTGCTCTTTTAAAAGATAATTACTTATTTATACTCCCAATATGAAGAAAGAAGATTATCTCTGGTCCTCATCTATATAAATATCACCTGCAATGTATAATTCACAATATAATTTTTGTAAAAAATTATAAATTTAGTTACAGTCAATCAAGTTCCCCCTGTTACCATCTGAATATTGTTCTAAATAAATAAAACACACATATATATATATATATATATATATAGAGAGAGAGAGAGAGAGAGAGGGAGAGAGAGAGAGAGAGAGAGAGAGAGAGAGAGAGAGAGAGAGAGAGAGAGAGAGAGAGAGAGAGAGAGAGAGAGAGAGAGAGAGAGAGAGAGAGAGAGAGAGAGAGAGAGAGAGACTAAGAAGGATATGAGCCATAGGGCTTGATTAGATTGGATGATAATTATGTGTGAACGATTTTTGTTAGAGCCTAATATTGGAAAAAGTTACACAGAATTAAATGAGAAAATAAAGAGAATTTCATCTTATTTGTATTAATAGTTGTGATCTGGTAAAAGTTGGTGAAAAGACAAAGTAGTCAAAACTTTGCTCTCAGCCTTCATTTTATTATTCCAACATCCTACATCACAGCTTCAGATAAAAACGAGAAGTAAGGACATGAGGTAATGAGCCAGAGACGGAGGTCATGATCAATACAGACCAAGTCTGACTCATTTCCTGCCTCACCGCTTTTCCTCTTTTATGCCTTCTTCGTCGCCATGCGGCCCTTTACTCCATAACTAATTTTTTGTGTGATCACTTAGCTTTCGATTGAATGCTTACAAACTTGACAGAATGTGTTCGGCAAGGTCCGCGACCTACCGCGCCGTCTTTGAACAGACAATTTATCATAGCTTAAAACTCTTACATGCTCAGATGAACTGGCTTTATCTCGACATAACCCCTCTTATGGTTGGCTTCTTGGTATCAAACACTGCACACACACACGCACGCACGCACACACACACGCACAGAGCTGGATTACAGTACACCTTTGTGCGTCCCAAAGAACCGAAGGAAAAAGGCACAACTCCCAGCTCACACTTATTTAACAACTTCTGCACCTATGAGAAATCTGCTGAAAGTTTTGGAGTGACAGCTTTCATGAGCTAAAACAAAAAAGTCAGTTGATGTTGTGAAGTATGAGAGGTATCCAGATGGTCTGAGGGCGATACTCCCTGAGAGAGGTGTGACGGTCTTTCCTCGTATTACATCTGACAGTCTGATCCCTGACCTGTTAGCTCTTTAGTGCAGTTTGAAGCTTTACTGGGAATAAAGTACAGGTTCCGCTCATCTACATGTTGTGAGGAATGTGAAGAGAGTACTCGTATCTTTATGTACTGTATAGAGAAGTAGATTTAGCTATGCTAGTTCATTATATTTTATAATAATCATTGAATGCTTTGTATGAAAATCCATATTTGTCTTTGATATGTAGCTGAGTTGAAGCATAAAGAAGCATTACATAGAAATACTGAAGCATAAGAACATTCACCTTTTGTAATCTAATGCACTTTTGCTAGGGGGAGACTCGGAGAGCGCATACCGCCAGGGCTAATTGGCCTCAACTTCGGAAACTGTTTAATTGCTCTTTCTTGTTTGGACCTGTACGTAAAACCCTAACCATGTGTTGACTGGGTAAACAAATTAATAAATATAATATGCTAATCTTGGATTTCAGGGTATAGGTTTCCATTATATATCGAGTCAAATTAAGGAATAATAAATTACATCGTAACATGGATTAACTAATGTGAATTATGTCAGTATCAAATGACCTACTACAATAATGTAAGAGGGTGAAGAGACCGAAGCACGCTCACACTGGAGTCTCAGATGCTCTTATGTCATGTCAGCATTTCATCTAGGACACAAACAAGTCCACATCATAAGTCACTTGATAGGGTGATGTGTCTATAATTACCTAAGAGCAGGGGTGACTGACTTAATTTTTACTAGACTCAACAAGATGTGAGGACAGGAGTGGAACCCAGAGGAGTTTCCGTACAGCGATGCACCGTCTCTTCTCAGCATGTAAACAGCCTCTGGTCTCCTCTGTCCGTGGGCTACACCGGAGTCAGAAAGCACCCGACTGGATGAGTGCTGGTGCGAGATTGCACTCCGTTAAAACCTGAGAGACCGAAATGCTTTTGAGGAGGAGCGAATTCCTCAAACTCAGCAGAAACGAGTCTAAAAGGCCACTGCTGGTATTTGGGGGGAACATTTATGAGAGAGCAAAGGGATGAGCAGGAACTAACTTCATGGTCAGGGAAGGAAACAGCTGAGGGCAAAACTCCTTAAAATGTGTTTAGTATGACCGATTAGGAGCAGAACATAAAAATTAAATTATAAATTTGTTAGAATGTTATCAAAATCAAACATAGCATCAGATAAATTTTACATATAATTGACGAAATGCAAGCAAAATCACATCACAAAATCACATCATACAAAAGGAACCCTTATAACCCAATTATGCCTTAGTGACATCATTGGGTTATGGCATCATTGGGTTATAAGGGTTCCTTTTCAATTATTAAAGTAAACCCATCGTCACCCAGACAATATGCTCACATGACTGACTAATGGGCCTCCGTCACACGGGATGATATTTTGTGGCACACTAGTAAATGCCCTCCTCTGAACCTGAGCGCTCTCCGATGCTTAGAAATCACCAAATCGATAAAGGACTTTAGCAGTCGGCCAAATCATCTTTACTTCAGCCAAGCAGCGCCTCTGTCATGTAAGAGGGGGGGGGTGGCATCATCGCTTACCTCGACGTAGCTCGTCTCCCACGGGAAAAACAAACGAGACTGAGCTCTTGAAAATAGCACCATTTTTGTTACAGTGCCCGGAGAGACAAATAACATTTCAGTAGATTACTTAAACACCTGTAAATTAGCATTTTTGGAGCGTGGCGGCGGAGGTGTCAAATACGAGGTGTCAGGTGCACACGGGCTGCTCGAGCCATGTTAATGATTGTTAACATTAGCTTTGAGCGGCCTACTGTCAGATTTCCATGTAGTCTGTAAACAGGCTGCAGGATTATGCAATCAGGCTAAATCATGTACGAGGGCTGTGAATGGGGGAAATCAATCCAGCTTCCATTATTGGAACCTTTTTGTGATGCTAATAAGAATTTCCATCGCTTGAAATATTCCCCAGGCTGGAAATGTACGGCACATATGGCATTCGGTGGGCACTGTTATTCAAGGCTCGTTATTCAATACCCGTGAGTGGAATAATTGTGAGTGCTATATGAGTAGCAGGGGAACAGGAGAGCGCTTAACACAAGAGAGCAAGTGAGGAAGAAAAGGGAGAAAGCCTCACCATTGTTGATGAGCTGGAAGGAAAAGTCCTACATTGTCCTAGGCGATACCTGCAGGAGTCCCTCACAACTGTGATACCTGGGGGAACTTCTTCTAATGAGCGAGGATGTTACTCTAATTTGTTTTCTCCCTGCAGAACATTTTTTAATATCACAGGAAAATGACTCGCCCCATTTAGTCAGTGTTCTTAAATCAAGCTTTACATAGTTGCATGTGACTCACAGTGTAGTGACAGCGATGGTACGTGGGCTGCCGGAACATAGACTCTATATATAGATGGGAGATGTGTCTCCTCTTCCTCTGGGGATCCAGATAAAAAGCCAAAATATCCAGGATTCTAAATTAAACGCTGCCTTCTTGCCGCATTTGGAGAGAGAGGCTGCTCGTAGAAAGTCAGTCTCAGCTGACAATTATGACGTTTGATTATTTTTTGTATAAAAAACAAATAACTAACTAAAAAGGAACTATTCAGTAGATTAAATTTAAGTGATAATATTGAATTATTTATTAATTGTAGTGAGTGAATTAGTTACCCCATGAAATTGGCCAAATTCCGTTGAATTAATTTAAAACTAAAAATACAATTTACTTAATTTACTCAATTAAGTTAATAAATAATCAGCAGCATAACCAACTCATTTTAAATTAATCAATTGCATTGTTTTAAATTAAAACAGTATTTGCATTTCAACATTCAGTTATATGATAAGGACAACCTGAAAAGACCAAAACTATTTTTGAGAGAACTATATATTTGTGATGTGCATTTTTGACATCCAACAACTAACATGGAGGAGGCGGAGCTTACGACCTGTATGCCACTGCAGCCAACCACCAGGGGCTGATTGAGAAGCTTTGACTTTACCTTTGAGGAGCTGTCATGTCGTCCATCATTATATACAGTCTAAGATTTGAACCAACAACCTAACTGGCAGAAAGGCTTGCTGGTTTTAGCTTTCAGTTTGGTTTAGGCAGCACAACTACAGTTTAGGAAAAGATCCGAGGTTTAAAATAGAAGTAGTGCCCTGTGGTTGTGTGCCTCTGCTAACCAGCAAAGTTCTACTTTAGATATTTGTTCAGACTCATGTGAGGTCACTCTGATCTTTTAATCCCTGAAATCTATTCATTTAATCTTTGAGTCCAAGTGACAACTAGTCAACATTGAAGAAATCCCCTCAAGGCAGAATTAAGACAGAGATATGTTCATGTCAACACATTTTGAGAGATCAATGGGACCTGTGACCTTCGACCATTCAAATCTTATCTGTTGATCAGTGAGTGGACATTTGTGCCACATTTGAAATCATCTCGCAGTGTTCACGGTCGCAGTGACCTTGAACTGTGACCCCCAACATCTCATCAGTGCATCCTCGAGGCCAACCTAGCACAAACAAACAATCTGAGAACACATTGCGTCCGCCCACTGGCTGTCACAACGATAACCACTCCGGAATCAAACTTTTTCATTGTGCATGGAGACACACAAAGTTCAACACACCCGCAGTTTGTCTAAATATGAAGTGAAGCCATGTTTTTAGAGTCAGTGCTTGGAGGAGGGGTTAAGCAAACAGCTTGTTTGAAGTAATATGCCCACCAGCGGTAATGCGCTGAAATCCTCCCACATAGAAAAGACACACTTACATAGATTTAACACATGCAATTCACGAATGACATATTTCATTTATGTCAGTGCCTTTTTCTAATCTGTGGTGGAGGATTAACTAGATGCTGTGGCTAGAATAAAGTGACGTGACATCACAGCATCGGAAGCTTGGATTGAGATGATTAAGATGAATCATCTAATCATGGATTGATTGCTGGGATTGATCGCCTCACACTCTTACTTCACAACTCTAATGTTGCGACAGTGATCGTTCAGACAATAAAAAACAGAAGCAGAACACGGGACACGGTTTCCTTGACTGTCAGAGCACATCACGTTTGGAGAGCGAGGTAGAACGAAACCTCCGCAGCTACATCGCAAGTGTGCTGAGAAGAAGTCTGAAAAAGGAAGAACTCCTTAGAATGTGGGTCTGGTGCCGCTGTCGAGTGTTGGGAGTGGTTGGTACGAAATAAATATTTTTGGTGGGGGGACAAGGGATGAGGGCTGCAGCTGAATGTTGAGCGAGTGCTGCAAGGTCATATTCTCATTCTCGGCGCGCGCCGGAGGTGAACATGGACACAAGGCGGCGGTTCAAGCTGCTTATATGGATCTTTCATTTCATTAATCATATCCTGAATAATTCACATCACTCCAAATTCCTAATGCAGTTGAGTCTATTCTCCCGCAAAGTGAAACCTATTAGCCGAAGAGGCTCAGCATATATTAACCAACATAATTTGTTGGCTGGCTCTTGAAGATACCATTGTGGAGGTCACAGTACAGTAGGTTTTTAAGCTTTTTTAATGCTTGTGTGTCTGCGTGCTTTTTATATTTTATGTATAACGAACAGGGAAGCACAGTCAGCTGAAATCTTTTTTACAAGCCTACCTTTCTCGCAAAAAGTTCCAGTGTAGTGAAGCGGGCAGTGACAGGAAGGCACGGCTCCGGCTGGAAGCTGCAGCTGGTGACACGTTCCTCCGTTGCGGCAGAAACCGTCACGGCAAACTTGAGTTTGGTGCAGAGAACGTGTTGTTGCTTGTGTGGGAGCCGTCGGTGCTGTTGTGCTCACTGTGTCAGCGACGGTTGATCTAGTTGTCAAATTTGAGGAAGTTGTTGCAGAGTCCTCGGTGGCATATAATGTATATCTGTAACAATCACACACATGTTTGAGTTGTTTATTGGTCAAAACTAAACCGCTGTGCAGGTATAGACTCCCGCACAGCCAGCTTCAGCCATTAAGGTGAAAATAAGTGCAGTAATTTAGTGGGAAGACAGATTTTTATCGGAGAAAAGAGGAAAACTCAAGTGTTATTTGTCACAATAAGTGGTCGGCTAACCCCCAGTGCATCACACAAAGCAAACGGTGACTATTGGAGATACAGATACTAAATGATTCATCAAAAATATTTACGCACACACAAACACACCCTGTGTTTTATTGACAGAAAACTACAGATCACATGCAAAAGTATCGTCAATAATCAATTCCTGTGAGCATCTAAACACTTTACCTGCATTGGCCCACATTGCTGCTGGCGATGGCATCGGATGTGTAGAAGCTCGTCAGGTTATTCATTTCAATGATTTCGATGCAGCCAGTGTAGTTATGGAAGGGTTTTGCTTTCTAAAAGAAAAAAAAAAAGAAAAGAAAATTGATTTCCGTGGTGGATCTCGTTTTATTTTTTAAAATCAGGGTCCACGACTTACACGGAGAGGCCAGTTATAGTCTAACATCCACGAACAATTCTGACTCAGTTACTTCTCTTGTTTACTGAGAAAAGACACACAACATCGGATATTGTTGGATTGTTAATGCATATTGTGAACTTCAAGAAAGTGAACTTGGAAAATAAAAATCCTCTAAATAAAAAGCCCCTCGTCGGCCCCTGATTGACTCTTGTTATATGTAATTTCAATATTATATTATGTAACATCCAGGTCAATTTACGGTATTTATTTCAGATCACTGTCATTTCAACGGGTAGTAGAGAAACCAAACAGTAGCTGTGCGTTGTACCTGATTGACAGGATAGTGCTGTGGCAGACCACCTGTAAAGACGTGGCTGGTGTTTTGGATCGTGATTCCCGACCAGTAGTTACTTGCTGAACTTTTGATTTTCTCGTGGCCCCAAAGAGTCAGCTCCGCTTCACATGGGGTCAGGTGTTGTCTGGGAAAAGGTACACACACTACTTCAATTCCACTGTTTTCAATAAGTCGTCAATCATTTTCATTTTTTACATTATCATTCACAGGGTCTAGAAAAATAACACAAAAGTATTTATACAAGTGAACCTTGGTGGTTTTGATGCAAATAAATGTTTTACCCTGATGCCAAGTTTTTCCTGACATTTTGTCTTGTTTGACACCAACAAATAAATGCAATATTTTCTATGCCTGTATAGTGCCTGAAGTATATAAAAAATAAAACTATTACAGCTACAATGCATAACAAAAACTTCCTATGCAGATCATACTAAACCATTATTTATTTGGTTGGGCATTGACTTTGAAAACAGACCCCTGTAATTATAAATAAACATTTGGCCGTAACTGCCGGAGAAACAGGGCGAATACCCGGACATTGAGATTTAAAATCAGTGGTAAATGAGTATAATTGTTTAATTTTCTCTGCTGATACATCCATTAATCACAATCCGATTTCTGCAGTGCTGCTGCTCCATTTTGTTATGTGTCTTATGAGCCTTGACACAACTATTTTGGACCCACCCCACAGCCATTCATGGGTTTCAAAAAACCAATTCTCCTCTTTGAAACAACAGGGGATCAGATAATTACCCAAGTGCAGACTTTGGACCAACCATGTGCAGCTGGAGGGCACTTGGGCCACAGATGCATGGTCTCCTCCTCCAGTGTCTCCTGATACCGCTTGTTCCCAGAGTGGAAGTTTGGAAGTCCGTGAAGCAATCAAGTCTGATTTGTTAAGCCTGTACTTTGCAGGCTGTTGCATTTGCCGGCTAAATACTCGGGGCACTAACTCCGAGCTGCATAAGTCCTTCCTCTAGAGCCGGCCGTGGAGAAGCGGTTAATTTAGAAGCAGCCTGCCAGAGCGGCCTGGCCGGCAGCCAGAGGGCACTGTGCTCACTGTCCTTGAGAAGTCAGCCCCACTGGGTTTCTATTTAACATATTGAAAAGCGTCTTTGACGGGAAGATATATTAAAAGTCTATAATGAGTTAGGCGGTGACGTTGAGGATGGCCATGGTGTTGTAGCTCTGGGTCAAATCAGACAAAGATGGACGGACTCGGCCATCAGACAATTACAAAGAATTTGCTTTGTGACACTGGAAACCATTTTTCCACACTCCCAACCCTCTGGATATGACAGCTCCCTTTCTTGCAATGTCTCCAAGGGGTTGGTACAGAACATTATGATTGATTTATACTGCTGCTGTATTTTTCTTGCAGGATATAATAATAATGAAAAAAGAAAACAGGGGTGGAGCCTTGTAGCCCTTCCACGTGATTGGCCTTTCTGGAGGCACTTGCATATTTAGGGCAGCGCAGCTTTCTGCCAAGGAGCATGCAACCTTCCCAGTAAGCTTTCTTTCAAGAGGAAATAATTCGCTCACCTTTGGCACGGCTTTATCATTTATCTACGTTTAATCCGTTTTAAAATGTCCTCCTCACAAAACCCTAATTTGTCTCTTTATTCTATCTCCGCCTTCAAAGACTAGTCCTGAAACATCAAGCTCAATTCATTATCTTTGCCCCAGTAGTACATCTGGCTAAAAAGTCTCAGCAGCGTCTCCATAAATGCAAAGTATACTGATTTGATATGAGCAGAACATTAGTCGCTTTGTTCCAGCTTCCAGCTCATACATAATACACTTTGTGTCTCAAAACTAAACCACAATCCCTCTCATGTCAGAGTATAATGGAAAGGGCTGGCAGCGGGATTGCACACGGGCCCGAGGAACAATATAACTAAAGGGGGCCACAGCCTCACTTTAAATCATTTAAACATTGATTTTGTGCTCGGGCTCTTGCTTGTTAATCTTTTTGTAATGGAAAACTGCAAATGAAGACTTTGGAACAGCCAATAAAACATGGTCGGTGATCACTAATGCATTTTAACAGGCAAATTCTGCCATTTGTTTTAGCTCTTTAGAATGTAAGCCCATTTGTTATAAGGTCTAAACATTGCACTCTGCCGATTCCTGACAACTATCTGTGTTTTATCCTGTTATTAGTCACAGGCCTTCAATATAGAGAACAATTTGACAGAAATGAGATAACATGGGCATCGAATGAGTATTACCCGAGGTGTGAACAGTATTTGAACAGAATATGTATATCATTAAGAAGTACTGTAAGACATTCATCACTGTGAACATTTGTCTTTCTTCTTAATAGAAAAGGTATTATCACCAGAAGCAGATATTCAACACTGCATCGTAATTGATTTCTATGTTAAAACACTTTTAAGATTAAACATTTAAATTACATTTTTTACCAAAAAAAATAAAATAATAATAATTCTAAATATTTTTTGCACAAAATAAATCTGAACATTAATAGGTGAAATGAACAAACCTGATATTAACAATGTGAACCAGGCCGTCATCGACACGTCCCAGTGTGCTGATCTCTGTAACCGCCTCCTCTTCATTGCAGCAGAAGGCGTACTGAAACATAACAGACCAAGTTTGTAACTCACGCAGCAGCTGAACGTCAGGGGCAAACACAGTATTTTTAATCAATGTAGACGCTAAGAAATCTCACAAACAATCGTGTGTGATAACTTCACCGGCGGAACTTTACCTGCAGGACTCCATCCGAGATGAAGAGTTTCATGAAGAAGAAGTCCCCATTAGCAGGTCCCTGGTCCACGTAGAACACGGTTCCCTGGGCCGCCCGGGTGTGGAACCGCACAATGATGTTGTTGAGGCCGCTGAGGTCGACACTCTCGAACTCAAGATACGAATTCCCAAAGTACTGAACGTAGCTCGAATCTGGGAGAGAAGACACACATATAGAGACAGCAGAAATAAGGGGGGGGGGGGCAGGGGGGGTTAGGTAAACAAAAAGGGAGTCTGCAGTTTATGTATCTTAACTGTAAATTCTGCTGAGATTCTTTATTGATCCCTGCAAGATGGAATTCAACCTTTCTCTCACTTCCTCCACAGGGAGGTCTGTGCGCAGAGCGGGATACACGGCAGCACCCTCCGAATTGCTAAAGATCTAGAGTTGGGTTAAGGACACCTGAGCAGGGCGGATGCTCGGACGGTCCGGCTGTGTAACTCTCGGGGCTGCACACACTAATGTTTGCTCCTGGATGAAACAGAAATGTGACCCTGCATCCGTAAAATAACCATGGCAACAAACGTGGACTGCAGCTTAAAGAGACCAGAGATTTATTGTGCGAAGTGGACGCATGGAGAAGATAATAATTATTTCGAGAGGCTTTAAGTGCATCACAGTTTTCTCTGTTGCTCACTGTACGGCCGTAGTGTAAATAGTCATATTTGCCAGGAGCCTGCGAGGCATGCAAATGACACCACATTAGGCGTCTTGGCTGGAATGAAGTTTGTTACATGCCTCATTTTATAGTGGAATAACTTGGCTTAGATCATCCATGAGAATGGGCAATTATGTGGTATTTCAGTAAGAAAGTTCCACCGCCCCGCCAGCTTATTGGGGGTGGTGATGCAGACAAACTTAAAAGACTGACTCAGGCTGCAATTGAAGGCGAGCATTAGGGGTGCTCATGCTCAATATATTTCTCATTTGAGGGAAGTAGTGCAATTTGGTGCAGGGAAGTCAAACTGGGGAGCTTGTTAAAACGAAAAAGCATTCCTGGATGCACCTGTCTCATGCTCTGTTTGTTCTTAGCCGGGAAAGAAGAGGATAAAAAACACATTATTGCACTAGAGAAATCAGCAAAAGCTCCTTTAGAGATGCTGCTCGTGATTGATCGGGAAGCTGAGAGCTGAGACCTTCATCAATATTTGTTGCACGTCAAGTCCTAATAGGCCAGACCCCCCCCTCTGATCTGACAGAGGGACCCTCAGCGCATTTGGCAAACAAGCTAACCTAAATACCTTCCTCCTATTCTCTGGAGAGCAGTACGACCAATACCCAGGGGAAAATCCCAAGTGAAAAAACAAGCAGGGAGGAATTATCAGCCGCAGCCCCACTGTGATCTGTGAATTAATGAGGATAAATGCGCACAGCAACAATGCTGCGCTGTCTTCCGCCTCGCTCCCGACAATGGGGTCTGCCAATGCTGATGATGGAAAATTACCCCTCAGAGACAAAGCTATTCATTAATTTTAAAGCCTTGTTTAGTCTGATGTAGTCTTTGATGCAGTCTGCGGCTGCTGCCAGGAGGCAGTATCATGCCTCATTAGCAGTTAGCTTCAGTCTCTCCTTCAAAGGTCTCCTGTTTTCACCACTATACCTTATATTCTCACGCCACATCTCTCACCCACACCTCTCCGGTAACGAGCTGGACAGAATCTACATTGTAAATGTGTGAAATATAAAGAGTGTCTTTATTTTATTTCATGTATTTTCCATATCTGTTGAAGGAGTCAGTGTTTTTTACCCCACGCCAAATAGGGTGTGCTCTCGTCTGCGTTTGTTTGTTGACAGGATCAAACAAAAACTACTGGACGGATAACAATGGAACTTGGTGGAAAGATGCAAAGGTCAGGAAGGACCAGTGACATTTAGGTGCAGATGCAGAATTTTCTCCACATTTTCCTAGATTTCTCAGAGAATAATTGATTATCCTTGATGAAAACATTCCGACATGTTTAGGGGACTGATATTTTTGAGTGTGTGCAATCCGGTGCAGATCCAAACTAAGACAAAAGAAATGTAGTGAATTTGAATGTGTCTTGATTAAGGGACTGTTCTGCCTTGGCAGAGGCACCCCACTCTAGTTCTCACTTTTAACATAACGCTGAGCAAGGAGTTTGTCACTACTGTTCTCTGTTAAAAAGCCGTTCTGGGTTCAATTAGAAAGAAAATGTCGTCTCAGTGGAAATATTTCCTGATATAAATCTTTCAGATCAGATATAATTACTTTTAATACATGTCCATAAAAGAGCTGAGGAAATTGATGTGAGCCATATTTAATGTAACGTCACGAGGTGGAGCGCGGTGTTGCTGCACAGACTGCGTGGAGGTGTCAGGCAGGTTAGAGCGCCCGCTGGAAAATACACATTTGGAGAAACGTGAACTTGCGATCAATTAATATCAGGATGGACTTTGGGATGGTGGGATTTAATTGATATAGACTTACTGTCCCATTTGTTAAAAAGAAGCCAGCCTGTAAGTCCTGTTTGGCGCCTGATTTATCGAGTAAGGTAATAGACTGACTGATTGAACTTGTCACAGGACAGAGATAAATACTACCGAGGACCATTCTTTTGGCCCTTATGATGTCAGAGCCCCGGGGGGGTTGGGGAGAGGAGGCAAAAGGTCATTCCGTGTTTCCAAAATGACGGAGAAATGTCTCATACTCTGAGTTGTGTAGCGTAATAAGACTTGGCGAGATATTATGAAGCTGCTGAGACACACAGAGGAATCAAATCCTAAATAGGACTTTCTTCTAATTATATCTTTGTTGTCTGGTTTTAAAAATAACTGAATTTACTCCAAACAGACTGACACTCGCTGCACTGTAGCACACGGGCCGCGTAAAAACCGCGGCGGAAAGTGACAAATTTAGATCCAACGTTTTTCATCTTACACAGCCCCCCCCTCTCATGAATATGCATGACCGTGCACATCATGCAAATTCCATTATGACTCACTGGCAAAGTTGTATCACGGAATATATCAAAATTGTTGCAGGCGCACTAATGAGGCCCTGCCAACTCAATTATAAACAAACTGTATATGTGTAAAGAAATAAAAATAGCATGCCAACGTAAACTAGCGCTAAACACAGCACATGCATGTGGAGGTTCACAAGGTGATTGATCCTGAAACAGGTAGTGCCCCCCCCGGGCTAACTTCCCCCTCATCAAGCAGATTCTTTTTTTGTGGCGCTTAAGTAATTTCATTTCGACTGCACATGGCGGCGAAAGATAACAGCCTCACCTGCGCCGCAGTGATCACTCCAAGGAGAGTCAACCTAATCGTGGCTTAGCTGCGGTAAGCCTCCCTCCACCAGCCCTGTGCTCTCTAGATTCCCATCAGCTCTCATATTGTCGAGCTAAAATACTGTGGAGCTCAGCATTGCATGTACAGTGATGAAAAAAAGAAAGAAACCCAGAAGACCATCGCGGAAGGGAACAGAGCTGAAATGACTTGAAATTAATATACAAGGTCAAGTTTCTGACCATATTCATAGATTCTCTTTGCAAATGTTTTCCTCTACTGTCAGCGCAGTGTATGAACTACCTCCCCCCAATGTTTAAATTCCCATTGACTTGCTGTATTTCAAATGTTGCAGAGCAGTATTGGGTTTAAAGGAGCACTGTCTGAGTCTATTTCAAGCAGCACCAAGGGCACTGCATGTGTTTAGATGGTGACCTAGTTAGATAAACCCACCAGTTTCTGGGTCCTCTCCCCTTTAAAAACTTATTTACTTTGATTATGCACTCATGTGTGTAAGTTTAAAGAGATGCTTACATTGCCGACGTTTGTTTTTCTTTCGCCGGTGCCGTGTGTGTGCGTGTATGTGTGTGTGTGTGTGTGTGTAAATTCAACCTTCTCCGCAGCAATGCAATACGTGCCGGACAAGGGGCTGGATCAGGTGGCAGAGGGGGAGGACTCCATTATGTCTGGCCCACAGCGTTTTTCAGAGTGTCGCACTGAATTGGTTCAAGCTTGTCCGTGTTCAATAGGTCTGTTTTACAGCTCCGTGAACAGTTTCAAAGGTAGACCTCATCTGTCTGGGAGTAACAATGTGCCCAGCGCTCCGAATTCCTCCTCACACACAGATGACTCCAATACCAGCGACTCGGAACGTATTCCATCCCGTGTCCGCTGTTTGAGTGTTAATGGATACAGCCCCACATAATGATTGGACTTATTACTCCTTGAAATCACTGTTGCAGTCTAGTGCGCAATATTAATCTAGCTGTTATTTTTGTTTTGTTTTGTTTTGTTTCGCCGCAGCTGCACAAGCTCTGACAAACTCTCAATCAAACCTGATATATCGTCACCCGCTACTTTCCAAAGGGTTAAAAACCACACATCTGGAGAATCAGCTCAGTGGGAGCCTCGTCTCCATCGACACTGGTAAACAAAAACGTTTGCGAGGAAGGAGAAGGGAAGGGTAGGTTTGCAATCTGTCTGAAGAATAAAAATATGGATTGGTTTAATTGGTCGTAAGTTTAAATAATTTAGTGTCACTGTCTTGCACACGTATTGTTAATGGAAGTAGAAGCACATTAGCGGGAGCTGTGACTCGATTGAGAAATATTAATTCAGCATGACACACTCTTGTACTTGAGCAGATCTATCAGAGAGGTTATCAGTGTTATTCTTCTTTGCAAAATAATTGTCCATTAAAATGAGTCCCTCTCCAGAAATCATGAGTCACTGCTTCGCATTTATGTAATTATAATTACTGCTCATGTACTGGAGAACGGTGCACTTAACTACAGACACGATAAAGTTTTCATTGATGCACAGTATGGAAACAAAGGCAAGTCAATCAACATTGACGTAAACTGGAGCACAGGTGAGGTGAAGCTCAAATATCCTCAAGGAGATTCAAATGCAGTTTGTGAAAGAAACATTTACAAATTAAAAGGCCGCACAAAATGAACTTTAGCATTTAGAAGCCGAATTGCTTTTAAATCTGTTTAAATGAGAATCTGAGATACTGCAGCATCGGCGTAGAGAAGTCGGGGGAGAAAGTAAAAAAAGACATCACAAATAAAATGTCTGCACTGATGATCATACTTGAAAGTACTATAAACAAAATAGAACACTTACAAACATTTAAAGTATAACAACTCCCTCCAAGGTGAACATGACCGGTACCCTGTGTTATGGCATTATTACCTTCACCATGGAGGTCATGCTTTCATCATGCTTACGTCTGTCTGCAGGAAAAAACTACAGAATTGATTTCTATGAAATTCTGCAGAGGGCTGATAACATACGAAAGAATTCATTGAATTTTGAAGTAGATCCAGGATTTTTATCTCTTCCCTTTCTTCAACATATGGCGTTATCCTTAGTCCACGGACCTTTAAGTTTATTATATTTTTAATTACAGCTGTAACAATGTGTAAACAACATTTTTAGGTTGACATTGGTTGATGGACCTAGTTTATCTACATTATATATATTAAGTGTATAGTGCACAGCCATGTGAACTATACACAGCCATGGGGATCAGGACCATCCAAAGATTCTCTGCTATTGAAATATTTATAATTTTTTTTTAAATGTATTTCATATTTGTGGAATAATGGATAATGCCACTTCTTTGACCATAATAATATTTGTTTCATGAGAAGTTAAAAGTCTCATTGGTGGAACTGCTAACAACTCAAACACACTAGAAACGTGGGGCCTCACGAGACAAAAAGCTTCCAACCGATTCATATTAATTCATTGTATTTTATGCTTGTTATGTTTCCTGATTTGAAATATAAATCTGAAACATGACCAGTATTTGTAAGTTCAAGAATAAAAAGTAGAGTACTTGTAAAGTAGAAAAAAATTGATACACTCAAGTACCACAAAAAGTATCGAGTGAGAGTACTTAGTTACTGGCTACCATTACTTTAACACATATGCGTGCACAGAGTGGTCCCTACCTGTGCTTCGCTCAGCTGCTGGTGCCGGGCCAAGTGTCGGAAAAGGCACTTTAGGAGCGGAGCTGCGTGTGATGTTCTTGACTACAGGACGCAGGCAGCTGACCTTGTTTATGCCATCTACACAGGCAAACGTGTCCGGACACGGATTCGACAGGCAATCATCATAGTTGTGTTCACAGTTCTTCCCCTGTGTGTGTAAAATAAACAGCCGTCAGACGTTTTTCATGTAACAGAGCGCTGGGATGCTAGTTGGAATGAAACATCTGCAGGTTGAATAATAAAGTTAGCATTTCATAGGGGGCGTGACATTTTTCTAACAAATGTGTGATGGAAATTGGCTTCTGATAGCTCCCGATTTAAACGCAGATGATTAAGAAAAGTAGTAGCAGCAGCAACATGTTACCTAGAAAAGATGTCACAATGATAAGTGTATTAGCAACAGGGAATGACGTATCTTCAACAGTGCACAACATGTATCGCCATAAGAGGACTTAAGAGCGTAGGGTGCAAAAGGGTAAAGGTTAATGAAAAGAGAGAGAGAGAGAAAAAGAAAAAAAAAAAGATGGGAGATGGGGAATAAGGTGGGAAGGCTCACCACAAATCCAGGACGACAGAAACAGGTGTAGCCATAGCCTGGATCATTCTGAATGCATATCCCCTGGCTGCAGGGCTGTGGAAGGCACTCATTAATGTCATCCTCACAGTGAAGGCCTGTCCAACCTGCCAGGAACAAAAGCCCACAGAGCGCCGTGGTGAGCCCAAGCTCTCCCACTTCCACCCTCTGAAGTGAATATCAATCAGATTCTCCTACATTGATTTGCTTCTTTTTCGGTTCACACACATACACGGACAAGAAAAGGCTTTCACTAAAGAGTAAGATGCCACATACATTTTAATGAGCCCGGGCAGTATCGTCTTTTTATCGCTTTTTTTCTTCTACTGTATGACCAGAAATTCCTCCCCAGAGAAAAGTAGATGACTTTTGAATGGCTTTGAGGCTCAGTAGCTATGTAGGCATTATGCTTACCTTTATACAACATTTTATATGGCGCCTTTCAATTCAATATGGGATTTCTGTGGGTTTTAAGATATGGTAAACTGTACTGAGACACATCTGAGGCACAGTAAGAAGATGAAGCACAAAAAATGGTGTCGTTCCAATCTAGGCCATGTTATAGTGATCGTATTCATGGGCAACAAAGGGCTGATGTAATAGGTCTCGTGAACGCTTGCCTCATTTCAAAGTGAATTAAGGAACTCACATGATGTCTGCGTCACTCACCTGACCTGCAGTGGCACACGTAGCTATTAATAAGATCTTGGCAAATGGCACCGTTGTGGCAGGGAGCCGAGCAACATTCGTTAGCATCCACTTCACAGAAGTCTCCCATGAAACCTGGTGGACAGCTGAAGAAAACACATCATGCTTTACACCTGTGGGCTTCTGTCACAGTGCTGTCACTATGCCTCTGTGTGGGTCTCACACACTGCATCCCAAAACCGCTTGTTTTCATTATTTATCAAAAAGTACCGAGACTTTTTTTGTCAGCTGGCTCTTCTCACCGCGAATTGTACCTTTCAAACCTGAGGGTCCAGATCTAACAGCAAGGTGTGGAAGCTTCCTCTCAATTTAAAGTGATGAGCTGCATTCTACACACTGGCTCATATTTACTTGTGGTCCCAAAATGTGGCTTAAAAGAAAATTCATAGAAAGAGCATGTTAGAAGTGAGTATTATTATATTCAAAAGACATCTTAAAGGTGTCTGGTACCGTTTAGTGACTACTATGACATCATCAAGACCGTAAAATGTAACAACAGCCCTACTATAACATGATCTTTCTTACTGACTTGGATTTGAATTTATAGCAACTAACTTTAGTTGCTATATATCCAGTTTATTCCATTCTTTATTTATCTTTAGTAAATACAGTGACCCACTTTCTGCCGTATGCGACAGTGTATTTTCTGTCAACTCTAAATGTTAAGAACTGTTTGATTTGCATACTTTTATAATAATCCGGGCTTTGTCAGCTGCTAATCTGTTCTCCAGATAAACATTCTAATAAATCCTCAAATCAACAGCGACCCATCCGCACTGAAGTGCTTTGGAGTTCTGGCATTAACGGAACATGTTCACAGCACCTGAATGAAGTTCAGAGAAAACACTGCTCTCGAACTAAGGACCCTGATCATTGAATCTATAGTTAAACTGGGTAAGTGTGGCCCTGTGTGTGTTAATGGCACTACTGCTAATGAGTGCCATACAACATGAAAAGTTGACAGACCAAGTGAGTAAGATAATAAACTTGAAGCCTTATTTGTGGGGAAGATAAAACTGAATGGATTAATGCGTAAAACCCACAGGTAAACACAGTGCAGAGGCTCAGGTGGAGCATTGGCTTTTCTGTTGTGGAGGTTGTGCAGGATTAGCTACACCGTGAGCAAAGAGAGGCACCGCTCAATTATGCAGATGTCATCCCCACTGGCTTTTGTTGTTTTGAAGATGAGCAGTCGTTCTCCAGATGGACAATGGGCCTGATCACGCATCCCAGCTACCCGAGGCCAACGAAGCCCAAGGGCCTGCTGACTGGTGAGGACATGCAACTCACAGTCAGCAGATGTCAAACTCAGCTCAGAGAAAAGGTGACACATGCAGAAAAAAACAGGATGAAAACAGGAAAAAGAAAAAGAAAACACCAACAAAATGATGTTATATTCATGAGGCCAAAAATACAAATGTCTGCTGCAACCTGAGATCCGTGATGCACAGTTGATTTAACCGTGTAACAACGGCAAGGGTCTCGTGTGAACCTCTTAGCTGACGACCGTGGTCCAGATAATCGAGTGCTTTTGGAGGCATTTTGCTGTACAGGTGTACTGAAAACTGAATATGCACCACTTCACCCACAACCTGCTGATCATACAACAGTGAATGTAATGTATGCAGTTTGGACAAGAAACAATTACATGACTGTTCAGCCCATTACTCCATGTGATAATTGGACCGTGTCCTCCAAGTGGAACAATTATGTAAAGAAGTTTTGTCTCGTATGTCGGCTGCACACTAGTGGATGTTCAAATCTTAAAGGAATAGTTCACAGAAAAATGAAAATTGACTCATTATGTACTCACGACTTGGCCGATGGAGGGGTGGGTGAAGTGTTTGAGTGCACGTAACACTTTTGGAGTTTCAGGGGTAAACGGTGTTGTAACTGAATCCAATCCAAAACAATACAAGTAACTGGGGATTGATTTTTTCTAACGTAAAAAAAAAGAAAGAAAAAAGCATAAAATGCCTCCATACTGCTCCTGTGGTGTTATTTAAGTGTCGGTAAGCCAACACATTCAAATTCGACTCGGACCGCGTCATTTAAACCTAAATGTCTTTTGTTCTCTGGAGCCTCGTTCATATTCACACACGCAAGCTCTCGCCCACGATAGCATCGATACTTCCGGTACTTGGATACTTGGAAGACAAGTGTGGACTCAAACACTTTACCTTCCCCTCCATCGGCACAGTGGTGAGTGGATAATGAGTGAATTTTCCCCTTTGTCTGTAAACAATCCCTTTAAGATAAACTAAATCTCCTGGGTCAAGGGGCAGGAAAATAGTGGAAAGTTGCGATTTGAGAGACTTAGGAACTCACAGAAACTTGAAGTTTGTGGTTTATGGTTCCAAACACAAATACACAACATTCCTTTTGTTATAATTCCCGATCAGCTCCCTCTCATTGGCTTAAGTTTACCCAATTTTCGATTGGTGAATATTTACCGTGTCTGATATTTGCATTCACTCATATACGATTGTCTGCAAAAACCCTCACTATACAGGATATATTAGCCAATCTTTATAATCTGAAAAGTGCTGACACAGCAATTCCCATTCCCACTCTATAAACACTGAGGCCAAACACCGGTTAACAGTGCTACACATTTAAGTCTGCACACACATTTTTATCTTAATTTAGAGAGATATAATCAAACAATGCAGATCAGCAGTACTACAGTGCATGTTTAATACTCTGTCCTTGGTGAGCAGATTTATCTACAGCACACAACATATATTGCATCCTAGGTAATACTGTATACAAACAAGTACAGCTATAGGGAAGGGAGCCTCGTTAAAAGACGCTGACCTGAGTCACTCCTGTGCAACAATATATAACAGTGTAAAGAGGAGCATCTGGTTTGGAGTTGTTTTAGACTGGGATCCATTAAATGAGCATACATCAGCAGATCACGGCTTGACATGTAATTATCTTAAAGGCAAACAGGGAGCTGCTGTGTCAGACCTGCACACTCCTAAAACATACACCTTGTTTTCAGACACACTTCATCACTCAGGGGAGAAAATGTCTACACTTAAAAAGCAATGATTCACCGGCAGCCACCAGAGGACTGTGACTGTAGAGTTCACAGATTAAGGCCTACACGGATGTCGCTAAACAATAAGTCTTGAAGACTTGAAACATTCCTGGATCAGCGAAACCTTTTTCAGCTATTAAAGGTAAACATTTGGACTTCTTGAAGTGTTTACCTGTTGTGATCCTGCAACAACACAATATGTGAACTGACTTTTCTCTGACCCCGCTCCGATGAGGGGTTGCCTTTTGCACACATCTGTTTTCAAAGATCAAGGTGGCAAATGATCACTGAATACATTTTGTATTTCTATTAAAAAAATGATGATTCAAACATACTATAGTAGTGAATGAACAAATAAATATTATTTTATCTGACTTACTTAAATCCCATGTAGTGATCACTTCTGTGAAGGTCAAATGTAGCTGTTGTACAGTGATCAATTTACCACTTTATTTTACAATAAAACTACAATCTAATCACCATTGGTATATTAATTATGCTAATATAAATAACTGGAACTACTAATGAAAAACGCTTTTTGCAGATTTGAAGCTATATTAAGAAAATTACAATAATATATTATATTTATAATGACTTTTCACTGCATAGTCATGTTGAGATGAATTAATAAAATGACTATAATATAAGAGTATCAAATGTGCAGTGGAAACTCAATTACTAATACATTATTATATTAGATTGTACAACTTTCAAGAGGGTTTGATGACGGTTTCAGGGAGAAAATTAGGGAAAATGTTGTATGTGTCTAATCAGAGTTTCTAGCAGCATGAATAGCATGGCTACATTCAGGCTATTAAACAGCCAACAAGGTTTTGCCTGTTTTTTCTCCATTTGTTAAATTTTCCTTCATTTTTGTTTTTCGAAATTGAGTCTCGATTGCAAGGGGAGAGACTACGATTTTCCGTGAAGCTGTTATTGCGGCGGTGTTTACAGCAGGCTCAAGATGCTCAGCAAGTTTATAAGTGGTAGTTGAGTCAATATGATCGGTAGCGCAGGTCTTCAGAGGGACTAATACAACGTCTAGACACTGTAACCTTATAAGTGAGGGAGCAGTGATGTGAAAAGACAGGCAGATGTGCCCGAGATAACTAGATCGGAAAAAGACAGACTTCGTGTCAAAACTAGGTCGAGCGAGCGCCCATAGAGGTGAGTAGACCAGCATGTTGCGGAAAACCAGTGGACTATATGGGAGGTTTACTGAATTTCTCAGATTTGACATCAACACAAATGTTATTGATATTCTACCTATATGGTAGGAGGCGGATAAAAAGACAATTAGCAAATACATTTAAATCATGTTGTCAAAGCTGAGATGTCCGTTGGTTTCATCTTTCAACGATCTGGAGTCATAGCAGCTTGTTCCCCTCCTCTTCTTGGCTCACATGACACTGAAGCTTCACTTTAAACCCATAAAATCAAGGCTATGTTGATGCATCACGCCAGGACAGACGAGCAGTGATTTACGAGTTACGGTTCATGTCATTCAGTCACAATATGTCAGTGACAATTCATCAAAACGAATACTTCTAATTGCCGACCGACGCACCTGCATGTGAAGTTTGATCCTTCGCCGTCGACGCAGGTGGCTCCATTGAAACACAAGGAGACATTAGCGGCAGCCTCTCTGCAGACGTCCACATCGATCTCACAGGTCTTGCCCGTGTAACCATCCTGACAGAAGCACGCGTACTTATCAGTGAGATCCACGCACGAGCCTCCGTTCCAACAGGGCCTGGAAGCACACTCCTGGAAATGAAAACACATCAATCATTTACAAAGAGTGAGGCACTGTTCCAATAATATTAATAATAATAATAATAATAATAATACACATGTTGACAGATATAACCACAAAATGTGTCGTAAGAAAACACATTCTTCCAGTTTCAGATGGATTGTGGGGCAGTTAAAAAGCAGATGATCTGATTATCCATTCAGCTAAATGCACACAGAGACCTCGTAAGCAACTCGGTGTTTTATCTCCGGAGTGCAGCTCGAGCTATGGTTTTAAATCAATTAGACATTAGACGAAGCAATTTCTTTTAATCAGGTGTTTGTACAATGCTTACATGATGCTGGTAGATCAAATGACTGGTCTTGTGGGGAAAAAAAATCAATGGAGTCGGTGAAACCAAAGCCCACACAAAGTTGACTAAATTCTTCTGACAGTGCTCTTGAACACACAGCAGGTCTATTAATCAGGCTCCACTCACGTCGATGTTTGTTTCACATCTGCTGCCAGTCCATCCTGACTCGCACACACAGGACAACGAATTGATTCCATCCACGCAGCTGAAAAAGGCCCAAACACATGGGGTCAGTACTGATCCATCAAGCATTACAGGGGACGGCTGATTAAAATGAACTACAGAGCCACGGTATATGCCGGTATTTTCTTTTTGCTGTATAGAGTGAAGAGAGATATAATCTTTTGACTGAGTGTGTCCCCTTCAAAGGATTTAATGACTATAATTGAGACAACCTATGAGTGCATCACATTAGCGGGTGTGACATACAGTACGTCTCAGCTCGCCGCGCTGCCAGCGAGTGTAATTAAAAAGGATTTCGGGGCCGTTTCTGCACGATTTGCTGTGTTTCTGTTTTTAAACGACGGGAAGAAAAATCGGTACCTTCCGTGAAGACAAGGTGCTGACACGCATTCATCCACGTTGGTCTCACAGTGGAGCCCAGTGAAACCATCAGGACACAAGCAGTGGTAGCGACTGGCTCCATCAAAACATCTCCCACTATTTTGGCACGGGTTGGATCCACACTCGTCGATGTTAACATCACACCTCGCCCCTGGGAAATAAACATATATATAAAACATATTTAACTCTCTCGTTTTGCAGTTGGACCAAAACACAGGCAATTGAGTTCTAAAACACAGCTAGATATATAACGTCCGTCCTGGCAAACCTTCATTCATTACTAGTTAAATACAGAATTAGTAGGCCCTTGTCATATGACAGATCTCCTGGTTCTCTGTTCTATACCTATTGGCTACACAGGTCATCTTCAACACAAATCCACATAGTCCCTCTTTCCCATCCTAAAACTAAAGGAGATTCAGATTTGTCTGTTGCTGCCCCCGAACAGGGCAGCAATCTCACATTCCACATCAGGTCTGTTGCACACGATAACTCAAGAACTCCTCGGGGATAATGTCTGCAAACTTGGTAAAAAGTATTTGCTTGGACTCAAGGATGACCTGATTCAAATTTGGAAGTCAAAGGGTGAGGTCACAAAACTACTTTTTTAAGAACGCCTCAGGAAAATGTTTTAGACTCACAAATTAACTTTAGCTTTGGGCGGTCCAAGGTCACGCTGGCCTCTCGAACATGAACCGATTTCAGTGGTCAAAGGTCTCGATGACCTCATATGATCTGGAAAAGATTATGTAGATTGAAACTGCACTGGTTGGCGGACGCAGGCCACCACGGGGCGGCATTTCTAGTTTAAAATCCAATTTAAAGTCCTGCCTTTTTTAATCGTGCTTGTTCAGCCTACTTTTGTTTTACAATTCCATTAACTTCTATCAATATTTATTTGTATTTATTTATGTGTCTTTTACAGTGTTTTTTGCTTTTATGAAGCACTTTGGCTCAACTCCTGTTGTTTTTAATGTGTACTATAAATAAATCTGACTTTGGTTAAATTATGTAAACTATTTAAGTGGAGAGGTATTTTCTTAGTACACATAATGGCTGCATACAGTAATGGGACCACTCAAGAATATGGACAACTGAACGCTGAGTTAAATTTTTCCGTCTCTGTCCAATTTGATCTTGTAACCTCAAAACGTTCCTGCAAGACTTTCTCAACAAAACACAGGTTTATTTATTTTTTTGTTTGACAAACTTAGAGGAATAAACTACACTGGGTATTTTGAAAGCGATGAGGGAATGTGCTGACAAAATGCACCAGCACTTTAATGCTTTAAATAGTTTTTGGATGCGGGGGAGGTCGACAACACAATTAATCTACTGAGCATCAGCGTGCAGCTACAAAGAGTCGTCAGGATGAATTTGTTGTTGGGTTTTCTTTCGCTTTGATTTGTGGAATAAAAAGTAATAAAAGGAACCAAACAACACGAGTCTTATCTTTTGACTGGTGACCATGGGTTACAGTTTATATCCTTGTCAAGCTAGGTAATGATGATCTGCAAAATATTCCATTGAACATCTGCTTAGTCAGCATAATTTATTATTTTCAATGGATGCTTACAGCACTACTGTTTTTTGTTATTTTACTCACACCAGTGATTATGCATTTATTCATGTTTACTGTAAAGCAGATAAAACCATAATGTTGTAGTATTTTCAAAAAGAATCAGAAGCTGTTCGAGGGCACAATTTTTATTTAAAATTAAAAGACAGTGAAGAGACTGCACCATCCCATCCATTAGAGCCGATACATACTGGTCGTTGCATGCTTTAAAATAATGCTAGTGTCAGGTCTCTACACGTCTCTTTCTTTAGGAACCAACAAATTAAAATGTAAGGACGTACTGTGCAGGAGTTTTAGCCTAGTGATGATAAATAGTGAATTCCCTAATATCTCTGCCTTGGAGGTTATCAAGGAGATAATGATTTCAACCCGTTTGTAGGTTTGGATGTTAGTTTGCTTATGATGTTAGTTCTTTTTTTTTTTAATTTCTCCTGATTTCTCAAAGAATAATTAATGAATGTTGATGAACAAAAAATTTGGAATATTAAGGGAACTGATATCTAAGAGTGTGTGCAATTTAGTGCAACTCGATTGGATTTCGGGGAACGACTGGGCCTTGGCTGGGGTTTCAGCTTTAATGTTGTTGTTATTTTTATAATCTATACATATTTCAAAACGATACATATACATAGCATGGAATTCAATGAGGGTATCATCTCAGGGTAGATTAGAAACTAATACAGTTATAAAGTAATAATGAGCAAAACAACCTGTGACTTCAACAGTAAACCTGTGTCTCTCCCTGCAGCAGTGAGCAAACTGTCCACATCCAGCTGCCTCACCAGCATGACATGTTGTCCCTCTCTGGTCTCTTTAGTGACCTTTGACATACAGTGATCACAGACCGGCAGGGATGGTAAACAGGAGAGCGCTGTGTGCAATGAACTTGACATTGCATCCAAGGAGTCCTGGCCTGAGGACAGCTCCAATATTTTCACCTCAAGTCACCTCCTGCTCACTTCTTATTGCTCTGACATTGTAAGACAAACTTTGACTACTTTTAATGAAAATGGTTTAACACGATAAAAACATTTCAAAGTGGAATTAACCCGGTAATTGTGTTTGATATAAACATCTCTTGGGTGAGAGACAAACAGTCATTTCTTGCTTGCGTTAACTTTCATTTCCAGCTTCCACATGTAGAAATTTGAAAACCTAAACCTTAAACCCCGGGGGGATTATTTGAATGTAAGTGATGACAGCAGGACTAATCATTTGTGCACAGTTTGTTATACATCTTATGAACATTTATTTATAAATATACACACATCTCACAAGACACTAAATGAAAAGAAAATCACTAGAATGAAACTTGCACGTGCATACCTTCAATCCTCTTATAAAACCACATTTAAATTCACATTATGAATTGGGTGTGCACCAAATTGCACACACTGGAAAATATCAGTCCCCTAAACATTTCATGAAAAAAGCTCTATCTCACAATGTTAAAGTGGGAAAACTGTAAGCCCCTGACCCCTACCAAATTGAATTGGTGCTTTCTTTTGATGCTTGTTCTATATCATTTGAAAGTAAAAAGGTATTCAAATATTGAGCCACTAATACCTAAACTGAAGAGCTCCATGATGGGTTGTGAGGATTTTTCTTTTTCCACAAAACGCACACATTCTCGTCAATTTTGTTTTTACTGCTGTGAGCACCACAATGAAAAATTCCACTCACCTCCAGGGAAACAAAAGGACATCTTAATAAAAACCAAAGCTATCGATGCCACACTAAAACTGAGTTTACAAACTATAATCTGGATGAATCACCTCATTAACAACACTTCAATGTAGTTACCTGAAATAATTCTTTGTCATAAATAACAGGCTGAAGAAAAGGCTTTGAAAAAACTGAGCACGCCGCACCATAGCTGGACTCTGAGAGGACTCGTGTGAAGTGCAGCACTGAACTCGCATTGAAAAGTGTGTCATGCCCTGTAAGAGCTGTACATCCTTACAGCTGGGACTACACAGGACCACGTCAATGAAGTACGTAGACACAATCCTACTTCTTCTTAATGTGCATGGAAAATGTGCCGACTCAACTGGAACACATGAATTATCCTCAAAACAACTCGCATATAACTTCACTGTCCATCGGACACACTTAAGAAAAAAAGGGTCACAGAGTGTGGGTCAGCTTTATTCCCAGAGCTGATGATTTCTCATTATTAATGCAGACCTCACAAAAAATAGCAATGAGATCACAGAGGAAACGAAGAGGAGGGAGAGTTCAGGCTGTGAAGGGGAAACACCAGACAACACAAACTCAGAATAAGACTGGTTCTGCCAACAAATCTAAACACAAGTTGGGAAAACACACTGATAATGTTTGTGTTGCAGGTTATTGCTTCAGAGAGATCAACAGCGGTGCCTGTGTTTGCGGAGGAATTAAAAATAAATGAATCTGCGACGGGCTTATTTCTACAAGCAAGCATTTTTTTTGTTTGCCGTGTTATTTTTCATTTTTGGTGGTAAAAAGATTATTTCCTGAAACTCTGTTTGAGACTTCCAAGAGATGAAGAATTATGACTGACCCGTCGTTAATCATTTGGTTAGCGTTTTATCTGCGGGCTGAGGCAGATGTAAGGAAGCACTGTGACAACGGGAGCCCGGATTTATTTATTGCCTCCCATGTTTTATCATGAAAGAGAATAAATAAAGTGTCTTTTAGTGCGCTGGGAATCTATCATCTTCTCTCATTACAGACTGAAAACGATTCCTTTCTTGTCCCAAACCGATAACTTGTTTTATTTAGTCAAAGGAGAAAGAGACTGGAAAACTCGGAAAGCGACTGCACAGGTGACAAACCCTTGTTTGAGCCCAAAAATAACAAAAAGGTTGCAGCAGAAACTGAACTATGAATAATGTAGCAGAGTGTGATGGTGAAATGAGACGAGAAGTTTAAAGCAGTGAGAGAAAAATCTCTTCTGTCATTTAAGACACGTTACTTTGACACACGTGTTTCACATTATCAATATGCTCATGTTTAATAAGAGCACTGGTTTAATTAGACATTTTTTTATTAAATTATGAATATATTACTTTTAAGATGATCATTGATATAACAAAATACAAAACTGTGAATGAGGGCCAGCTAAAAATACAGATATTTACTATAATAAAGACTTAAAAATTAATTTAGTCTTAATTAAGAGTAAATAAAACACTACAGAGTGTCTTGTTGCTTAATTAAAAACTGAAAATAACAAATTGACACACTGATTCTTCTGTTTCTGGGAAAATACTGACAAATTTCTTGTTTTTAATCCAAAATTCACATATAAGTCGTGTACTGCAACTGTCCCACATATAAGTCGTGTACTGCAACTGTCCCATAAGGACTGTCTCAGTTTTATGTTATATAAATATAAGGGGCACTTTAACTATAAGGTCGACTGCGAGGTTATCATTGGATAAATCTGTGTGGTATTCAAAGAGCTTTTATACTTTCTCAGGAAATTGTGAGATTGGTTCAAGATTCTTATAAAATACAAAAAGACTTTTTTCTTGTCAAATTATGGCAGACTTTTTGTAGCATTACAACTTCCATCTAATTAGACAGTATTATTTATTATATAAATAAGGTGGAAACATAATGACATCAAATTCCAAGTTGATTCTTGAAATCTTGAAATCCTGAAATTGTCTTTCTTTAATGCAGCCCTTATAGTCCTTTGTGAGGTTGTAGGTGATTTGATTAATGCATTGAATGTTTTATTAAATGTTAGCACAGGAAGCATATGACTCTTTTCACATTAACTGAAGAAAAAATGTATATATAGATCTAAAGCAAAAGATCTCTGCAGAGTCTCCGTTGTAAATAAGAACGATTGTGTTTATCAAGTTCACGCAGCAAAAAGCCTGAATTCACTGAAACCCGATCATCCAAACGCCAGTGGGGACCAGAATATCATCATTGTTTCCATCCAACAATGTGCTGACTGAGGAGACTCACAACAATGTGCTGATTGCACTGTACTATCACTCAAGGGAACACGCTCCTTAATGACGGGTGAAGAGGAAGAGAAAAAAACACAAGGTGACGAACAGTGTGCTTAAACTCTGATTTATATGAAGAGGATGAGCCATTCATCATGTCACTGTGATGACTTCTGACCTCAGTGTGGGGCACGGTGCCTGTATGTATAGTTAAATAATACATTATTGGGATTGCGGAGCCTTCTAAACTTTAAATAATGATGAAACGGTCGAGATCTGAGCAGCTGCCAAGACTGTCTTACTGAATTATGTACAACTCAATGAGACGTGTGGAGAACAAAGTGAAACTGAATGGGAAAATAATGCATAATAACAACACGTGATTAAATTGGAGCCATAACTTAACACTGTTCAATGGGTATTGTTTTTACCTCTGTCTGTTTATTTGTTTGTTTGTTTGTTAAACATTTAACTTGGTGGGAGGGTGTGTTGTGGGTCTGGGACGAACTCGTTCAAATTTGGTGCAGATCAGCATCAGAAGGTTGGTCCACACACTCCCTCTCTTTCTTTAATATAATCAGAGAGGGCGTTTTTGTAAATGTTAACTGATATAAAAAATAAATAATGAAATAATGAGGCGTAATAAGGGAATTGATATCTATAATTGTGTAAATTGCTTCAGCTTGATTGAATTTAAAAAAGGACTGTTGGGTCTCGGTGGTGGTATGTTTGTTTGTTTGTTTGTTTGTTTGTTTGTTTGTAAGCAGGATTATGCAACAAACTACTGAGCAGATTTCAACATGATTTGGTGTAAGAACAGGACATAGGGCAATAAATAAGCCACCATGGCATGGAGCCAGACAAAGGGGTGGATAAGGGAATATTTCGTATCACTTTCTTTTACATTGTGACATAGGGTGTGTACTCAGTGCTATTCTACTCTGTTTGACGATTGGTTGGTTTAATTGTTAGTTTTGTTAGGAGGATTACCAAAAAGGAAAAGACGTAGGCCTAGAAAGAACTAGATCTGAACAAAGGGGTGGATGCCGGAATCTTTTATCACTTTCTATAAAACTGTTATTGCCTCGGCCAGCAGGGAGGTTATTGTTTTCACCCATGTCTGTTTATCTGTTTGTTTGTTTAAGGCGGATCCACACAGATAGGGTGTCAACATTTTCATTGATTTCACTAGAAATAAAACAGTCACGATAAGGGGACTGATTTCTATGAGTGTGTGCAATTTGGTTCAAATCCTTTATAGTTCATTTTAATCAGATTTCATCAGAGCCATTCTAGTTCAACAAATAAAGCGTATGGACACCTGACATCCCAGAAAAGTGAAAAACACTTCACGATAAAATAAGCTATGATTAATCCAACACATTTTTTCTTATAGTGCGTCATGAGGGTTAGACAATAACGATAAAAGCTGTCGGAAGTGTCAGATATCTGACTAAAGCATGCGTCAATTAGTTCTCAAAGCTCAAACACGTCATGTGTAAAAGGCTTTAATCATTCTCCATCAGTTCTGAGATACGTGGTAATAGTCAGAGGCTTTAGACGACTTCTACAAGAGCACCGGCTGAAAGCAGGTGATCTAATAAAAGAGCAGAAAATACAGATGCTCTCAGTGACTCATTCAACAAAAAGAAACTAAGACAATTCAATAAGGGCAGTGATGCAGGTGGGAATGAAGTGTCACCGCGGCCTAATCACAGAGTAGAAGTAGCTCCAGACTCATTTATTAGTGGGCAGCTTTAAGTGTTACAGTCACAATGAAGTTTGGCATTAGATACGCAACAAAATAAAAAACACCCGTCGACATTCCTGATGGCTGGAGCAAATAATGTCATAATAGCGTCAAGTTAAAGATACTTCAGCGAGAGAAGAAGAGCCCCATTAGAGCATAAGGCTGAAGAACATTTCAATCAATTTCCAATCAGGCAGCACACGCGTGATGCGATGAATCACGGCAGGACGGCAAATTAACTGTACGACTGGAATAGAAACAAGTAACAGCGGCAGCACGAAGCCGCTTGTGCTCTTGTGAAAAGTTGGGCCGCTGCTACACAAGTTACCGGACCGCATATTTCGCAGGAGTTCTACTCGGTTTGAGCCGATCCCGACTGTATCCTCTGGCCACTCGCTCTCTCGGGGAGCCCTGTTTCCTCAGATGAGCTTAGAGCAACAGAAAAAGTAATGACTTGTACTATGCCGCCGCGTAGGCCTAATAATAAAAGCTGCTTCTGTGGGAATTGGGCCATGCGTGTCAGGATCTGCTCTCCAGAGAAGCAATACCTCAGAGATTTCCTCCCTCTCTCAACTGGGGAAGGATAAATTGATGATACAGTGGGGAAGACAAATGAAATTAATCTTCCCGGTAGCTGACAGGAATCGGCTTTACACACACTCACACAGACACACACACACTTGCACACACATACACACACACACACACACATACACACACACACAGAAACTGTAAAATACCTCAATATCCTTCTGGGTGGAAAATAAGACAAATGGATTGAAGTGAAACAACAATAGCACCGCGATACTAAAGAGACTGGTGAAATGAAATAAAGGCGACTAACAGACACAGAGAAGTTTTCATCAGACGTGAAATTTATCTCTTGTTAGCTTGAGTCTGTATCTCGCGGCGGCAGGTGGGCTAATTAAAGCTAAGCATTGTGAAGCCGTTTATTTATTCTTTATTGTATTTTATTTTTTACAACCAAAGCCAGATCTGTGTCAGAGTCGCCCAGATAGCGCCCGGCCGCAGCGGTCACGATAAGCTTTTCAGAGTCTCGTATTGATCTTCACGTCACCTGGGGGAGGAAATAAAAAAAAATAAAAAAAGCGCTACCTGAGTATCCAGGGCGACAGACACACTTGAAGCCGCCGGGGGTGTTGATACAGATGCCCTGGTGTAGGCAAGGTGAAACTTCACACTCGTTCACATCCAGGTCACACAGCGTGCCGAAATAACCAGGAGGGCAAATGCAGCTGAATCTGAGGAGGAGGTGATAACAGGCGATCAATGAGAAATCAATTATTTAGGAAAAAAATTGAGGCTGATTGTAGCATGTGTGTCTAGTCCTTACTTCAAAATAAGATTCATTTTTTATTGTAGAAGCTCCTCGTACTCCAGCAGAAAGAACCCAGTGCAAATTGAGACTCATTTTTCATTCTCAAATTTTCTCGTAGAAAATGACAATATGACAGCACTTAACTTTCCCAGTGGGTAACTTCATTTGAATTACGTTTGATGACTTGTTACTAAAGCAAGGAGCCTATAATCCGCGCGGTATATTCAATTCAAATCCCTCTCCGCGGCCGTCTGGGGCTCTAATATCTCCGAGCGCACTCCTCAGGTGCTGGGGTGTGAGGCGGTTATTGTATTTTCTAGATGAGATAATTGGAAGACACGCAATTAGACACCTCTGCGCGAAATACAAACTCAATCTTTTGTTATTTAAGCACAGTTTTTAGGATCGGGTAAACCAGTTAGACTTGATCAGGTTTTAGCAATCGGGCTGAACCGAATTAATATTGTCACACTGCACACTCTTTCATTATTGCAGGTCTGTTGCAGTCAGGTTGGACGGAGGCAGCTTATATAAAAAGCCCTGTGTCGTGTTTACATAGAGGGGAAAGAGACTGACCCTCGCAGAGCTCAACCCACTGCATCTTAATGCAAAGGCTGGGTTAACACCAGACACAGCATGGGCTGGCTGAGTACACTGCACAGTCTGATTCACCGCCGCGGCACAGATGGACTCGCTCGGCTCGTCGGGTCGGGGAGACGGGAGACGGCGGGCGCGTGTGTAGAGCTCGTGGTGGGCAGCGGGGTTAAAGCACACCTGATGTGAACTCCCTGGACTGTACAATCAGAGGAGCGCTCTGAGCCGGGGCCGGGTCACATGGGAGCGGAATCATGACGGGAGACAAACTGGAGACAAAACATTTAGGACTCAAATTGGCCCTGGGACTCCTCTACCCCATCTGTCCGACTAAGCCCGGAAGCCCCAGGGCTCCCATTAAGCACAGCAGAGAGAGGCACCAGTGGAGTAAAGCCCAATCTAGATACATGATGTGTTCCTGCTGAGTTCTCTCTCTGTTTCCTTTAGAATAGCAGCCTATCTGTGTCAAGGATGAAGACGGGCTTGTTTTGTAAACTGGAGCACTCTGAAGGGGAACGCCCTCGACGCCCTGTGTTACACTGTGCTTCCGCCTTTCAAGACAAAGCTGGGGGAAATGCATCCTGCCCGGCCTTTATTGACGTATTTAAAACGTTTCAAAAGCAAACAACGGGTTGAGGCGCGAAGTCGCAGCGACGTGCACTCACTTGTTCACGAGGTCTTGACAAATCCCGGCGTTGCTGCAGGGGCTGGAGGTGCACTCATTGACGTCTTCTTCACAGCGACGGCCAGAAAATCCCATCTTACACTCACAGCTGGAACAGAAAAATCATTAATATTGATATTTTGTCTCGGATGGAAAATGGAAGATCCATTTGTTTCCCACTGGCCCATGCACAGAGTGAGAATAATCAATGGGAGTTTAATAATATTAATTACACATCATAATTTGTGTGATTGCGCACGCAGCACAGCGACATGGATTTGGATTTTGAGAGTTTGACTAGACTCAAAAGAGCAATGATGGCGGGTTTTTTTATTTTTCAAGCTGAAATGTTACGAAATAATAAGAACGATTACATTAGCTCAGGGAAATCTACTATGAAAAAAATCACTGTAAATGACCTGTGACATGTACAAGGTTTATTGTATTGACTCTCCATCGCTACCCTGACATTCGCCCGTCTGCCCGGAAACGGCAAGCTGGATATGGATAACACTCTTTACCTATAACCGTTGACCTGGTCCACACAGGCGCCGTGGTTTTGGCATGGATTGGAGCCGCACTCATTGGTGTCAATTTCACACCAACTTCCTTCAAATCCTGAAAGATAGATGAGATGGTCATGGATCAGCGAGCCCCACTTCACCCTGAAAACGTCGGGGCAGATGATAACAAAGGCCCCAGTGAATGCCATTTTAATGGAACTAGTAGCCCCTGTAGCATATCTCATCTTCCAGCTCTCGGCACTCACTGTTTCCCCTCTGAGAGTGTGTAAGTCTAATAATACTTTAGAGCCGCAGACAGATTGGTCTGAGGGTTAGTGGTTTGGGAGGTGTGCGTCTGTGTGCGCCACCGTGCATATGTGTGTGTGTCTGTGTGCCGGGGAGAGAAGCTGAGCGAGCAGAGGGACATCTTGTTAAGTTAGGGTAAGAGGGAGAGGCTAAGCCCAAGAGCTCTTTTGCTCTTGTTCATTAGGGGGTTGAGGGGCACGATGGCTAAGCAGATCAGCATGGATGTTTTGTTGTACTTGTGGAGACAGCCTGGGAGCCTGAAATGTTCAGCCTGCCGGAGGTTACCCCCCCCCCCCCCCCCCCCTCGGGTCTGGTCCACAAGATGTTTTTCAGCTCAGCCAATCACACTGCACGGCATAGTTTTAGGAGGTTAAAGAAATTCAACAAAGGGAGCCCTAATGTCTCGTTATACATGGCAGCAAATAATAGAGAATAAGAGATTGAAAACCCGACTGTGAAATGTTAATTCTTCTTAAATGTCACAATTTCAAAATATTAAAATCATTTTTAACTACTGAATTTATAAGAGGAAAATATTCCACCTGGACAAGAGAATCCTTCTGATTTTTGACTCAATATCTACTATCAAATTATTATTGATGTCATGCATAAAAGATGGTGTTGTACTGGACTCTTACTATTATTGAGAGATGTTAATTGTTTTGTTCCTACCTTTGCATAAATGGTGGGGGAAGAATATTAACAAATAATTAAAATGCAGTTCAGCAAAGATGCCATCCCTCACCAGGACTCAGTGTTAACATTTCATCATCACCCCAGGACAAATTCAATGGAAATTGAACATAACAGAAAAAAGTAGACTTTATCCCAGAGCTGCTGTATTGGAATGGATTGTAGAGCTTTACCTAATAAAAATCTCATTGAGCATTTGCGGTCTGAGTGCTCCTCTTTTCTCGTCATCTATTATTTTAAATAACACATTTAAAGACGTGCAATCATAAGCTATAGAAGTATATAACAAAGGGTTATAAAAACCAGTGTCTGCGAGGTATTAGTGCTGTAATTGTTTCCATGTCCCATTATGCTTCTCCCGCTGCTTCAAGTTAAAGTTACATTTGTAAACTAATGGGTCTTGTAAGAAATAATTCAGAGCTGAGAAAAGAAAGAAATGACAAGGTTAATTTCAATTTACTTTTGAAAGACATAAATGGAGGGTAATGGGAAACCTTAAGAAGGGGTTAAACATGGGTATATTATAAAGAAGGGGCAAAAACATAGTATTACATGGGAACATTCATGTATAAAAGCATTATGTGAGTAATATATTGTGCTGGATTGGTTGTGTGTCTGTTTTTAGGGTCACAAAGTGTTGTGTGGGTTCGCTGTACCGTTTGTACTGATACCATATATCAGCCGACACCATATAATGCACTGTAATGGCAAAAAAAAAATTGTCATTGCAGCTCTTTCGAAAAATCTACAGTAAACACCGTTTTGGCAGAAAATTGCAGAAATCATATATCACTGTGATCAGATGGGTCCCAGCCCAGGAGGGCAAGTATTTGCAATTTGCTTTCTAGAATTTAAGATTAAGATAAGATTAAGATAGGTTTATTTATACCAAACACATGCACAGACATGCCCAACACACTCATGCAATGGTAGGTAAATTTAACCTCTGCATTTAACCAATCTGTGTGCAGGACACACAGAGCAGTGAGCGACCATGTACGGCGCTCGGGGAGCAGATGTTGGGGGAGTAAGGTGCCTTGCTCAGGGGCACTAGACAGGGTAGGGAGACTCTTGGATTTTTGGACAGATCAATCCAGGTTCGTCTTTTGTTGTCTCTCCGTGGAGTCGAACCCGAGACAAACCAGAGACCTTCTCTGCCCATAGTCCAAGTTTCTAGGAAATGGCTTGACCACTGGATGGGGCTCTCTGAGCAGTTCTCATTGTGCCTTGTTAACAAGCCGAATGCCATAAACTGTAAATCATCACGTTTAAAAGGAAGACAGACATATTTCCAACTGAAGTGATGCTTCAGCGACACTGACGCAGCTCTGTGCACCTCGGGACGTACCAACGAGAGGGAATCCAGGGGACCACAGAGCATCTGGTGAATTATGGGACAGCGCAGGTTTCGCAAGCTGCTCTGTCAGTCAAAGCAATGGTGGGGCACCTCAGGGCCTATTTCGAAAGTCGCCGCAATATAATGCATCTTCTGCCACTAAGCAGAGACTGGAGGCTTCTCTTTGACAGAGCACAGAGAGGGAAAGCAAAGGCACGTGCTCACCTAGCCGTTCCATCATCTGGCTGCGGCTCCAGCGTGTGATCGCTGCTCCTGCCGGGGAACGCCTCAGAGGAGAAGAAAGTGTGGGTAATCCCCAGTGGATCGTGGACTCTGATGGACGTTTCAATTGAAACATGAGCGACGTCTTCATTTCAACTGTGTGAATTTGGTTTGGACTGTAACACATGTGACTATAGTCTTCTTATCAAAGTTGCTGTCGGTCTCAAGTTAACAGTTTACCAGAGAGGGGTCGTTTAAAAATACATTGCCCGCTGTTTGTGCAATATAGAGGGATTATGGTCTTTGGCTGTGTGTGTGTGTGTGTCTTCTGTGTGGTGTCATACATCACATGAAATGTCAGACATCACGCATCGCTAAATCTGTGCATTCACTTTTAATGCTGAAACCTAAATGCATCATCATTTCAAGTTTTCTGTCAGGTCAACTGGGATTTTTGAAGTTTACATGTTGAACTCAAATGGCTGAGCCTCTATACGGTCGATCAACGTAATGTTTGAGGTGACTCAGCACAGTGAACAAAAGCCACGTGTTTCCAAGAGTCACTAAACTTGGACCGTCGACATTTATACTTTTAAACCTCAAGACCTAACCAAAGTAATGACTACATAACTTGATTATTGAATGCTGTGTTTGAAGTGACAAAGACAAGTGACGAACACCGTAAATAGGATATTATTATGGTACAGAAATTTGAGATCCTCAGTAAGCACAGCCAAGTTACTGAGAGAATTATACAGGACTCACACGTGTTTTAGGGGAATCAAGGGAAACTTTCCTCATTGACTTTGAATGGCATTGCATCCCGTTTGCTTGCTAAACTTTTCATGTGGAAAGGAAGACACCTGCCAATCAAATGGAGTTTAAACAAACAAAGCTGTGTATGTCCATCTGTTTGTGGATTGTATTTTCTTCTGTGTTTTCTGTGTGTGTGTTTATAGCCAGCATGGCACATTAGCGGCTATGTTGTTCGTCCTATACACATGAAACTTTGAATATTGCTTTTTTTCTTTGAAATCCTGAGCTCAAAGACGGTTGACCTGACACTGAACCTACTCAATATCCTATTTCCCTCCGATATAAAAACTCTACAATATGTGTTAATGCAATATCTACATCAGTTGAAAATAAACCATGAACGCAGGAGCCAAGAGGGATTTTATATCTGTAATGGGCTTGTTTGGCATGTCAGCAAAAACATGTACGCTGCTGTCTTTGGCTGAGCGAGAACTTCCACATGATACCCAGACTTACATTGAAGCGCTCAATGAGTTTGCCATGTGCCAACACCGAGGTAGCTTGCATTTGCATGGAAGGCAAAAAAGGCCGAACACACTAATCCATCACTGAAGAGATCTGATTGAAGCATTGCTGTACATCCTCTTTTGCTCTTGAGCCTTCATTACACAACTAACACACAAGGTGTCTATTCAAAACCCAGCAACATGAATGGCAAAGAAAACCAAAGCATTTTGAACGATTCTATTGAATAAATACAGAACTGTGTTATTATAGCTGTCAGTCAGTCCCCCCCCCAAAAAAAAAGAAGCACAGACTCCAATAGCAGAGACGTCACCAGTAGCAACAAATCACCAACTCTGAGCAACTCCTAACAAATATAGACGGACAATGAAAGAACACACCGGGGGGCCATATCAGTCATCACAGCAGTGTTCCTCACAATCAGGAGCTCAGCATGCTTATCAGTCCTTTATATGCACTGACCAAAAACAGCAGTGTTGTGGAGTAGGTGGGTTAAGAATAGAAATGCGTGTTAACACCAGCACATGCAGCCAATTTGCCCCAGCGTGACACACCTGGACCACCTCTTCGGTGATGCTAATGAAGCCAGGAAATGATTAAACACCGGCTTTCTTAAAAATGCGTTTACTGTACGGCTGTTGCAGGGCGAGGGCCTATTTTTAAACCCTTTGTATAAATGAAGCCACTTGCAGAGGTGTGGAAGAACTTAACCGCAGCTTCTCTCTGGCTCATACGATACTCCCTGAATAAGCAGTAGTTTTAGTAGTTTTTTAGTTTTATTCTCCAGTTTCAGTCGTCTTAAACTCTTTTGTTCGATAACTTAGAAATGGCAAACTGTTCCTCCTTTGTCAGCAGTCAGGAGTGACAACCCCAAGCAATTGCAGCCGTTGTTTCATTCCCTGCTTTTAGGTATTTCCCTGACACACACCTACAGACATTCACAGGTTGTCTACTTGTCACACACAACATGAAGTGAGACATCTGCTAAATGTTCAGGAGTGATAAAACATGTGCAACTAGAACGTGTTACACAGCACGAACTGATGTGACTCTGCTGTGACCATTATCTTAAAAAGAAAGATTTCTGCTTGTTTTGATTGGCAGGTTGATCATGTTTGAGTCTTCAACTTAACACCTTGACTTCCATGTGTTGCGAGATGATTTTCAGCAGCTGGCAGAACAAAGTTTGTAAACGTCGGGTTTGCCTTCTACAGGTGAACAAGAAAAGAAGATGCTCTTTTACATTCAGATATCTAAGTGACAATGAGCATTTGTTTGACAACAAGTTGATCATGTGGATCTGACAATAAAACAGTACTTTGTTTTGGGGTTCTGGGGTTTAATTTGTTTTCCTCTTAATTTAAAGAAAATTGGTAATGTGGATGATTGCAATTTACCAGTTTTACAAAACATCTCCGTCCAGATGAGAACAACCATGATGGGCCCATAGGTGGCGATGAAGTCTACCTCTAACTACACATCAAATACCACAGAAGAACATTGTGCGAATCCTCAGTGAGCTAACTCTCAACCTGTCAACCTGTAAACTGATGTTGTTTCAGGAGCAAGCTCATTACACTAACACACGTGTGAAGTCACCTGTGACGTCATCGGCAGTGAAGCGTTCAGGGGTTAAACGTCAATATGTTGGAAGCTACTAATGACTGAGCATTTTTATGAAGGGAGAATTGATGTCTCTTCCTTTTTAGATGCAGCTGTTTGGGCTAAACCACAGGTCTCAAAGCTAAAATGGAGGTGAAAAAAAAAAAAACTCCCTTCGCCCTCGACAAAGGAAAGTCAGCAGCCTGCTGAGATCTTTGCTCACTGAAGGGCCAAACTCTCACACTGAGACTGAACACCTGCTACATTTTTATGTATTTTTCCTCCTTGTGTCTACATTTTGATGTGTTAGCCTAGATAGGAGGGGCCATATTTTACACCAAAGCAGCTTGAAGAACAAATGTCTGCCCAGCTTCCACGGTGCTAATATATAGCGAACAAATTTGCCCTCATGGCTGTTGGAGTCTTAAAATGACGTGTGGTCGGGAGCATCGCAGACGTCCTGCTATGTTGAAGCAGCGGAATGCAATTCTGCTCTGTCCTGCTCTGAACACTCCCCTAAATGCACATGCTTCATGCACTTTAGGCCTTGCACTTACATCATTAAATGAAAGCCCAGGTTCTCTGAATAGAGCTGTGATTTATATGGTGTGCACTTGCTCGAAGTGCTGCATTGCACATTAAAAGAGCTTTGGTTGGTTAATTTCTTACGTTTAAAATAAAAGTTTTTCTCGCCCTATGCTAAATTAAACCAGAATATTATTTTAGATCATCACGGACGAACTTTTACTTCTGTCAAAAAGGATCAAGGATCAATTAGTGTCATTCCCGAGCATACTTGACACTAGAATGGCACTCAGAGAGCCTACCTCTGCCAAGGTCCAACAGACCTCTTCAATTCAATCAAGCTGCACCAAATTAGATTGTTTTTTTTTGTTAAGATCCATTTCACTGGGAAAATGGTAAATAAATCTTTGCTCCTTAATCTGGAGCCACAGTAAAATGTAATAGTATCTTCCCTAACCCATATCACATCATGGTAATCTATCCAGTAGCTTATGAAATCTTGCTTACAAACCAACTAACAAACAGACAGGGCTGAGAACAACCTCCTTGGTGGAGGTACTGAAAGGGAATGAAATTAAGTCCTAGTTCACGTTATAATAATGATTAAACAAAATAAAACAGCATTAAATAAAAATAGGAGAATAAATACATCTATATGAAGTATAAAGTGAGCAATGTACAACAATATGAAATGTAAAAGACACAAAAATCAGTGCCAGCGTCATCAACAGCAGCACAGTGTGAAGTGAGTAGGCAGAAGTATCAGTGTCAAGCACGGCAGCACTGACCTGATGTGTGTGTGTGTGTGTGTGGGGGGGGGGGGGGGGGGGGGTGGTAGTAAGAATAATAGCAGCAGTTTAGTGCAAGATGCAGAATTTTCCAGTCTCACACCATCTGGGAAGAAGCTGTTCCATAGCCTGGTCCTTCTGGCCTTGATGCTGCGCAGCCTCCTGCCTGATGGGAGGAGAGCTCACAGTCCGCTAGCGAGGGTGGCTAGAGTCCCTCATGACGCAGGACGCCCTTTTACTGCCCCTGCTGTTGTAAATGTCACTGATGTTGTCAGTGATTCACTGTGCAGTCCTCACAGTGTGCTGCAGTGCCCGTCTATTTGCAGCAGAGCAGTCACCGTAGGACATGGTCACGCAAGGAGTGAGGATCCACCTCACACAGCCCTGTTAGGAAATGATGACTGAGGTGCCACGCGCCGCACAGCTCAAGAACAAGAGGCGTTGCTGGGCGTTCTTCAAAATAAACAATGAGTTTGTTGATGCTCCAGGTGAAGGTATCAGAGATGTGCACCCCCATGTATTCATAATGAGACAGCATCTCAACAGCAGCTCCCTCTATGTGGAGGGGAGAGGTAGTGGTCCATCATCGTCTTCTTGTTTTCTTTCCAGTTATTCAGCCTCCTGCCGGCATACGGACACATTGCTGCAAATGCTGCGTCGTCTCTGAGCGTCACAATGATTCCTCGAATACTTGACTGAGTAGCTGTAGGTCAGCAGTGTGGAACCGGCATTGAGAATGATGGGGGGAAGAGGAGAAGTTGTGGATTCTAGCAGACTGGGCTCATTAGTTAGCAAGTCCAACATCCAGCTGCACAAGGAGGACCTCAGTGGAAGCACGATCAGTTTGTCTGTCAGGCGTTTGCAGGAAGACGGCATTCATTTACTCTCAGTTACACAGATCTCCAGCTCTGCCCAGAAGAAATGTTCCCTTTTCATAGAGCTTGAATTCCATTCCAAAACGGCTGGAAGGAGTTGCTTTAGATTTGGCACAATGGTTAATATATGATGAACTGTGTGGATGTAGTTGGTCAAAGGTCAAGGGTCAAGGTCAGCGCTAACCCGCTACTTACAAACTCAATATATTTGAAAAGTCTGGAGGGGATGCTATTACATTTGGCATCACATCCTGTATTCAGCGATGAACTGATGAGAATGTGGAGGTCAACGGTTAAAGGTGGTACAGTGACCTAAAAAACATGGAAGTCAGACAACAACTCAATAATCCATATGCTTATTATTGCTAAAATACCCTATTAAATTCCTCCATAGTCTATATGACATATTGCGGTTTGTACACACATGGATGTAAACTGTTTGGAAGAGTCAAGGCATATATTATTATTTTTTTTAAATCAGAAAAAAAGTGATTTCAGGACAATGGGAAGTATTTGTCTATAAAATATGTTTCTAATTAACTTAATCTGGTGAGTTAGAAAAAGGAACAGCATATTTATATTAATAAAATAAAAGCTCAATTAGTAAGTAGAAACTGTTAAGTAGAGAAGTTAGCATAACTGAGTGGCTTTGTAATGACTGATATTAAAATTCAACGACCTCAGCGCTAGCTCCCTTAACTAGCAGTAAAAGACAAAGTTGAATTGCTGGCAGAGTTTCAATTATTCTTTAAATTTAACGTTCCTAAAGCCTAACACATTGTAATGGCTATCTATGCCAAAGAATATAAGATAACGTTTTTACAGTGTGGTCATTGACCACCTCTCTTTCATGGACCATTATTCTGTGAGAGAGATTACTTTGATCACAGGAATTGTACTATGGGGAGAAATGGTGATGAAAGAGACTTAGTGACACAGTATATTAGCTGAGTTACATTAACCCCCAAATAATTAATCAGAATACATTACGTTATATACCATATTAATACAAGTCTGGTAAATGTCACCTCTATATTCTATATGCTTCTGTCACAGTATTTCGGCCAGGAGGACTTATTTTTTAATCTTAGTCCGACACTCAACTCTGAAATAAATTACTGTTACTAAAATGGTAGAATAATAATATACCATTATGAAGCGAGGCAGTGAGTGGGTTTCGCATGAACAAATATGTATATAGATAGAAGTTCATTTGACTGGGAGTATGTATTTATCGGTGTAGGTCCAAAGGCTGCAGCCCATTATTGCATATATCACTATACTAAAAGAAGGAAAAAGGTCAGTGGTATTCACATACATCTGCCAGGGCATCTGGTTTTATAAATTGAGCTCCATCTACGAAAACTCATATTTCTCCCTCCTCCATAAAAGAGAATAATCACTTACGCGGTCAGGCTCTCACCCAACACATCTCTGGCAACGAGCGTCCTCAACACATCTTTTTCAATATCATATTAGGTGTGTGTCGGCTCTCTTGTTGGCACGGCTTCACAGCAGCTCATTAACCAACTGTTTGGTAGGACACAATCTCAATCTTGTGGAAGGTGAAGGCTCGTGCAGCATGCCATGCAAACAAAGGGGTTTGTTCTCCATCTGGCCGGCAACACCTCTGGGGATGTTCTGAGCCGTGGAGACCAATTGGGTTTTGCATGTGAAGGGACCACACAATGCTTCTGAAGGAAGTCACCATACATAGAGAATCATATTTCTTCCTTTGTAATAGACTTCAGGCATAATTGTTATCCCCTTGTCATATAACTCACTTTTAACAGACTGGGAAAATGAGTACGATGTAGTACCAAATGCCTAAATTAATTAGATTTCTTGTAAGTATTACAAGATTACTTAGAGTTAAGTATTTGAAATACTTTGTTTTCCTTCAACATTGCATGTGACACTGTGAATGAATGTGGCACTCCCGCAAAACTGCAATAACCTGAACCCAGGACTAACTCTAATCAGATTAATTTCCCCTGATCTTCTAATTTCAACTAAAATAACTGTGAATTTACAGGTCCATGTTATTTTTTGTTTCACTTTGTTGCCTTGCTACTAATCCTCTTAAAATAAAATCAGCAGCAGAAAATGCACCAATTTATATCCTACAGAGTAAAATAGGTGGTAAAGATATTTATAACAATATGTAAATCTGTAGTTTTGCACAGGACAAGGAAGTAACTCGCATCACACAATGTTATAGCTGGGAAACAGCACTTTAAAAATGTAAATGAAGTATATATAAATCATATGTTTTGTTAGGTAGACCTGCATAGCAAGATATCAACAATACTGACAAAACAAACAGTCTGATCTTATTATCTTAGTTACAACTACAGCTCAGTTCACTGGGTAGGAAATGAGGGATTTAGTGTTAAACTAAACTAAACTTTAACTTAACTGCAACTTCGCTTACTTTATGAAACAGGGTGAATTGTGCAGATAATACGAGTATAGGCTATATCCTTTCCAAAAATATGAGGACAGATAGATAAAGTCTCAGCTTTGTTATATTGCATTAAAATTCTCGATTGACCAACGTGTTTAGACTTTTGGTTTGAGTATTAGCTGAAATAAACGTTACAGTTTACAAACCGGTGTCTGTGCAAACTGCAGCAAAGTGAGCAAGGACACCCCCGCCTAGAGATTGTGTGCAGAGCTCAGAATGACCTATTACTCTGCCATAATGTGCGTTGAGCGATGCAATGCATGTTTGTTTCATTTGTTGTGGTTGTCGGCCGGTAACCTTCGCCCCAACCTCTGCCCCTGACTCTTCCATTTTCAGGCTGCTCTTCTATCAGCCTTGGCACTCCCTGCTGAGGCTCCTCATTAAGGGGAAAGTGGAACATCTGTGCTGCTCAGGCCTGATGACTGGGCCTCCTGGACACAGAAACAGCGGCGAGTCACTGCTCGGAAGAACAGAAACTTCCTCCAGGAGTCCGCTACCATCAGCCGAAGATAACCGCTTCCATTCTATTTTCCTTTTCAGAAGATGCTTTCATCTGGTTCTGGTTTTATTCAGGCCTCCAGGTTCTCACAGTACACCTTTGTAGACAAAACTCATTTCCATTGTGCCTGTGTTTTACAAACCACTTTCATGCTTACTCCCAGTGGGCAACTCCCAAATAGCTGTCTTTTAGCTCTTATGAACACTGAAACGATCATATCACCCTTTTTGTGACACTATATTATAGTCTGTTGTATTCTTTTGGGAAACCGATGACCGTATATTTATTGAGTCTCTACTGAAAGAGAAAGCTGATCATTAAACCCACTGCTGAAGAGCTTATCTTTTATAAAAGAAAAAAATAGATATTGGCTTAAGACTTCCCATAAAAATGTGACAGTGGCCATCCACTTTCTAAGTTATTATTATTGTCTCCAGGGTATTTTCACACAAGATACTATTTCCTCTGAAGAATCTCAGCACAAGACCAGAAACACAGATGATAAAATATCGAAAAAACAATTTAAGCAATCGACATATAATAGTAAGTTGAGTGAGGTATTATTATTTCCCTCATTGGTACAACTAAGACTGTATTGTACTATGTTTATTTTAATAAGCATATAACCATTTTAGAAAATGCTTTTATCTGTGTCAGTTTGTTTCTTGGTTGCTGTGTATGTAAAAAAAAATGTATATGACTATATTGGCCTTTGCTAATCTTTTACATTCACATACAATACATGATATAATTTTTATAAATATCACCTAAATTTGTGTTTAAGAAAAATTGGATGGGACATTTTCCATTTAACTGTCGACCCAGATGATTGTTCAAGCTCTAATATAAACATTTTAATATCAGTATGTATAAGCCCCTGCAGTGAGTGCTTGGCAGTATTAATGACCTTCCACTTTGGATAACCTTAATCTTGATGAGTGAGAATTTGTCTCAGAAATCTTACACTGCATTTTAGAGTTGGCAGCCTCAGAATGGTACATGAGTATGACAGGACAACTAGGAAGAGTGCAGACTACATAAGACCGCTATAGCTGAACTGATCTTAGAAAAGGTACAGAACCAGCTCCTGAAAGAGAGAGGGAGGCTGCTGAAGATTTGAATGAAAACATTGACTGTTTACTACAGAGACATATTCATCTTCCTAGCACAGTCGTGAGGAAGTTCACCGATTTCATTGAGAACACACAACTATCTCAGCGCACGAAGAGCAAGGACATTCAGACAGAGAGATTCCAAACCCAGCAAAACCAAGAACACAGAAGAACCTTTTTGGAGGCAAAGAAAAGATCATTCCCAGATAGGTAAAGAACCTACCTGGCCAGAGAGAGATGTCCTTGACAAACGATTAAACTCTGCTTTTACTTTCTTTTTACCAACTGTTGACTTCTGAGCAACAGAATCAGCCATGATGAAAATGTACTTGATGGAAATGGAGGGCAGAAGAGCTCAGGTTAAAGGTATCGTCTGCCTTTTCCAACACAAAAGCAACCCTTTAATGTCAGGGAATGTGTGACAAATACATTTTTCACATTGTTCATATTGAACAAGGTTGAGAGCTCTGGATGGCGAGGCCTCTGGAAGCTTGAAGAAGAAGACATTTCAAGTATTGTGCCAAGTTACGATTCTGTCTTTGGCATCGTGATACATTGTGATAAGTTGTGCCTTGAGACAGTATACATTCTCAAGAAGATATAAACAATCCTGATCATCTGTTCACTCAGGTTGTTGCATACTGCTTCTTTTGTATTTCAAGCTGTTGGTTTGTCTGTTTGCATGTGTGTTAAGAGGAAGAATCTTCTACGTCCACAGATCTTTGTTGTAATAAACTCATATTCAAGTAAGAACACCAGAAGCTCTTAGGTTATTAGTTTATTCCCCACTATGGAAACAATCAGACATTCAGCCATCTTCTATCAAACATTCGTGCAGAATTATTTTTCTTCATCAATCACCATCCAAGGAAGGAAGGCGGCAATGTCACTGAGCCAAAAGTCTTCAGCTTGCTACCGTTAAATACAGGAAGATGTACAGTGGTTCCAAACACAATGGAATACTACTGCTCAATGCCACCAATCAGTGTTTACAAGGAAAATGCCCATTGAGTGTTAACAACAGCTACATAGGAAGAAAACCCTTAACCATGACCTCACTTGTATCCTGGTGAGTCCATGTAAAGCATGTACAGACATAAGCCTGCTTGAGCCATGAGCTCATCAGTGACTCTATGGTCAATCAAACAAGTATAAAGCAGAGCCCTGAACTCCAAAGAGGAACAGCAGAGAGCCACTGGTTCACAAATGGGGATGAGGCCTCCATGGAATACATTAACTGGACATCAGGATCGATAGCTTGCCTTCCGTGGACTAATCTTTACACACTGACTAAGACAGGAGCCTCTGTTTTTGAGTGTACAGGTTCCAACACACAGGGGAGCAGCACCTTCACTCTGATTCCACCAACAATTGGAACATAAGCTGGGAGATATAAGAGCCCTGCATGGTTTGTCAACAAGTGTCCATGCCCCAAGAAATGTTGCAAACACAACTGAAGGATGTACTTAAAGCTTGTGGCTGCCTTTGCAGAAACCTCTGTAAAAACAGCTACAAGATCCGTCTAGAGCAAGAACACAATGAGGGCGAGGAAAAGAATAATAGAAGCAATCTCATATTTGGAGTGTGTGCAGTATCAGAGAAAAACAGAAGGGAGATTCAACAGCCACTGCTTCCCTGTGTCGCCCTAGATTCAAGTCTGCTTGAAGAACTTTATCCTTGATGACTGAGAATCTATGGCTAACTCAACATACATCTATATTGTTTAAATGATCCAACAACATGTCTAAAAAAACAGGAGCGAGTGCCAACATCATGCTCCTACTGCACCTCAATTTCACCAGCGACCCTGAGGCATGTTTTTACAATGGTGCAGCTGTAACAATGTCCAACTCAGTGCATTTGTAAGAGCACATTCTGGCCCGGTTTTTGAGTTAGCTGCAGTGGAAATGTGTATCATGCCACATTTGGGATTTTAGATACTGGATTCTAATGTAGTTAAATTGGTCTCACAAGCTTGTTTTGAGTACATATTGTTTTTTTTGCAGCAATCACACAATCCAGGTCTTTCCCTGAGACACGATTTAAGGTCAAATAAATTCTCAAGCTCCCTCTTCGTAATTTGTTTCATTTAGGTACCCTGCATGTTTTCCACACAACTTGCAAACCAGAGAATACAAACAACTGAAAGTCACATGGAAAAAGGGTATTTGGTGTTGACTTTCTAACAAATCAACCTTGGTAGTGTTCACTGTGCTGTGTCCATCTTGAGTGTGTGGGATGAGATTTGCTTACGGCGGTAAATCTGGCAGACCCAGGCAGACAAATTCTAATTTAATTAGGTCTGGGAATAATGTAAGGCCTACACAATTTCCTTGACAAATAACCTACAGTGAATGGTAAATAACAAGTCTGTAAAATTGTAACTTGGGACGAAGCCATCGGTTGTATAACAGCTCTGTGTTTGTTGAGTACGAGCTATGTAGGATGGATTTATGGTGAATAACAATAGAGAGTAGAGAGTCAAAATCATTGTGTAAAAAACGACCCAGCCCACGCAAAGCTCTCGGTGTAATGTATGCAGCCAGCACCTAATTTCCTATTCCTCTCCAAGGAAGCCTTCTGAAACTAACTCAGCCGCTCTATTTATATCTGGCAACATCTTTTCATCTCTGTGCTGATAGAGCCATTAGTTACAGCCTATAGCATCTTGACCTGAACACTAATACGAATGTTAAAACACTCTATCCCTCATATTTGCTCTTGAGCTCACTGATAAACTTCCCAACAGGTCATTTTAACTAAGTAAGTGGTCAATTTCCCTGCTCCATTATGAACATGTTGCTTTATTCATGAGCTGACAGAGCTTGTGAACGTAACATGAAACAGATACATGAATTTCAGATGTGCATGAGTTATTTATGAGCATGTGTGCTAAATATCTAAAGGAGGGAAACATTTAAGGATTTAAAAGTTGCAGGAATTAGATTTAATACTTTACCACCCACTGTTGCTTTCAAATGTAGAGTTCATATGCTACTATGGATTCCAACTGAAGTTTTGGTCACAAGAGACCGATTTATTTAGTCAGTCCAGAGAAACCCACAATCCTAGCTATATTAAACAATTTGGTAAATTTGGTAAAATATGGATATTCATGCACAGGCTGAGCATATGAACAGACACAGAAGAAATCCAATTTGCAAAAAAAGGTATTTTTATTTTCATTGATTGGTTCCTAATCGCTTCCACTGTTAAAACTTGTTGATCCATTGTCAGAGACTTAACACTGAGTTTACCTCAATGAAGCATCATATTATAATCTTTCAATAGCAAATTTTGCACATGGTTCATCCCAAGAGAGCAGGAATGAACTCAAACACAATACAGAGGTTCATTCAAATCAGGTTCTGTGTGTAAGGAAATCCGTTGGCAGGTATGGCCTCAAATTCAAATGCTCAAAATATAACAATGATTAACTGTTATTGGTGTAACCTGTGTGCTTAGTGTTGAAAGAAAAGGTGGAGAGGGATGATTGCTAATATATTTATCAACATGCAATATGCAATGAGCAATATTTGAACAGAAAAAATCCAAACACCAAAAAGGTTTTGGACAAACAAAACACGGTGGCCTCCATACAGTGGACCCGCTTACAATGTAAATATAAAGATCCCATTCCGGGGTGAAAAAACAACAATCACAATTAAGATGAAACACACCAGTGAAAACAGCAATAGGACTCTTTTATATTTTAATTCTACCCCTAGATCCCTTTCACCTTAATTTAACATACTGAATCTTTAAATTATTAGAAGGCTAGATTTTGCAAAGGCACTGTTTCTATATATATATATAAAAAAAAAGCATTACAAGTATAGTACACAGTGACTGCACATGGTACAGTAATCTGCACACTAGCAGCACATTTTCAAAGGCACTGTTTCAAGAATGCATCCCACCCTCCTTAACCCATGACCAGCCAATGATCGGAGACAGGATGATTGAACCCCTGATCTCATTTGTTGTATGAATCAGTCAATTGAAATCATCCCTGCAGGGTTTATTCTGCATAGAGAATTGCGAGGCACATCCGCCCCCACCCTCTGATGGTTAAGTACCACCCCCGCCTAATTTGAGTCCAGGAAAAACCCTGTTACTAGTATATGTATAACATTTATTCTGCGTCAGGAGGACAGTTCAACACGTGATTAATGCACAAGAAAACACCATTCATCGTCTCGGTTGATAAAGTTACTTTTTGGAGAACCTCATCGGTTCAGAGAAGAGATACAAACGATGCACACTTAACTGTGAAAGGGAAATTTCTCATCTTGCGAAAAAACCCTGATCTACGATGTTTATGTTTAACTTCCAATTTTTCAATTGTGTGTTCTCTCTGTAATTTTTTCTAAGTGCCATCTATATACAGCGAGCTATTGAGGAAAACGGTGCAGTTATACGCCTGAAAGTGGGCTAACACAGAAAGCACTATATAAGCAGCGGGAGCACGAAGAAGTGGCGGTGTGTTCACTCACCAGCTGGGCATCTGCAGGAGGCTGTTCCATTGGAGCGTGTCAGGCAGGTGGAGTCGTGCCGGCACGGACTGTGGAGGGGGTCGCAGGGGTCATAAGGCTCGTTGCACAAGGGGCCACTGAAGAAGGGGGGACAGGTGCAGGAGAACTCCCCAGGTAGGTCTGACTCCTGACACTGAGCTCCATTTAGACAGGGCCCGGAATCACACTCATTCACATCCTCCGCACAGTCCACACCTGTCCAGCCCGGTGAGCACAAACACCTTGGATACACAGCAGAGAGGAGATATGGCACTGCAGAGGTCCTTTTTGGGCACAATTTGAAATTAATCCCTAAATAAATAAACAAACTTATTCAGTGGTTTTCTCAGGGTTAGGGGGTGTCACATTCTCTCTTAGACCGTGACACTAAAAATAGATAGAACAGCAGCACTGGAGGGGGTACTTCAGATATTCTACCAGAATTCAAACCATCCACACGTTACATTTGTCCGAGTGCAAGGACACTGCGATAGGATACAGGAATCGACACGCAGCTCCAGGATCTTTGTGTGAGAGGGAGCGGGGGGGAATGTACAGGTTATTTGTACCAGTGGTCAGAGCGGCTTCTAATTCTGGACAGCTGAATGTAGGACACGCTAGGTTAGAGCGTTGAGTGGGGATTAAATGGAAATGTATGCAAGCTAGACAAAGACACAGAGAGGAAGAGGAACAGACACTGAGTTCACCCTGCAAGCCTCAGTGCTCAATTCAGATTTTGTTCTAGATCCGATTTTTTTTGTGTAGCTGTTCACATTATCCTGTCAAATGTGGCAAGTTCCAGACTTAAATGTGAACTGGTTATGTCCCCGATGTGACGTCACACACAGCACGCTCTATATGGAAATGAACCAGAAGAATGTCGACCTGGAGTAACGTAAAGGACCCATTGAATTCCGATATGCTTCACACGGCTGTTCAGACTGAAGTCGGGTTTTAAAGAGAAAATCTGATCTGTATCTGAATTTCGGACGACATGTGGAAGTGGCCCAAATCTGATTTGAAAAGATCTGAATCCGTGTGATTTGTGCTGTTCACACTGGCATTACACAATCAGATCTGGGTCACACAGGAGGTGGGGCGGGGGGTCTGATGCAGGTCTGCTGTATGAACATAGTGAGAGAGTGTGAGTCTTAAGTATCTCCTCTTCAAGCAGATTGACTATTCCACTTGGTGGCAGTGAGTGCCTGAGCACTATCAACCACTCCACCTCACATTCCTCTCCATCCACCCCCCGCCCGGACTTTTCCACCTGAAGCAGGTTTAAGTCCCCCCCAGCGGGTGGGTAGGTGGGTGGGTATGGGGGGGGGGGCGTTGCTGAAGCAGATACAGCAGCTTTTCCCTCCAATGAGTCACGGATCCCCTGAAACCTTTTCATGCTGTGAGCAATTGATTGACTCATTTGTTTTACCTGCCATCTGCAATTCATTATCTCCGCTGCCAGTAGAAGGACATATTGCCTTCTCTCCGAAACAGCTTCTCTTTTTTACCTGCATTTATCCAGTGCACCTCGGAAGGACGGTGCCCCGGAGCCCGGCTCGCGCACCTACCTGTAGCCGTTGAGGAGATCCGTGCAGGTGGCGTTGTTTTTGCAGGGCCGTGACAAACATTCATCTATTTCCTGTCGGCAGTGCTGCCCCTCCCAGCCGGAATGGCACATGCACTCATAGCTCTGCAATATGATAAGAAGTAGGGAAGCAGAGATTGACACTGAAAGAGAGGGACAGTCATTTTAGGGGAAGTCTAGTATTTTTAGAAGCAATAAAACACACTGTCTATACACTGTGCCTATGGAAGATGCTAATTGAGTTGTTATGGAGCATTCTGCCTCTTACCTGTTTATTTATTTATAGCTTTTGCCTTTGAGAGAATAAATGGAGCAACACTTGATATTCTTGAAAAAATTTATCATAAATTCTCTGAAAATCTGCAGAAAAAAACCACCCACACACAAAAAGATCTTTCCAGTGGAAAATCTGTTTAAACTGTGGAGTCGTGTTTGTCTTCAATTTCCGCAATACTACTATGCAGATGTATTCCTCCTACCATCCCCACTCTGGATAGCATGCCAACATGGTACAAGCCTTTCTAATCAATCCTGCAATATTACCACTGCATATTTATTTCACATACATTATGAAAGTTTTATGTGTATTTATATGTAGCTCCTGCCTTTGCTCCTCTTTAAGAACACTGCGCAGATCACGTCCTTTATTTCATCACTGCAGTCTGCGTTATGCCAATTACTCTCGACACGAGAGATAAATGGTCTGTTGTCTATTACTTTCCAAAGAACCAGTTTAAGTCAGATTCCCCTTTGCATACAGGATGAAGACAGTTGCATGGTCAAGGGCTTTTCAGGATTCCTCAATGCTAGCATTCCTTCGAGAAGGTCCTGGGTTGCAGATGGTTAAACGCATGCTAATCTGTACTTCCTACACTGGCGGGGAGCCGCTAAACTTTGTCTGATATAATTTGTACACAGTGGGGCCCTATGGTGGCGGTCGGGGGGGGAAACGCCGTCATCTCTTGATAAATTAGATACCTCCATGAGACTCCAGATTCCTTACCCCTGGCAATATAACATAATCTCATTTGGTTGCTGCTAAGTCACCTTCAGGGACCACGATCCTCCAGAATAAGGTAAAGCTTGGTGGGACACAGTGTTCAGAGAGAGGAATAGATGCACTGTAAACAGGACTGTAGCGTTAATGGGCTTCCAAAGACTGGCCAAATTTGAATAAAACTAAAAGCTGAGGTTGATGAGGTGAGAAAAGTGCAAGAAACAGAAACATGGGTTGAAATGTCATCAGTAGCCTCCGATCACACCCCATTCTTTTCTTATGCAGCATCCTTTTGTCTTTGGTTTGTTTATCCTTGACAAAACGTTGAGGTGTTCTGAACTGAAGACTTTCTTTCATATTATATGGAGCAAAAAAGAGAATTTTCTTCTAAAGTTATTCTGAAATTGCTCGGGGGCACATTCTTGAAATCAATGTGTCTTGATAATCACCAAAAAAGTATGTCGGGAAGTTTTCACGCCTGAAAGTCCATTTTATGGTTTCATGATGCAAACTAAAGACTCACCTACGTGGGCTGTGTCTGCCTGCTTGTCATTGATTGGTCTGTAGATGACAAGTCTGACATTTTTCTCTTTGCTTTACTTACCCAAAGAAATAAACAGTCTTTCCATTTGAAAGGATGAAATGAATGAAGACCTTCTCATTGTCACTTTTGTTGCCACTGTCATATTTTATCGGTATTAGGGCCTAGTGAACGACCCTCGAAACATTAGACAACAAGCATCCTGTGAGCTGATTCCACTTCTTTTTCTTCTTCTTTCTTTCTTCTACCTCTATTGAACAGAACCATGGTTCAGTTTGCTCCAGGTCAAGATCACCTCCTTTGGTCACACTACATTTTGGTCCGTTGGTCCAGACGGTTGTCTGAGGGATCATAACAAGTATAAACTGAAATGTACGGAAGTTTTGGCCAAACAAGGAGGTGGGAAAGCTTCCTTAGTTTGCCTCTGGTTGCCTCAAAAGTTACAATCGACAGACAAAAGTGTGTGTTGTTGCCATACCTGAAAACTTACTTTCAGGAAAACTGTATTTAATTACAACATGTTGAAACACCAATGCATGATTTAGCAAACCTGAAAGTGCAAAACATCTTTCTTGACAAGAGTTGAGATGTTAGGTAAAATACACATCAGCTTTAAGCTGTTGCTATAGAGGAGGGCCCATGCCCCGAGATGAGAGCTCAAACCCAAATTGTGAATGTTTAAAGTTTAAAAATTTATAGAAATGACTCATGAGAGGTTCTGTTGCACATGTGAGAGAATAAAATGTATCTTTGTAGCTTCTCATCCTTTGGCCCCTACAGGTCTCACAAAGGTTTATTAATAAATAGATCTCACCCTCATCTCAGAGCACCCACTTGTTTTATACCTGAACATTAGAGTGTGAACTACAAACTAGCAGTTATTTGTCTTTGTCGGAATAAAATTTAAAATCCAAAGACTTTATCTATGACACATCTGTTTCACTGCTGCAATCTGTTAGCCAAAAAGCAGCTGTTGGAATAAAGGGCCCTTGGTACTCATTGCACAGTTTGTGAGCCGCATGAAGCTCCTTGGGCTTCTTTGCAGCTGCAACAGAGCAATGTTATTGGCTTAAAAAACACTTGAATAACTAAAGAGGTAGAGCTGCGCCTTGAAAAAATAAAACCCTAAAAAATACTCTTTTAAGCCCAAGTGTGCGTGTCGGTATAAACAGAAAACCTAACCTAACGCTGTTGCTCTAAATATCCAACCAATGAAATCCAATTCAAACTGAGCTGCATTGGCGAGGACGACGGAAACTGTGGCTGATAAGCTGTGCTGTAAATGTGCTGCATTTTTTTTTAAAGAAGACAAACCGTGTTCTACGAGTGGCCGATTTCTGCACCGTTCGTCAGAGGCTTCCTAAATTCCCTGTCTGTGCCTACACAAGCTTCACATCGCTGGGAACGGCCCCAGAAATGGAAAACATTCAGCAGAGGGGCTGACAGAATGTAATGTCACTTAATGCCTACACACAAATCTAAAATAATGAAGAAATGTTACCCTGACCGATTCTGACACCTGGATCTGTCAAGTACCGATAAGTACTCTGTGAATTCCTGTGTATTTAGAAAAGAATCTGGTGAATCATGTGTTTTCACAGTTGTACGCTTCTAACCCTGTATGGAAATGATCATGCTTGCCTCAGGTCAAACCCTTTGAAAAATATCTAGAAGGAATGAATAACACAGAATAATCTTTTTCTCTATCTTCTTTTTTTAACAGCACTGTCTTTATTCTATTATTTTTTTATTTATTTTTATACCTTTTGCTAGTTTTATGTTTTTTTGTTAAATCCTGAGTCTTTGTTTTATTGCCAACGTGTTCTTATTTCATGTCTTTGATTTTAGTGTAAAGCACTTTGAGCTGTATTTTATGAATGAAAGGTGCTGTATAAATAAAACTTATTATTACATTATTTTTAAAATAACAGAACATCTTTCATTATCTAATTTAACAATCATAACTAAAAAGGATAGAGGAAGTGTAGCACTACATAACACCCCTCGAAGCTGAAGTCTTTCATATGGTACACGACTCCGTTTTACTTGTGGGTGTTTTGAAGTAGAGTAGAAACTGTGATTCATAGGAAAAGAAAACTGCAGGTTTACCTGGGTGAAACCAATTTACTTTATGGACGCGGTATTGGATCGGTACATAGATTTGGGTACTAGGCGATTCCTGACCCTGCCTTTTTAGTGGTAGGAGCCATTTCTGTTATATGTACCCTTCTATGTGCATGTTAATCTGACAGACTAAAACCTTCTTAAGATGTGCAATTAGTAATATGCAGACTCTGTTTAAAAGATGGGTTCAATTTAAGATTTTGCATTTAACATTTAATATGCACATTGTTAATTCCTTTGTTTTTCTCTCCAAGTTTACTTTAGGTAATTGTTTTGCACGTTAAAATTTCAAGCCCAAAAGGTATAATTGGTGTAATTATCATAATTGCAATAATTTGTCAATTAGGGGATAATGAAGGGCACTACCTTATTGCACACAAAAATCTGAAACTTGAAACATAGCAGCGTCTCCTTATGACCGATCTCTAGATAAGACCATTAAAATGAGCCAGATACACACCTGTACACACACCTGCTTGTTGTTTCCCCTCAGTACACCCCAGAGTGATATTGGCATATTTTATTCGTTTTAATGGCGCACCAGTATCCGTGTTATTGTGCAGTTGTTTGTACTTTACTGCAGCAGGAACGCTCTAAACATTAACTGCATGACAGTCATCAAAAGTAATGGGCAGCGGTACCTGGTGTGATTCGGGCCCCGTCAATATTTTATGAAAAACTCTTCAATGAGTTACTAACTGGGTTATTTTTAAAGCCATTCAAAAGGCCATTATATCACTGGTTTTATGCTGCCAATCCAAAACTGTGTCTACTCACCAGATGGAGGTCCTTGCAAACAGACGTGGTGCTGCACAAACTGTCCACGCAGTCGTCGATGTCTTGCTCACACCTCCGCCCGGCGTAGCCAGGACTGCAGAGGCAGTAAAAGCCGTCCACGACTGAAAGAAGATCAGTGGGACAGTTACAGCACCTTGCATCATAAATCCATTGGACTCAACCCTCAGTGGGCCCCACATCTCAACGCAGGTAAATGCTGATTACGAGCATAAAGGATAATCACCCACTGTGATTCGCTTTTTTTAATGGATAACGCCGTTAAATGAAATGTCTTCTGCTGTATCAGTCAAACCTGCTCTCGCTAAATCTATGTGACGGGCACCGCCTCCCTGCCATCACTCTGACAGAGCTGGACACACTAACCATCTTTAAATGAACCTGTCTGCCAGACGGCCACAGAGTCCCCCCCCCCCCCCCCCCCCCCCCCGGCGTCTGTGGCACTCTTTCTCAATGAAAGCCTCAAAAGCCTCGTCATTTGTTTTCTCCAGCTCTCAACACACAGGGCCAGGGAGCCGGGGGAGAAAAAAAATAAAAAAAGGAGCACAACAGAGGAGAGAGTCCACTTAAGGCCATTCTTTATTCAGATGTTACAAATGTGCCAATTTCTTCTTCCATCAGAAATTTGAATCTCCCACATCTAATCATGCATTCCTTCCTCTGTTTAATTATTAATGACGTTAAAGAGGGAGGCATCATTCTGTTGCTCTAACACAACACTGGTGTACAGGCAGCCAGTGACAGAGGTAATTGCACTTCTTACAGGAGTGAATTTATTACTTCCCCAGTCAGGGTCCCAGGATTCTTCATTATCCCAAAGATTTACCACGTAATCTATGCTGTCACTCTGTCTTGGTGCGTGTAGCTGCTATTACTCTCATTAAATGCTTTAGGTCCTGTGTGGCAGCAGCATTACTCATCTCAGCCGCTGTGGCTATGCAGTGCTCTCCCCGGTGGCTGGCTGGCTGCTGCCGAGCACCGGCCAATAGGTCCTCGGGGCATGCCTCGCTAACCTAAGGCGAACTGGCCGCACTCGAGATTAGTCGGGACAGCTGGCCGAGCTCATCTGTAGCAGGGCGAATGATAGGATGCTCCCAGACAGTGATCCACTGCCATCTCTGTTTGGGTTCCGGCATGAGCCTTTCGAAGCGACACTGGAAAGATGTCAGGAATGCAAACAAACGCTGGAAGGTTACTGCTCCAGCTACAGTGACTACTGCTGAAGTATTTACTTCAGAATATAAAAAAATACCTCAGTGGAATTTGTGCAGCATCCAGTTTTTGGCTTTCATATTTAATGCTTTATAATTTATATATTAATATATTAAAAAGATTGACCAACTAGAGATAAAGAACTCTGAAAGTATCTTTTTGAAGTTGAAGTTTTAAATTTAATTAAAAAATCTTGCTGGATATCTACAAAAATGTATATGTACTGTATGTATTCTCGATTATATTGATTTACCATTTATCTTCCATTATTTAAATTACAACACAACAATAATGCATGATTGATTCCCTTTCTTCAGTCGTGTTAGGAAACTAATCAAGCCTGGACCAGCAGGTAATGTCCTAGATCCTCGCATCAGATGGAATAACTCCACTCTCATAACAACCTTATTAGCTGCAGTGGTGACCCAATTGAAAACTGCCTGTCAGGCTGTAAGTGAGCAAAACAAAATCGGACATATCCACCGTGTGTGTGTGTTTATGTGTGCGTGCGTCTGTGTGTGTGTTTGTGTGCGTGCGTGAGAATGGAACTTTGCTTCCATCTCCAGTGTCTGTCATTAAGCACGGTGGCGAGATCGGCCGTTTCATACCATCATAGCAGAAGCCGTGAAAGCAGGGGCTCGAGCTGCACTCATCCACATTGATTTCACAGCGGGGGCCAGTGAAGCCCCGGCGACAGTGACAGCGGAATCCAGAAGGGAAATGGTCCTGATCCAACTCCTCCACACACACCGCACCGTTCTCGCAGGGATTACTGGCCTCACAGGGTAAGAACTCACAATGATGTCCTGGAGTGAGGCAAAGAAACGCACATTTGAAAAGAAAAAAAGATTTAAGAAATAATCTTCACTTCAATTTCTAGCAGATCCACAGAGGAATAGAACCGTTTTCAGGGGGAATTTGACCTGTTAGATGTAACAAGTGCAATTTGTCCTGTTCAGTGGCTGAACAGATTACCAAAGGCGTTAAAAAAGGCATTCTCTGTGCTGTGTGGTATTGAAAATGACCATTTGTACAGTTAAGATTTTTGTGTTCCTGCTTTAGCAAACTGTACAGACAAACTGGTGGCAGTATATTCCGGTGACCCAAAAAAGACAACATCTGTTAAGAAAACCCACTCCTCTCAAGCACAAAGAAGAAAGTTATGATGCCCAAACAGGGATACAAAGACAGAGCATACATACGTAGAAACTGTCTCAACAAAGCAAGTGAAGGACACAGATCAAGAGAAGCAAAGCATGTTAAATGACCGAACACAAAGTTGCCCCAAACATGTGTCCTACCTCTTAGAATTTATGTCCAACCTAGTCACAGGAGGGAAAATGTTGAGAATAAAAGGAACATGACATTCTCACTATGTCCCCCACTAATTTGCAGCGGCCTGAGACCTGTGAGATACTTAAGAATCCGACAAGGTCAGGAAGTTTCACCCTGGCAGTGTCAGCGCATTAGATCGAACTTTTGGAGGAAATATAGACATTTGGTCTCTTCTACTCTGACGTTCAAAGTGCTTCCTCCAGTCCTAAGCTTGGCACTGAACAACATTATGATCTATCATGGACAGTTCCAGTGATTTAAATGATTGGTCTGGGACATTTTTCCAGAGTTTACAAGCTTGTGTTTTATATCGAAGACGACAATGAATTAATAATAGCTTCAGATCTTGAGGAAGACGGATGAGGGGCTGATTGGGTTTAATAACAGTCATTTATAAGAGGAAGCCTTGACACAGCAGTGAAAATCCCTCAGAAGATCCTCTCTTATTTTACTTCGATTCATTCCAACTTCCCCTCCATCTTTGACGACGTAGAGGAACCACATCATGGAGCGACCACTACGATGCCTTTACAATAGAAATGGTATTTCACGGGGTAATCAGCTGGGCCTCATTTCTGCCGCACTGCCTACGGTCCTTGGTATTACAGCTGAAGAGTTGTATTTTCATTTTTCATCAGCGCTCTGAATCGCTCTCGGCCTTTGAAGTGCTCTTTTTTTGTGTAAAGTCTGTGCGGCTCTTTCAGTGGTAATTTCCTCCTGGTCACTCTGCTGTTAAGCCTGGATTCTTGAAGTACTGCCCTCACTGCTGTTCTTCCAGGAACGTCTCACAGCCAACAAGCTCATTGGATCTGTCAGAGTGCTCCTCAGGTTCTGACCGTGGTCCGAGGAAGAGTCTGTCCGGATGAATTGTTTTTTTTTATATTTATCAAAGACGGACAGTTTTTTTGATCTTGCGAAATTCCATTACCTGCTACCTGCTCATAGAGTCTCTAATTGGATATAGTCAAAACAGTAGATCTCTCATCATGTCAATCAGCTTGTGTTACGTTGGGAGATCTCACAGTTAATTACAATATTAATAAGAAACTGTGCTAATGTCAGAACAGATAGCAGAGAGTAACATCCTTCATTTTCTTTTACCACCATGTGGTAAATAAACTACAGAACATGTGTGTGTGAATGCTTTTCACTGTTTGTTTCTTTATATTGATAAACACTGATATTGCAGTAGAGCGTCTCAGGCTTGAAGACAGATGTCACTTGAGCATCAGACGTGTCAATCACGTCTTCCATCTTTCTAATTAGTCGGGTTTTCTTTCCTTTCACCGCAGATCGCAGACGGAGATGTGCTCGTTTTGTTGGGACATGTGAAGTGAGTTCAGACAGGTGAAAATAATACTATGTGAAGTTAATTAGCTTTGCTTTCTTCCGTCCCCTGTTCCCTCAGCGTTCATTACCTTTAAATGGAGCCACACATTGGCAGAAGTAATTACCAGGCTGGTCAATGCAGGAGGCTCCATTCTTGCAGGGAGACGAAGCGCACTCATCAATGTCGAGCTCACACCTTGTGCCTGCGGCAGAAGAGAACACAGACAGATAAATACAGGACCTCATATCGACAGGACGCTGGCGTAAACGGTTGGCAGTTGAAAAAATAATAACACAAATATGACAGACTATTGGGGCCATCATTTTTTCAAGTTGTTATTTAATGAGAAAAAAGTTACAATATTTTGGAAATGATCAGCAAATCAGCAAACACTGCAGTTCTAGATCCAAATATCATTGAAACTAAGATGAGATGAGCCAAGCGATTAAGTATTTTGTTATTTGTGAAACCTGAAGTATAACTGAACAAGTTGCTCCATATTCTTCATTTAAACACAGGCAAGGGGCTGATCTTCATATATACCCCTCTTAAATGACACACAGCCTACAATACAAATGCTATTCCTTGTATCTCCACTTCTCATTTTAACTGTCCCTACAGGGCTTCTGCAGGTTTCAACAAGTTAAATTAAAGATTATTTGAGACAATAATAAATGAAATTTAAGAACCAGTCGAGCACGACAGATATGAAGGAATATTGGAGTCCCAGAATTACTCACACCTCCCCATAGCTGAAGATAAGGTGAAATAGCCCGGAAGGGTACAAGCTTAGAAATGCCACGTTATCTCCCAAACTACATGCAGACACAGTACCAGTCGTTCCCACAGCCCACCTGAGTGTGCTGTGATATATTCTGACCCAGTGTTAGGAGACAACCAGTTATCAGTTCCATGTTGGTCTTGTTAGTAGTTTCTTACTTTTTAAAGAACAGAATTAGTGCACGATGAATGTTGACAGAATGCATCTAAGAACATGCATGTAATATTTATTATTTATCTTCTAGACGTCGAACACATCACTGTGCTGCGGTAACTTCTATCAGAATGGAAGCCTGGATTTTCTTTACTCAACACCAGCTTGTCAAAACTTCACGCCCGATACAGTCACATTAAAAGAAGCAAAGCGTTTGATGTGCCGCCGATGAACCAGCTCTTTGGTTAAAAAAAAAACCAACGCTTCAGCCAGTTATACTGTTTGTAATGCTCTGCGACTCAGGCTCTGTGGGAATTATTAGAACTTATTAGGAAACAATTCAACTGCTGTTACAATGTTTGACTTTTACAGGTTTGTTTAACCTCGAGTCATTATTCATCTTTCTCGCTTTAAACAGCCGGGGCCGTCGCACCGCATGTGGGGAAACAATTATGCCGTGAGACTTCAGAGTGAGAGCGTCGCACCACTCTGCTGTTTCGATGAGCTGCCGATGATTTGACTTTATTTGAATACATACCTGTTGTTCCGGCTTAGCACGCGAGTGAGGACGCAATTCGTCTGAATGATGTTGTTTTAATTGGTCGGCGAACGCAGGCGGGTTTATCTTCACCTTTGTCACACAGAAGGAATTACGACAACAGCACAGGCTCTTCCCAGCGACCCGGGTGGGTTTGTCAACACACGCGGCACATTAAATATTTACCGCCATTTTCACCGACAGCATCATCAAACATAATTAAACCCACCAGGGCTGCGTGTGAGCCGGAGCCAACGTCCGGCTCTACAACAAATTGCAGGACATGTCTCTAAGATAAACTGTACAGGCTCCTCAGAAGGTCCAGTATCCTGAGTATTATCACATCGGGCACTCTGAAGTGGGAATGTGAAAGAAAACAGGGTTGCTTTAAATAAAGTCTTGTATTTATGTTTTAAGAGCGTTTAAACAAACATCTTGACTCCTCTTTGTAATATTGACATGACAACGAAGAGCAAAGACAGGTGGATGAATAATTTAATTTGACAAATCATTAAAAACATCTCTAATGGCAAAAAATAGGCGCTTGTAAAAGATGGACAAAGACTTTGCTCCTGACAAAAGTGAAACATTAGAATCTACTATTTAGAGCTGATTGTAAATGTATTTGCATATTAACCCTGAGGAGAACAGGTGTATTTGGGGCTTTTTAAATTCCAAAATACACGAAGAACATAAAATCGAGGTGAGGGTGAACTGGTTTATAAGTGATGATGTTAGCAACTACACAACTTTGGTCGACTTTCCGAGTTCTTGATTTGACTCGAGATGACGTTCAAGTGATTTTTCCCAGTCTGGATCTAAATGTTTTCCATTATTCCAACATCACATGAATGCCTGGCGACGCCCTCTCATTGGACGCTGCTTTGTGATTGGACTGTCCTCGTTTAAACAGATTGTAAAAAATAGGGTCAAAATGAAAGTTTATAACTTCAGTGTCACGCACCCTGTGGGAACTTTGAGCTTTACAAAGTTTTCTGCTCTGCATGTTGGCACTGAAGTTCTCCGTGTGATCTTGGCATCTATAATTTGTGCATAGATTTTATCCGCAGAGTTGCTAATAACCTGATCCAGAACATATTTAATTAAACCTTCCTCTGAATAAAAAGCTGTCGTTACTGCAACTGTAGACGACCGTGCAGAGTTCTTTTGCTCCTAATTGTACAATTTCAAATCTTCTCTACAAATAGACATTTATTTTCTCTGAGGACAAATCTTTCCTACATGTACGAAATTGAATTTCAGATTTATTCCACAGGTTTACAAAGGTCAATATATAAATACAAACTGTACTTCACATCACTTAACGAGATCAAATTGGTTTGAACCAGTCTAATCCCATCGTCCTCCACTTATTCATTGCAAGGTACATATGCAGTTTTCATGTGAAAAGATACACCCGCACTTACCGGTAAATCCAGGCAGACACACACATCCGTAGCCATTAACAAGGTCAACACACGTGGCATTGTGCAGGCAGGGGGAGGACACGCACTCATCTATGTTGACTTCACAGTAGTCCCCTGCAAAGACATGACATTTAAGAGTCCGTGCTCATCAAGGTCCAAAAAAAAGAAAATAATAATGTCGCACTGCAGCTTTGATTCATAACATTTTGCGACTCATGCTCAGTTTATAACTTTCCTCCCTGACTTAGTAAACTATATGTTCTGTTTGACTTAGAGTGTCGTTGTGTGGAATTTGAAACGTTATCACTCGTGACACCTTGAATCCCTCGGTTGTAGTATTTCAGACAGTTGTCACAAAAATTATCTCAGCCGCATATTCCACGCGCGCATTTTACGACAGAGGCAAAATTAATTTGACAAAGATACTTGGTTTTGAATATTCAACAAACACGGGGCTTTAAATCCGGACGATTTAACGGCTGCACAGATGTTCCTCTGAAAACAATGAACATAATGGGATCGGTGTCTTTCTTTCCAAACTATATTCAGAAATTCTATTTAAACCTAGTTTGTGTGTTTAGTTTGTTCTTCTTGTGTTTCTGTTCCTATTTGTTGTCTCTGAAACCACAAAGCAGACGGATGCACACAAGCTCAGTCAGAAGACAGGATTTATTCAGGCTATTTCAGACATTTGCAGTCGCTGTGAGCTTTGGAGGAGACGGTTATGTAATGTGAAATATCAAGTGAGAGGAGGTTTTTGAACTATGGCTTCATTTCATGTAATTACACAGTGTGTTTTGTTCTGCTCTTGCAACACTATAATGGATAGACCTTGTATTACAACCTTCTCACCTCCCATGCGGCTCAGGTGGTCCAGAGTTCAAGAATGACTTCTTCTACTATATATTGTGTATTATGGTTATACATTTGCCAGATGACCTAGATATTTAGGATGGACTGGGATTGACAGTTCCACTAAGATGGACTGGGTTGCTGCAGAGATGATTTTCCTCCCTTCTCACTCTACCATGAATCTTCCTGGAGTTTATTGGGCTACCCAGAGAATAAGTCCCTTCAGTTCTTCTTTATCCCCCTAATATTTTTTCATACAATTTCTTTTGGTTTCAAGCTCAAGCTGGTTAAGGCAACTCTGCACACAATATGTTAAGATTAAATGGCTGGACCAGATATTTAAGGTCCCTCCAAGGATTACTTATTATGACTTTGTGCTGTGCTTTTTAATTGCCAAGAAATCTGGTGGAGATATTCCCGCTCCCACGGGGGAAAGCCCTGCACGGCTCCTACCCCAAAGATGAGAATATATTTTACAACTTTTAAGCTCAACCTGGGTCAACTGGAAGTAAAAATGCCAAAATCTTTCTAAAACTGACAAAAGCATCAGAAAATGCTATCTGCAAAAAATAATTCTCATGAATGACACTCAATAAATTTCATAAGACATTTTTACTACAAGATTTCTAACGTAACAGTTTATAATTTTGTGTAAATTGTGGTATTTAGCTAATTATGGAAGATGAACAACACTTATGTTTTATCTAATGTGCCTTAAAAATTAAACATCAACTACCACACACCCCCAAAAAAAGTGTCCCTATGATATTTCTGTTACTCTGCTGTAACTGCTCCTTACTGTTTCTATTATTGGTTTGTATTATGGCTGAACTTTCCTGGAACAAAACCAAAGTGATCGGTCGCTATATGTGAACCATTTCACTCCAATTTCAGTCCCTTTATATCTGAAAGAGAGCGATAATCCCTGTAGAGTTAGCTGAAGCCGTGTGTGTATTATGGTGTGTCACAATCCACAACATGCTATACTCGCTGCATAACAGTTGGTTGGCATGGACACAGAAAGTGATCAACATTTGGCCGAGCAGACTTTGCAAGATGCATTTGGAGCCAGTACGTGCTGAGCACAGCTTGGCTCAACATGTCCAGGTTTTCATTAAGTACAGGACGATACTTTGATAATAAAAGATTCTCATCTGCTATATATCATATGACCTTAGGGATTAACGCCTGCGTGGATACATACTATGATCACAAAGGTCTTAGAGAGAATATATTTAGACAAAAGAATGTGTGCTATTTATTAAATAATTATACAAAAAAATGCAACCATATGTGTTACATTATATGTTGTTTGTCTCTTCTTTCTCTCATTAGTTTATAAAATTATTTATCTAAGACGACTAGTATCATAAACAAATGTTCAATTTGTGAATGTACAGTTATGAGTCCTTTTCAAAATCAATTGAAGATTTTTTGAAAAGGTTTCTCAGACAATTGCTGCCGTTGAATGTAAAAGTACATTTTAGAAAATAGCACAGTAACAAAAGTCTAGATTTGTAAAATGTTTTGCCGTTTTTACTTTACGAGCAGTCATTCTCTGCTCGTAAAGAAAAGTTTAAAACTGTCTTTAAACTTAAAGGAAATAATAAAGTGACTTTTATTGTGAAAATAATTTTTCTTTATCTTGATATATTTTTGGGACATATCATGCAACCCTAAAGTGCGGATCACTTGGGAAATGAGGCAGAACTACAGTAAAGTGTGTAGTCAGTTTTTATGAGACTGCATTGGACAAATATTGTTGGTATTTACTTTATCAATGCCTGAATTCTATCTTCTATATTGAGATTGACGTTCACATTTTCTTAAAGATTTGTATTTTCAGGTCGTCATCATGAAGCGATGACGAGAACAATCCTGTTTCGATCTATATTCAAGCTCATCACTGAGATGACTCATTTATGAAGAGCTTCGAGCGGTGCTGCGCAAAACAAACGCCGTCATGGTGGGATGCAGATAAAAATACCTGTGACTCCGAGAGGACACTGGCAGCCGAATGAGTTGAGCTCATCAACGCAGGAGCCTCCGTTTGCGCAGGGCCGGCTGAGACATTCATTCACTTCAATCTCGCACCTGCTTCCTGAGAAAGTGTGGAAGGCGCACAACATGTTGACAAGCTGCATTGCCTCTTTGAATAAAATGTCGCCTTAACTCACAAAGAACAACTTCAAATCGCCTCAAATAGCTTTCACTTACCGATAAATCCGGGTGCACAGAAGCAATTGTAGCCGTCCAGAGCGTCCTCGCAAACACTCAGGACTCCACACGGCCGTTCTTCACAATCATCAGGGTTTGCCTCACAAAACCGGCCGGTTAAACCTGCAGAGAGAAAACAGTCGTCTCTGCTTCGAGGAACCCCCTGTGTTGTATTGATCACAGTGAGCCCTGAGAATGACTGTTCAACAGAAAAATAATTCAAGGGATTTTCTGCTGGTCTTTCCTCTTCTTCACGTTCAAGAACAAGCTAGAACGTACTATTACTGTGAATTAACGACTAAAATCCTTAAATGTTGCTTTAAACAGCTGAACCATTGATGTATTCGAGCAACGTTACTCAAATGTGGTACAAGAGGATTTTTAAAGTGTACTTCAAGTAATGACTCAAGTCATTAAAGGCCCTCTTTGGATCCTCTGACTATTTGGAACACTATAGACTAAATGGGTGACTCTTTTAGTATGTCTAAATAAAACAAGGCATAACAAGACAATATATTTTCTAATTAACACGGGCTGTGAAAATAACGTTGCTACTAAGTCAATTTGACAAATAATATAAAATCCAAATTTAAAACTTATAATGTAAACTAAGGTTTTAAAAAAAAATGTAAAACGCACTTACGATGTATAAAAAAGTATTTAAAATCTCAGCATAATCCCAAAATGGTGACTTCTATTTATTTGTATCTATAGTTACCTGTGTACTTGGTAATTATCTATGAATTGGTGCAATGAAAGAGCATGATTTCTGAAAGAAAATTCCTTTATTAACTGATAAAAACGAATCATTAACTCAGAAATATTCTCTCTTCTGTACATGAACAGTGTATCGTTTTGTAATAAACCATTTCCTTGTTTAAAGGTCAACCGGACTCCTGGTTCCTTAGTGGGCAAAGAGACCTTAAAAGATCTTTCTTTTTGAAGTCAGAGCACAAACTGATGAACTGAGGCCTGACTTACACATTTCATAAGACTGTTATGTGTTGTTGCTTCGGGCCAAAGAGATTAGACTCCCACAGAGAGGGAAGCTGAACGATTGAAGGCATCAAACCGTCAGCGTGTCGGTGCACATGCACATGCTTCATTTGAAGAATTGAATCCATTTGAAAACCAGCTCCTTCTGGAGGGCTGGACCTACCTGGCAAACAATCACACTTGAACCCTCTCGACAGATCTACACACGCTGAACCATGTTGACACAGGCCATCAACGCAGTGGTTCGTGAGTGTTCTGCAGTGCGGCCCCGTGTACCCGTGTTGACACACACATCTGTAAGTATCTGCCAGCTCTTCACACAGGAGAGTCCCCTCGGGGTCGCAAGGATTTGACACACATTGGTTCACAGATGAGGAGCAGTCAGTGCCATGGTATCCTGTAAGTTGAGGGGGGGGGGGGGATCAAAGAGGTGATTGATGTGCTCTGCTGTGTACAGTATCCTCCTGCCCTCCCACGGCTGGCAGACATCACGGATTGTGATTTCAAGTATAATGCTGCTGTTGCCAGTGTTTTGCCTCCCTGCTGATTTACATATTTTTATCCAGGCAGAGCATAAGGAGCTAAAGGAGGGATTTCAGCATCAGTATACAAACTAGAATACAAAAAATTTAAAACTGTGCTGTTTCTCCACCGATTGTAACTAATGAGTGGATTTGAGCGCGTGCTTTCAGATGAAATTCACTCTGAGGTAAAAGCTGCCTTGGTGCTTCGGTGATACCACAGTAATCAACGACTCTAATATGTTTTCCACAGGCATTAAGGGTTGAATTTGCAACAGGGTTTGATGTATAATAAACCAGGAAGAGCACACGACACACTTTGGTTATAATGACTTTATAGCCTCTGTTCTACTCTGCGTGCACATTATAGATGGAACCAATGCGCCAAGATTAATTCATATTTTCTAAAGCTACTGTAGAAATATGTTAAATACCTGGACGGCAAATACAGTGCATTTCTCCAGTGGGGCTTAGGAGGCAGGCTCCTCCGTTTTTGCAGACCTGGACATCTGATGCACACGATACTGACGCCGACGTGGAGCAATTCTTACCTGAAAGAGAAATCAGGCTTGTTAATTGAGCTTGTCTGTGTTAATCAAGACGAAGCCAAAGAAAGAAAAAGAGATCACAACACCAACATCACGACGCGTCTCAATAATCTGTCACACAAATGAGTTTGACCGCAGAGAACAACAGCCATTAACGTGATGAACTAGCGTGATGTGGCGCGAGTGTGTCCGGTAATGGAGCCACTCGGGGTCACACTGGGACAAAACCGCACGTTCTTCAGAGTTTAGCACATTTTGTTTACAATGCCAAAGGGACAATCACTTCATTTGGACTAGTTTCCAATCTGCTTATAGTGTCCCAGTACAAAAAATAGATGAATAACAGTGATGAGGTTACATGAAAGTTAAATTCACACCATAAAACGGAGACTAAATGGATCTGTATGAGTAATATATTGCTTTATAGTTTGTCAGCTTGACTCTAAACTGTAAACGCATCACTATGTTGACTCTGCAGGCGAAGGACACGATTTTGATTACGGAGGTCTTCTGGTTTCTGTTTCCAGTTTGACCTGATACACTGAGCAGGCTTTGGTTGCCTGCAGCTAAACAGTCCCTGAGGAGAGCAAAAGAGGCGGAGAACATTGATCGAAGTGCATCATCTATCAACTTTTTTTTTTATTTATCTGAAGATAGCTGTTATCAGAGGTTGGCCAAAATGTCAACTGGACCAAAAAACACATACAAAAAGTATCACTGTTTGTGTTTTGTGTGAAGAATCGTTAATTTGGTCAGATTGTGAAGAGTGTACAGCGAATGGAAGACCCAGATATCTTGGAAGCCGCAAAATACTGGCTGTTGACCCCAGAGGCTTTTCCATGGTCACATGATTGCTGATAGGCTCATACAGATATACAGCACTTTCTTCAGATTTCAAACACAAGAGGATGATCAGGCTGTTTTTGGTCCTTAGCACCTCTCCTGTAAATCATGGAGTCATGGCCGTCACAGAGCTGATCTCAATAGAGTATCGGGACAAATTATGCTGTAGTTTGGGGCTTACAGACACAATCCGATTCAGTCGTGTAGTGTTAAAGGAAAAGCAAAAGCTAATGAGAACGAGCTGCCTGGGAACCGTCACCAACCGGATCTTGCGAACTTGTGTTTAGAACCGAAAGCAAAATATGACTTGTCTCCTGTGTCAGGTGGACATATGCCTTTCTGGAGTTGGAGCACCAGTATGAATGCTTTATTAATGCGTTCCACAAACAGATGATGACACCAACAGACCAAGTCCATTTACGTGAGTCTCACAGTGAAGGAAAATGGTTTGAACACAGAGTGTGTGATTCTGCAACAAGACTGGATCGTCTAGAGTTTGTGCAATCTTGCAAACAAGGATTCAAAATCACTGTCATCATGTTAAGATCAGTTCAAAATGCTTTAGATTGCAGCAGGCACTCAGATAATGCAGAACATTGTATTGGGATAAATACTTCGGTGAATGAGCTCTTTCATGAGACAATGGGACCACTTTGATGTTTATCACTGCTTAAGAGTCATCAATCTGCACTGTATTCATCCAGGCCTAAAGTATGAAAATGATGACACAGATAACTCACCAGCGAAGCCCGGAGGACAGATGCACTTGTAGTCCGCAATCAGGTCGATACACGTGGAATTATTGGCGCAATATCCGTGGACACATTCATCATAGTTGATTTCACAGTTCAACCCCCCAAAGCCTGTTGTGAGGGAAAACATAAAAAAGAGAAAGATCTCATCATCAGAGACAGCGTGTGAATGTCAGTAATAAGCCAACATGAAAAAGACCGATTAGTATGGAATGACACCCAACAGCAATGTGATGCTTTCATGAAATTTTACGTGACTTTTCACAAACAACTGCATAAAGAGGAGAGCGCCACGGCCTTTATTCGTTTTTTTTGTTACATCAGCACATTTGCTATTTACAAAAAATAAAAAGGTTAAAGTCATGAAGCAAAAGCGAGCCCTGCCAATTCCTGACATTTTAGTTCCCCCATAAATATATTCCACCACATGGTCACGCCGCAAAATGAGTATCATTAGCACTGTCACACACTGCGGCTCCAGGAGACCCATGACTAATTCTTGGCTATCAGCACCATCGATGCAGGTCAAATTCTCATCATTTCTCAAACTGACCATGGAACCAATTTCCACCTCTCTCCATGTCATAAAATTTGACAATTATTCTGACTTCATTAAAAAAGGCATAGCAGGATTCTACCGCAATCAAGGTTTAATCAGAGGTAAGTCTGACAGGTAAGGTGTCAACCGGACCGGGAAATTGCTGGAAAAATAGCACCGATTTATTCCCTCATGCACTAAAGACGCGCGTGGCAGTATCTGGTGGGATGGTTTCATGTAAATGTAAAACAAATACACTTGTTAACCCAACGGGTAATGAACTGAGACCCGGGAAGCAAGAGGCAAAAGTGTTAACTGAAGATCATCGTGAACAAAAGGTGGCAATCAACGTGACGGTTTCTCTTTTAGAGAAACACTAGAGCGAGTGAGTTCACTGATTGATTCCAAGCTCTTTAGCTCAAGTTGGGCTCATCAGCGACAAAACCACCTGCTACGATTGGTTGGGGTGAATTCTGATACCTCTCAACCCTCAAGGCTGCACAGATATTAGGATCGACTTTTTGCTGTCATCATAACAAGGACACGGAGTTGGATGAGGAAGAAGAAGATGAGAACCAAATCATTTTCTCCAGCTGTAGTGGTTGAATACATCAAGAGACGTTAGGGGCCCCTGGGCAATAACAATATGTGTAGACCCCAAAACCATCCGAGGCACATCATACAAAAAAGCCTCGAAAATGATGAAGATTTAGCAGAAAGCTAAAGGGCATGAGACCCAATGGTCCAACGGACTAATGTGGATTACTGTTAACTGTTCAGGACAGATTCAACCAAACCCAGTCTACAGAATGTAAGGCACAAGAAGGGCTCTCTTCATTTAGAGTTGTTTTGAATAATAGTTTCTGAATAACTCATCCGATGTTATTTACATTTTTTTGTAGCAGAAGAGAGAAGTCTTGGGAGTTATGTTTTTTAAAATCCATTTGCTGCATTAATGAGTTCCATGGTGGATAATATTGAAGAAAATGGTTTTGACGAAAATCACATTTCTGTTGTAATTGTTGAGATGATTGAGAACATACAAATCTGAGGGCTAAAATAATATTCTTTGATTTTAAGTGATTTAAAAATCAATGGAAACAATCTCATTATCGACAAACAAGCAATATTGTTCCTTGAACCGTTTAACACAGATGTTGATCGTTTTTACAGTAAATATTGGTGCCGTCAAAAAAGCAGAAATTAGTTCACAATTAACCAGAATGTGAGATTCTGTATTTATGTACCTACTTACTTCAGGTGAAGTCTTTATGTAACACGATATCTCAGTGATTGTAATATTTAATATTGATGACTTCTAGATGCACATACATTGCATTTTTAAGATTCTTTCTGCAACACCATAAAACTGTATTAATCCCGAAGGCAATCTGGTTTAGTGCAAGTAAAGGAAGACAAAAAACACTGCACATGACATTCACTGACAGACACAAAAAAGGAAAACTGCTAAATAAAAGAGCTGTTCAGTGTTCAGAGCTGTTCTAAATACTGAGCAACAAGTGCAATTTACGATTTTAAGGGTTCGGCATTTTTGTTCTCCATTCATTTGTGTGCCAAGCTCTAGATAAAGCAAAGACTTGTCCAGTTATGCCCTTTTGTAATTCTGTGATGGGGTTTTACTTATATGTTTGGTTGAGTGGGTTCTGTCCCTTTATCCACAGGAATAAGAAACAACAGCAAACAGAATGGGGAGTCTTTTAAAAAACATTATTCCACATTCAAACCAAGGTCAAAACTCCAGGATTGAACCCAGATGGTTGCGCATTTTTTTTATAAACAACAAAGACCTGAGTTTAACAGATAATCTTATCATCTTATTACTGGGAGATGGAACTGCACTGCAACTTACCCTCTGAGCAGAAGCACTGATACAGGTCTGCGCCGTCCACACAAATGCCTCCATTCTGGCACGGATTTGACTCGCAGTCATTGAGATTTACTTCACAAAACGGTCCTGCAAACCCTGCAGGCCAAGTAAAAGAAGATAAAAAAAAAAAAAGTTATTTTAATCTTTTTTTCATTGTTGTTCTGGCCTGGTTTGAATTCGCCGGCCAATTAGGATCAGTACGACTTGTGTTCACAAACAAAAGCCGGTGTTCAAAGCTCATATTGATTTTAAAGGGGGCTTGCTGGGCACATGTAGACTCAGTTCACTGACTCATTTAATCATGTTTAATAAGAGCCAGTCGCTCCCCCTCTGATTTATTACATTAAACAAGCCAAACGTAGTGATTTTACCATCAAACTCAATCTATGTACAAAGGGAAACCACATGAAACAAATAACATGCATCGGTGCGCACACAACCGCACACAGGCCATTTAAGAGGTGGAACATGTCACTGTTCACGTTATTGCTGGTGCTACTCAGGCTGTAAGTGGGTTAACCTCACACCTAGCTACCCATTTGTTGTGTGTGTAAAGTGAGAACGCAGGCAGCCAAGGAGTGAACAGAGAGCCGGTCCTTAGACGCCCTTCACCGACAGCAACATGGAAAGAAATACTGTATGAACGTACAGAGCAAAAGTTGTGGAAGCCGTGCTGCTGCGGAACGAGCCGGATTCCCTCCAAAATAAAACTGTGGCGCTTTACAAAAACAAGGCAGGCAGCAAAACAAAAACAAGTGCTGTGTCGCAAAAACCTTCTAAGATGACAAAAAGTCTCTCATGCCAAGAGAGGGCTTTTGATGAAACAACAGCTTTCGGGAGCGCAAATCATTTTACGGCAAAAATAAGTCTTGCACTGCAAAACCGCTTCTTTTGAAATAAATGCTAATGTGAAAAAAACACAAAAGAAACTTCTGTCAGAAAGAAGTTTTTTTTTTTTTGGGGGGGGGGGGGGGGGGGCTCGTAAAAAAAACAAAAGCAATTACCACTTCATGAAACCTACTGTTCAAGAGAGTTTAATCACTCAGAAATCTAGAAGAAATTTTAACAGCAACTTTCAGAACAAACCAGTGCTGAGATTTATTTTTTATAAAATCATTGTCAAATCATGAATTAAATTCTATAATCAAACATTGACGGTGTAAAGATTTGATTTAGTGCTCGTACAAAACACTTGATCAATAGATTGGCTGCAGGGGATATGCAGTACGGTGAAGGGGGGGGGGGGGAGGGGGGACTTACATGTTTTGCAACACATTAGATGAATTAGATAATACGGACGCCCAGCCTGCTGACCTGAAACATCTCGACAAGACAGCATCCTCGCCGGTTGCCCTTGAGAGGTGATCTGCGGCGAGCCGTTTGCCGCAGGTTGCTTTCATTTACATAAGAGATCACACACAATCTTTCACTTTGACATCCGCCGAGCATAAGTGCAACAGCAGTAATGAAGTTACGGTTATTGATTGGGTTACATGAACTTCTATGTAATAGCCATTCATTTGAAAACATATAGCCGAGCTGGTGTGGAGTCGTGCCGACTGAATTATGACTGGTTTGGGAGGCCAAATGTTTTTTTTATTTTTTTGTTTCAAGGGCCTTAACTGCAGCCAGGAATAAGCTTGTGTGCGTGTACACGCAGGCCTCCACTGGCACTCTGTCACTTACTGCACATACAGACTTGAGATGCAGTGCTCTGAAGCCTGGTTACTGCTGACAAGCCTCGGAGGATCTAACAGGTCAAGTCTCCTCCACTTACTCCTGTGTTATCTCTGTCACCGCTGGCAGCTACCGCCGTGATGACGCTGCCGTCCTCGTGGAGACGAGTCACCATCACTGGACTGACACACAAGATATGACTTTTCGGAAAGAATTGTCAAAATAATCTGCATACATTTGCATGAGATTATTGAACGGCAATGAGGTTGTGAATGATTCTCTATTTTTGATGCATGAGTTAGTTAGTAGACTTTATTTACTAAATTGAAGAACACAAGGTGTCTCTGAACTAATAATTCCACCCTAAGGTTGTCTGCTTCTGCCAACCAGTTCCATACATTTTTTCCAGACCCATCAATGTCACGGTGACCTTCATATTTGACTGCTTTTATGCCATTTTAGTTGTGTAATTAATTTATATCATTTTGAATTCATTTGTTTCTTAACATCAGTAAGAATATATAAGATAACTGTTGAACTTTTATAACTGAGTCAAACGTGGAGTTAATCCCAGTGTCCAGTCATAAAGTGAGAAGAATGTAAATCTATTTTTGAGCCAAATTTGAAAGAATTCTCGAAAGATAACTTTCACCAGCCCAAAAAGGGTTTTGTTGGTTCATCTCTTAATTAGAATCAGTTCATCTTTGAGTCCAAGAAACAACTGTTCAAAATTTGAAGCCACTCCCAACTCAACTTTAATCAGTAATGCATCAGTTGAAGTGAAGATTTAAACCAGGTTTGAAATAATTCTCTAGAAATAACTTTCGCAAGTCCAAAAAAGGTTTTGTGGGGTCATCTCCTAATTCTAATCAGATCACCCTTCAGTCCGAGGGACTTTTTGTGCCAGATGTGATGACATCCCCTGTGGGTGTTCCAGATCATATCATGTCCACAAGAACCCGAGGTCGATGCGACATTGACCTTTAACCACCAGAGTTTCATCAGTCCATCCAACTGAACAGGTGTACAGAGATTGGAAATGTTTCCTCAAGGTGTTGCGGTAATGTTGTGTGCACAAGATCAAAAACTTGTTTTGTAAGGTCACAGCTACCTGGACCTTTGACAGACAAATTTAATTTGGTTGATCTCTAAATCCAAATGAAAATTTCTACCAAATTTGAAGAAATCCCCCCCCCCCCCCCGCCCTCCAGGGCATATTTGAAATACTGCTTTCACAGGGCAAAGACTTGCTAACCAGCTCCTTCTTGAGTCCAACTGAACATTTGTGCCAAATTATGTTCGCAATAATATGCTGAACGGACAACCTGAAAACACAATGCCTCGGGCCACAGGCTGTCGCTGGCATGGAGACATAAAAAAAACACTTTGATTTACAGACGGCTACTTATTCCCTGAACTGCAATAAACCCGACTCCTGGGTAAGACAGTGAATCAGCAGGAGAAAATGAGCCGCTTTGTATCCCATTGTTTACTCTTGCAATGGGCCCATTCTCCACCTGTTATCGCCGCAGCATGACAAACACATCACCTGCTAAAGGCCCCGCTCACCTCTTTCACATGTGCAGGAGACATTCTGTCCATCATTGGTCTCGGTGCATATCAATGTGTGTTCGCCGCAGATTCCAAACGAGCAAAGGTCGATGTCCACAGAGCAATCCTTCCCCTTGAATCCTGACAACAAAACAACATGCATTGAATAAAAACATGGGTAAACCAAGCAATAAGGAGTGCAATCATACAGCAGCACCGCAGCAACACACACTGTGCAACCCATACTTATGCAGCTGTGTGTTTTATTAGGTAAAGACACCTTTTCTTTAGCGGATTAATGGGCGTATTGATTTTTCTCTCCCCTGTGCAGCCTAGCTGCTATGCAGTATGCTAATAGATTGAATCATTGACAGAGACCAACCCGACCAGGCCGATCCATATCACATTTATCTGCCCCGCCAAATACACGTCTGCATGTCACTGATAGATACCCATGTCAATATCTATTGTTGTAAATAAAGCGCAGACAGATGGTGTGACTGATACATGCGTTTGTATAAATAAAGATGACCGAAAGGGAGAGGCCAAAAATGGATGAGCGTGGATCACATGTGCAGCCATTAGGTAATGTAGGTCGAAATAATGAAGACCAATGTGATGGGGCCTGTTTTCATTTTGGATTAAATTGGTACATTTGCACGGGGAGGTAGAGAGGTAGAGAGAGAGAGAGAGAGAGAGAGAGAGAGAGACTGGGTTTATGCAGTGAGAATATTTGAAAGTTCTGAATTTCATAATCAGGCAAACCAAAAAGCCTCTTTAAACCAGAAGCGTCTAAACAGAGAGAATGTGCCCATATCCGTGTCACAATAATCTGGGTGCAGTCAGTCAGCGTCTGCAAAGTAGGTCTCTCGCTCCCTGGCAGAGGAGTGAAGTGTTTCAAAACATCGCTTCCTCATGCAAATTCCTTTTTATGAAGACATGAACACAAACGCACAGAGCAGCATGAGAGAGTACACAACATGCTCAGCTGTCAGCCGTTGCTGCCGTCGTCTTTCACGTTGTAATCTGTATCGACAGCAACGCGCTTTCCACCAACACATCCATCTCCATGTTTGATGACCTTCCGACTACCCTTCCCACCCCCCCCACCCCCATCATATTATATATTGCCTTGACTAGTTAATGGACAGCTATTGCCTCCAACAGAGTGTTTCAGAAGTGTTTAATAACCAATTGTGCATGCAGTTCACTCTGAGGTTAATGTTGCATGAAGGAATGTCACATTTACAGTGTCACCATCTCCGAATGGGACTCCCTGTTCTGTCTGACAGCCACGACTGGCTCAGGCCGACCACTGCAGGAGGAGACAGGCACGACGAGGAACCCTTTGTTTTTCCACCGTGGCTTGAGATGCAGAGTATCAAGACACGCTGGGATGCTGCGCTGGAAGCATCCCAGCGTGACAACATCGTTTGCCCATGTTGTCATGTGCTGTGGTTGATGGTGACATCCATGTGTCATAACTGCTCTTTGGCTCTGAAGAGTGCTGCTCATCAGCATATTTAATAATCTCATCAACAATGTTCTGGTTGCTCCACTGAGCTGAAAAAGTGAAAATCATGTCCGTTTAATAAATCAAATAAGAGTTATGGTTATGTGACGATTACAAAGGCTGGGTGTAGCCTGTGTCGCTCATTACCTCCACTAACAAAGAGGGGTGTCCTTCATGTCCTCACTTCTGTGGTGCGAGTGTGGTGAATGCTGCAATTCTGAATCCAAAAAGAGATTTGGTGAAAAGCTCGGGTGAAGAAGTCAAGAAAGGACTGAGTGGTTTCTAGTTCTGAACAAAAAGCCGCCGTGCTTCTGTGGATGAAGCACCACGGCTAAACGTTACATGGACTGTATTTAAAGAGATTTTACTACTCTCACTCAAAACACATTACACTACAAGCCACATTCACCTATTCATACAGCGCTTTTATATCCCACATCATTACCCCCTCACAGATCAGTCATCGGGTGGTAATTCAGAGTTCAGCGTCTTGCCCAAGGTCATTTTGGATAGCAGCCTGGAGGAGCCAGGGATCGAACAATTGACCCTCTGGTTGGTAGGCTACCCGCTCTACCTGAGAACGCTGCCACAAATAACACTAGCTTTTAGTTAGCTGCAATAAGAAAATTGATTTTTGTTAAATTTCATTTGCACAGAAGCAGATTGTTCATCAACTATATCGTTTTCGAAACTGTTTCTCTTTAATTTCCTCTCGTTACCTTTGTCAAGCAGGTTATGTTTTCACCCTTCATTCGGTTTGTTTGTCAGCAGGAATACTTGGGAACTGTTAAACCGGATTTTCCATGAAACTTGGTGGAAAGATGGGAAATGGGCCAAGAGAGAACGTTACATTTTTTTATCACTTACTTTGACATTGTGAGATTTTTGGACATTTCAAGAGATTTCCCAGGAAATAATTCATGGATCTATTAAGGAACCTGACAACTAGTGACTCTCTCTCCTTGTCAGAGGTGTGTGCTCTACTGACTGCCATTCTAGTCTTTGCATTATTTTTGTAATGCGAGAATATTTGGATGAGAGTTAAAAAAATATATGCAACCTTTTTCCTAGTGTTAGACCTGTAGACATTATCAAAATATCATGACGAGCTTCATGGATATAAATAAAAAATTCACATATTCTCCAAACTGCATGGCTGTAATTGGCACAATTACATTTCACAATGACCAATCACAATGCATTACACAAATCCAGACGCAGATTAAACATTTGTAAAAGTGAAACCTTGGCCAGAGTCTGGTCCGAGTCTTTTTGTGCCCTTATTGTGTGTGTGAGTGTGTGTGTGTGTGTGTGTGTGTGTGATTTTTAGTAAGAAAAGCAGACAGACCATTTGTGTAATCGAATTTCCAAAACGATAAAGTGATCACAAACACCTGTCTATAAATCTGTCAATGAAATTACAACAGTAATGGAGGTTTTACGGACACACCCGTGTTCTGTTTTTTGCCCAAATTGAATTTGGGCAAAAGGCCGGAAAATAGCACGGGCAGATTATTTACCGTGATGCATTTGCTTTGTCCATAATGTCATAAAAGCGCACCATGTGACAGGTGCTGCACAGGTCTCAGGGCGGTATATGTTTTAATGACTACACCCACATTTAGTGATTTACTGTGCAGAGGCATATTCGGCTGAGGGAGAGCAACAGAGGACTAAAACACAACCGCAACAGCAAAACACTGGTCGTATTGTTTCGCTCAAACTTAGGTAGGAGGGTCGACTTTGAAAACAACACAATTACCCAGTATAACCTGTGTAGATCTGCAGCTTCTGGGAACTATCTGGAGAGAATCATTTCACAAACATCGCCCAGTGCCAGTGTGTACTCTGTGTCCCGTCCACTTCTGTGTGTGGTGAATTTGATTCTTTCAAATATTTGTCTTTTAAATCCTGTTCTCGGCACTGTGGCTGTTTACTGCCAAATGTGACATCGGACGTGCGCGACAGGAGGGCCGGCTGCAGCCTTCTGACTTGTGCAATCAAGCGGTGATTAAGTATTTTAATACCGGAGGGCATCGTAAAATTCAGCTGCACAAGACCTCCCTCTATTAAGGACTGTGTTCCAACTGATTATGGATCCTTCCAGGAACATGTGTTATGAAATGTCAAACGTATACAAATGTGTAAAACAGGTTGTCGCTTGATTAGCGGACAAGGCTGACAACTACATCTGAGTTGAATTGGGGAGGTGCCCATGCATCAGTGCTTTGCAGGACAGGAAACAGTGTTATTTTCCACTGACGTTGATGTTAACCTTGATGCCACAAAATAAATAAAAGTGAAAATCCATCAGTTTATTATTAATCGCCTTCCCATACTACAGTTGTACTGCTTCTATTTGCTCTCCTTTGTGTTGTAACCAGCTTCCCTCCTGCATTCAAACTTTTAAAAAGACGAGTGTAACTGATCGTTCCCGTCTTAGCGAGTGCATCTTAAATAAAAACTGAAAAATGATCACAAGTGCACAATTAGGTTTGCATGTAAATGTATGAGAAATAAAACTTTTCACACATTCCCCAGGTACAGTAAGACAAGGAATTAATGGCGAGGTATTTTTGTAAACATGCTCAATAATACACAAGTAGTCGGTGCTTACCAAGGGGACAATGACAAATGTAGTCATTTATCAGATCCATACACAAGCCTCCTTTTAGACAAGGCTGCGACCAGCAATCATTTACATTCTCCGAGCAGGCCCTTCCTGCAGGATAAAGAGAGAAACAAATAAACTCTACTCAATGTCACCGGGAGTGCAGCTTAAAATACGTTTCTGCTGATAAATTTAGCCGTCACTGAGGATGTTTAATTCTGATCTTAAGTTCAGAATGAAGCTTGACAAAACACGGCAGCATTCAGAGCACGCACAGGAGAAATTTCTGTTCATTTTTCTAAACATTGAGCCGCATCTGGTTTATCAGGGACGAGGCTTAATTTCACGAGAAAGCTGATAGCCTCTGATTCCGCTGGCTGAAATGTGATGGAATGATTACGTGATCCGCATGTTGCAGCTCGTACATGTGCATAAACGGCACACGTTTAATTTTAGGCTTCTCTGGGCAGGAATAACAAGTGGAATTGATTTAAGATTTGACTGACAAACTTAAAGCTCCCACTTGCTCTGCCCTCTGGCCAGATTTCAGACCTCTTAGTTCTCCGTGAGCCAGAGAGCTCACACAGAGCTAACAGCCCGACGTCCTCGGGCACTGGTGAACAATTTGCAATGCTGTCTACATCAAAGGGGATTGTACTTATGCCATAATGACCCCACACACTGGCAAGCACTCTGTTAATCACGCACTGTAAGATACTCGCATAATTAAAGTGGTACCTCTAGAAGAAAATATACTGTACAAGATATATTTAATACTACAAACTACGACTGGTATGATACTGAGCCAGCTCCTCCTGCCAGCAAATATTGATTTTTGTACCTGCATAGACATTACTGCACCACCGATCTGTTTACGTATTCACATCAATATTTACTATTAAATGGATAGTGATAGATACCTTAAATCTAAATGTGTAAGAAATAGACACATTTAAATATTGACATAGAAAAGCTGATAACGTAACTAAATGTAACTATTTTTTAAGAGGATTAAGCAGGATGGGTTAGGAAAGAGCCATAAACTCTTTGGTGCGGATGCAGGAATTATTTTTTAAATTTTTCACTTTCTTTCACATTGCAAGAGGGCAATTTTGTTGTCATGTTGGAATAGAGCTCATCGATCGGGATTCAAAAGAATGCTGTTTCATAAGAGGACAATTGGGCCTTGGTAGAAGTATGAGAAGGATGAGCTGAACTGAGTACCCCTTCTAGTTCCCTCCTGATTTAAGTGCAATCACTCATTTAAAAGGATAAGGATAAAGCACAGAAGGTGCAGCATAAAAAAATTGATCATTTCATCACTAATGTTATTGCTGTTAATCTTCAAGTTCATTTTTTTCATTAAAACTTTCATTTTACTTTTGTCACAATTAAATGACTGTTTTCCAAAAGATATATAGTAATTCAGATTTCCAAATACTTTCATTGCCCTTGAGCCCTGACCACTGTACCACAGCTATCAAACATAAGCGTTTAAACCTCCAAGTGAGTGAAAGCTTCATATTTCTGTTTCTAACATTATAACCTGTGAACACTTGCTCAAAAAGCTCATATCCCTGTGACCGGCCACACTGAAGTCTGCAAACAGGATCCCATTCGCATCAGATGGTCTCATACCCTGGAGCCCCGGGGGACAGTGGCACTGATAACCACTGATTAGGTCCACACAGGTGGCACCGCTCGCGCAGGGGAAGCTGTTGCACTCATTGGTTTCCAGTTCACAGAGCGACCCTTCAAAACCGAGCGTGCAGCGGCAGGTGAAGTTGTGCCGCTGGTCCAGGCAAACGCCGTGTTCGGAGCAGCGATGGCCAACGCAGTAATCAAGGTCCTCTTCGCAGTAAACGCCCGTGTATCCTCCGGGACAAACGCACCTAGCAACAAATAAGAGAGAATTATTTTTTCTGAATACTGCAGCGAGTGGGAGAACTTCTCTCAACCCTGAAGCAGCAGAAACAGTAAATGTCACCGCTTTTACAATCGCTGACATTTCCGGTGCCAGAATGGCCCCGAAGACAATCAAGATCTCAACACTCACCTGTAACCATCAATCTCATCCACACAAGTGGCTCCGTTCTGACACCAATGCCGAGCACAATCATTGACATTTATATGGCAGCTCTGACCGGACCAACCAGGCATACAGACACAGGTGTAGCCTGCAGCTTCGTTCAAGACGCAGCGTCCTCCGTTGGCACAGGGCTGTTGAAAGAAGACAGCGCTGTTATAAGAGATGTGCTGCTGCGTGTGCAGGAGTCAAATTGACTCATATCGAAGGGTAATATCATACATTTGTACCGAGCACATTCTGCTCCTTCACATGACTGTTATTTTACAATGAGACCTTTTAAGCATTTCTTTGCCCGGCTGCCTGAAAATGAGCGTCACTTCAGCCGCTTGACACGTTCATGAATACCAATTCATGCTTTCTGCTGGAGTCACTTTCCATGCATCTAGATTCCATGTAGCATCAAATCTTACAACAAAAGATCAGTGGTCATTGAGTGGCTAAACCACCCAGGAGCCCCCAGTAAGAAAAAGACAGCCCTGTAGCTGGTATGTGTGTGTGTGTGTGTGTGTGTGTTTATATATAGCAGAGGGGAAACAAAGGCCACAGGAAGGGCTGGCTTGTGAGAAGGTGTATAATGCAGACATCATGGCATTTCTGTACGGGGGCCAACACAAGCTTTGCTCCACAGCGAGTGATCATCTCCATCTGTCTCCTGAAGTAGCTTCGTCTTTGGTCTTAACCGTTTTCTTTACATGCAGCGAGGGCCGATTCTTCCATACATACAAAGAGCTTCTGCGCGAACGGAAATACAGACATTGCAAATCTTTTGCAGCGCTCAGCAGGTGGCAGAGGCCTTTTCAGCGGCTTGTTCAAAAGCTAAACCCATGATAAACACTGGCAACTCCTGTTTATATCCCTTTTCTGCCAAACCTGCTTTAAAGCCTGACTGGTGTGCACCCACATGCAGAAGAAAAGATCATAAACATTTGCTTGATTTAAATACACAGCATTGAGTGTATTGTGAATAACATGTACACCTAAGCCATATAGTCCCTGACCAGATGTTTCTTTATTATTTAGAGTCAGGTATAAGGTCAGAATACACTACTTGATTAAATGTGTAGGTTTCACGCAGCAGACACTGGAGCGGTGAATTCTCTCGTTAGTCAAGAATTTAATAAAAAAACGAACAGGTAAACTGGGCGGCTTCGGGAACCAGCTGATTGCAGCGTTTATGGATTATCGCATTTGCTGTCAAACTTCCTGTGGGATTTATGAGTATGTTTATCCCCATGTACAACAAAGGATTATCCCACATTTTATTAATACGATACTGAATTACACCGGATACATTCACACTTAAGTTCTCCAAGTTTGTTGTGTGCACTTCTCTCACTGGTTATTATAAATCACAACTTAAAAAAAACATATAAAAGTGTTTAAACCCTTACGAGACTGTGGTTCCTGTATTTGTATTCAATCACGGTTTGATTTATTTCTTATACCAAAGAATGGACTGATTTTCAAATAAATTCATAAGGTGTCAGGTGAGTTCTATGTGAGTCACATGTTTATTTTATGCATTTCATTCAGGTCTAGATCCAGGGGAAGTGCGTTGGGGGGGAGCTCGAAGCTTTAGAGCTAACAGTAGACAAGGGGTGACCTAAATGTTTTACTGAATCAGGGGCTGTGCATGGATGTTGGACATCTCGGCCCTTCTCTGCAAATGCTGGCCCCCTTAAGTCCCCCAGTGTGGAAACTCCTCTAAACAACATAAGTAAACACATAAAAACCCACATCGATCCTCTTGCTTTGGTTCCCTGATGTTGTCAGAACGTTGCTGCACTGCTGTAGAGATTACACAGGAGTAGCTTGGAGAGAGAACGAGGATCGCAAGGTCTTTAAACATGTGCACAACTAATAAGGGGCATGGTGGACGCACAAAAGCAGATGTGGACAAATAGTCCATTAAGATTTTTTTACCCACTTGAAGGCTTTGAGGGCAGGGTACACGGCAGGTGTATTCAAGACCGTCTGGCAGATCCATGCACTGAGTCGCTGGCGGACACGTGTGGTCGGGCAGAGCACACGCATCAATGTCAATGTCACAATTCTTTCCCAGGAAACCTGCAGGAGGAGATTTCAGAGAGTTATTATAACTGCCGCAACACGAAGAAGATCTGTGATCAGTGTCACTAACCCATCTCTAATTTAGGTCCCTGTACCAGGCCGGCTCTTCTATATATTTAATAAACAAGGCCAAGTGCGGGTTGTCTAGAGGATTGGCCTCATTTTGAAGAATAATCAATGTGGCAATTAATTTAACTTGAGTCAACATTTTTATTTTACCATTAGTTTAAAAAGGAAACATTAAGCGTTGTACTTCCTACTTTTCTCTGATTTTCCATCTAATCTTTCTTACTCCCTCTTCTGGTTTTAATATTAATCGGTAACAATTATCACATGTTGTAGAAACTTTGTCTCCTCCCAAAAATAAAATGCTTTACATTTTTTTTCGAGATAATGTCTAATATTATTTTCAAAGAAATGATTTGGTATGACTAACTGAAACATAAACTAACATAACTTAATCCTGAATGCTCTACAGATGTTAAGAAACATCATATGGCTTTATATATGTGTTGTTGATGAGGACACTTCTATTGTTGTATTATATTGAGTGTCAGGTAGGGCTTAGCCAACAGCTTGTATATCAATCATGTCATAAGTCTGTGTTCAGTATTCCTGTCAAGAACTGTGGTCAAACACTATTTTCCTATATTGCACAAAATCACTTCACGATGAGACGGATGCAGCCGATCAGGCATATGAGCGGAAGAGGCTCAGATTTACTGAGATAACGGATGAGATCTAGCAGCGAGCCTGAGAAGCCAGTGCTCACCCTGTGGAATTTCGTTACCATGGATCTTTGGCCACATCTAGTAGCAGTTTACTCAGGGAGTTAGGGATTCACTATCAAGGATTAGGGCAGGCTGCAGAGGGTGTTTCAGAGGAAGCTGAGAAAAGAGCAAGCAATGGCCCTCGCTGAAAAGAAAGAGTCAACCAGCTTGTGTGCAGAGTATGGATATCCATCTTGTGTTAACATGGGAGATACAGCAAATATTAGTGTCAAGCCAGCAGTCAAAAAGCATTATTTGTAACCTTCTTACATGTATAAGAGCTTTCCAGCACATGTCCACAAAGTGCAACTTAGTCTTACTCTTTGGTATTAACAGTGACAGCAGAAATAAACTCTACCCATCACAAGTAAATATGTGAAACATGTATTTTTCTTATATGCAACTTCCACCACCGAGGGTCACTCAGTCAAAACAATAACAAAAGACCTGGAGTGATGACCTCATAAAGCAGAGTGGGATCATGGGAGCTACCACCATCGCTGATGAAAATCTCCCTGATGGGACTAAGGCGCAAATCATGTTCACGGATGATGTAATGTCTTTAAGTTTCGTTCACAATATGCAGCAAACGGCAATGAATCATTGTAATACATTACGAGTGACCAATACAAATATTAAAAAGGCAAAGAAAAGAAAAGCCACAGGTAAAGCCGATTAAAATGCAAACTAAATGTAACGTCCAGTTACCTTGAATTAAACTGCGGATTTCTCTGGGTTTTAACATTGCTGGAAAGATTTTGAATCGCGCAAGTACTCTAGTTAACAAAATATATAACTAAGATTTAGTAGTTATTAGACATTTTAATAAGTATTTTTACATTTCATACCTTAAACTCACACACAAGCCAGTGCAAGAGGGTCCAGTGCTGACCCATGCTCTGAGCTGGTGTGACGGGGGCGGCACACAGTCACTGTACAGGCTTCTGGGGTGTGGTGGGTCTAATTCAACTTGACATCTGCGATACCAGGCTCCCCCTCGATAACCCCATAAACACAGCCATCAGCCCACTCCCTCATTTCCACAACAATGCCCACCAAATCAAAAGGCCAAAGGGACAGTTACATCACATCAGGGAGAAACATTTCAAGAAAAAAAAAGGGGGGAAAGGACATTTCTGTGGTATCAAAGGTCATCTTCAAATAAAAAAGTAGTTTGGACTGACCTCAATACAATGCTCTCAATTACATGTTTTCTATTCTCAAAAAGAAGGATTGAATTTCTTATTAGTTCATTATGAATTGTTATTCAGAAAGATCCTGGGTTTGAACCTTCCTGAAAAGATCTCAGTGTGTCTCCAAAGATTCTCTACAGCTTCCTCCCTGACTTCAAAGAAATGCCAGTTAAGTGAACTGGAAACTGGAAATTCCCTGAAGGTATAACTTTGTTTTTCAGTCAATGTGTTATAGCCATGAGAGGGACTGGCAACCTGTCCAAGGAGTGACCCCTTGTTTCACCCAATGCACGCTGGAGGAGTACCCAGCCTCGCACAGCACTGAACAAAACAAGTTGTACAGGATATGTGTGGGTGTGTGTTTGTTTGTTGGTTAGTCGGTCGGCTAGTTGATGAGTTGGCTAGTTGAAAATAATTGTAAGGCTCATTTATGCAGACTTTACCATTAGAAAAATAAGAGATACATCCGTTTCAAGTGATGCAACGATCATTGCCCACATGCTTCCAGGCATTCTCTACGTTGGAATGATGTTTATCAAAGCATCCACTAGAGGGCAGCTCAGAGTAGAACAACAAACAGTGGAGGAGAATGCGTTAATGTACGTCTAAAATAACAGTAAAAAGAGTCCGCTTTGTAAATGGCAGGTGGGTAAAAAATCTCCAACTTGCAAATTCTCTCGTAATGCCAGTCGACATTCCTTCCTCGTGTCCTATGGCTGTCTTGATTGAACTAATGGCTACACTGCCCCCTGTGATGTCAAATGGTACTTCTGTTTTTTTAGTCCTTTTCGTCCATAAACATAAGCTTTCAGAAGACTTGCACAAATGCGAACAGAATAAGCAACAGAGAGCTCTGTTCCGTATCCAATGTTGAGCATACATGAGCCTCTATACACTTTAAGAAGTGCCAAATTCATGATTTGATGAAAGTACAATGCCACCTCTGAATGTCCCCCCCAATTGTAACTCTATTGTGCCTTCCTTTCAGCGGCTGATGCAGTACCTGTATCATTGACCCCGGTATCTTTCATGTTAAATTGAATTAAGTGCATATACACAATGTTTCATTACCATCAATATAGCATTTGTCCTAAAGAGACAAAATAATTTACTGAGAACAATAAAAAATCATCACCTGGCAACTGAGATGCTAAGTCTATGGAGCCTGTTGTGTGAATGTGCTGTGAAACCGTTCCGTAAAGTGGGAAGAGCAGTTGCCAGACTCACTAACCGAGCTGTGCCTAAAAAAACAGAGTGCTCCTGCAAGTGGTCCATCAGTTTACAGTCGCTGAATCTAAATTCAGACTCAGCCGGTGAGGCATAATGAGCAATTATGGGGAAATTATAATAATGGGAGTTTCATAATGTAATATTTGCACAATTTGGGTGCCATTATTGAGCCCTGGCAAAGAGCTTGGTGTTTTTTCTCGGCTGTCAATCACAGGCCAACACTGCAAGCTGATACTGTGGATACTGTGAGCTTTTTTGGAAGCAGGCTTTTCATTCTAGGGCTTTTCTTAAGCATTTGGGAAAGAAGTAAACATGGTTTAAGATATAATAATTTAATGAGAAAGGAAAAGATATCGAGTACAAGAAAATATGATCCATGTGATGATTTAAAGATATCACTAGACAACCTACTGTATGTTCCCTATTTTGCCGACTTGTGTACTTAAATTAGCCAAAATGTTTCCAACAATGTTGAAACCCAGAGATAGCCACAATTTGTAATATTCAGGGAATCATCTCCTTTTAATTCAGACATATCCCCTTTTGTCCCCGTCTCTTCCTCTTGGGCAAATTATGTATGAACGAGGAAAATCCCACTATAGCCAGTTAGCAAGCCAGGGTTTGTCCTTTGACTGTTTTTATTGATCACTTGTAATTGATCTTGATTAGTCATTGTTGTTTGAAGAGTAATGTGAATAAAACTTGAACACATTACGTCATCCTCGAACATGATGAGCACCTGAGCTGTGTCAGGTAGATTTTCATCCACCATATTGGAGACGACAACAATTCCCACGATGCCAAGCTGCTTCATATGTCATCAAACTAGTTCTCATTGTTATTGTTTTGAATAAGAGACAACAAAGTTACAAGATATTTTGCATTTAAAACAAGCTGACTTCTCTAGCCCACTGTCTGCAGGCAGGATTTGTCACAGTCCAGGGACTCTAGTGGTAAAATCTAAATCACTGTTGGTTTTCAGTGGACAGTGTGATGGCTGGAGGAGCCCTGGCTGAGGATATGAGGAAACATTCACTTTACACAAGTTTAAAAGGTCAGCACAGCCGCCTGCTTTAACAGATACCACTTAGATGTTATTACAAAGCTCTGGTTTTGAACATAGTCCAACATACCTGTTGGACATTGGCATTCGTAGTGTCCCAGCAAGTGGGAGCATGTGCCGTTGTGCTGACAGGGGCTGGAGTCACACGCGTTGAACTCTGTCTCACACATTGTTCCTGAGGAGAGAAAAAAACAACCTGCTGCAATTAGTTGCATTGGAGTTGCATCAGAATCCTCAGACAGTAAAGCTCTTTATGAGTCATAACATTTTACATATTTCATTACCTGTGCATTGCATTGTTAAAACGCAACCACAGTTGTTTTGGGGGAAATACACTTATTTTCTTTCTTGTCGAGAGTCAGATGTCATCACGCGGCTCATGTGTCAAATAGATAACTTTGAGTGCAGACTGAAAACACGGCAAGGGGATCGGCTCAGGTGTAAAAGATGAATAGAAATCTGTCGTCCAACATTTGTAAAGTGAACTAATTGACGTACAAATTTATATATCCTCTTATTGATTCTGTTCACATTCTATATATTATTTTTATACAATTTTTTACAATCCCCTTTGCTGCTATAACATGGAATACCCATCGTGGGACTACTAAAGGATTATATTATCTTGTCTATCCTATATATTCTAACATTTAGCATACAAGTAGTATGTGTAGTATAAGTGGTATCCTTCTATAAATTCTTTGATTAAGAACATTCCAAAAACAGTCCATGAAGAGTTGCCTATTCCCCAGTAACCAAAATGAGGCATAAACTGTCCTTTACTAAGAGGCTGAATGGAGGTGAGCCCCTGGGAAAGCCAGAGCAAGAGTCCTGGTTGAACATTCTTGTTGAAAAAAATACAGGCACTTAATAATGAGCTATGGGGGGGGGGCTTGATGGGAGACTGGTCTGTGGATGGGGGAGTGGGTGTCTTCCAGCGCAGGTTATTAATTTCAAATGTCCCATCATCAATAACAGAGCAGCAATGACACGTAGTGAAAGTCCCTTCTTGGCAGCAGCAACCTCATGCTACAGCACAAACACTGTGATTGATATCATCTGCACGGGAGTTGCTACAGGTCATTATATGCAAAGCATGCCACGCCGCGCAGCAGCAAATTATACAAATTCATCCTGCTAAAATCTGAGAAATGCTTGTGCCCCTTCTTTATGGCTGTGGATAAAATCAATTATGTAGCACTGCAGCCTCTTTTTATAAATCTTTAATGATGCAAATATGGTGAATTAAGTTGCAAAATGTTTGAGTAGCAATGTCTAGAAAGTCTAAAAGAATAAATAACTATATATCTTGAGGTCAATAGGAATATAAGATTTTTTATTTGGGCAACACACTTCTGGCTCTTGAGCACAATCATTATTTACCCCTAGGTTCCTTTAGGCCCGGGGATGCTAATTTTCCAGATAAAGTTATTCATGCAAAGACCTTATTCTCTCCATTTCAGGTGAGCATTTTTAAATGTTTAATACAATTTGTCTATTTAGCACAGTCCATTCATTTTACTCCACTAATCAGTGTACTGTATACAGAGCCCCCACGTGGTATATTATGCACCCAATTAAAAGCTAATGAGAATGTGTGTAAATGAGACCAGCGTTACGTTTGCCAAGAGTTTGTTGTTCCATGAAAAATAAAGCCTTCAAAAACTAACACCAAACGCCAGTGCTTGGGTAATGTATCCTGACTTATGATCTGTGATAGAGCACTGTGAGGTCTCCGGGCAAAGCTCGGAATTAAATTGGCCTTTGCAAGCTGCATTGCTCGCGAAAATTCCAAAGCAAAAATCACAAGATGCCAGAATATGATGAATTCTATCAGTCACTAAGACCTGCCATGGTGCAAGAGACAATTTTCCATTACTGAAGTGGCAACAGATTTCACCTTTGAACAGAGGGAAAAAATTGTGTTCATGTAGCGCTATGTAAGGGCTTATCTGACTGACAGGTGAGTGTGTCAGGACTTAAGGCGAGATGGGGAAATACGCTACAGGCCAAAGCCTGACTGCACTGGGGGAGGAAAAACTAATTTTACAATAATCGATTGTTATATTATGTAAAGTTTTAGATTGTATTGTAATTAGCAAAAGAAATGGACTGTAAAGTGGTTTGAGTGGTCATGAAGACAATACAAGTGCTTAATAAATACAGAACATTAACCATGCAAATACAGACCTATTGATAATTTTGTTATGATACAACTATAATATTATCATAAAAAGAAAAACTTTTTTAAATTTACATTTTACAGAAGAAAGGCTTCAAACGTTTTTCTTTTATGGAATAAAAACATCCCGCTCTCATATATGGTCTGTCCCAGACAGCACTGAGCCTTATAAAAACACACTGTATACACAGAATTTTCAGTGAGGACTACACAATCAGAACATTTAACTGTAAATATAACTTTCCTTGTTTCCTCAATGACACATTTAAGAAAAACACACATGAAAACCTTTTCAGGCATGGCACATAAGTGTTTTTTTCTTCTTAAATTTGATAAGACATAACAAGCCCCTTAGTTTGGGGGTTCTGTTTTGTTCCCTTGTTTCCTTGTTTCTTTAGAACAGTTGTCACTGATACTTTAACACGTTTCTGGCCATGTCCTGAGCTGGCAGCTAATTAGGAAGCCGTTTGCCAGAGCACTTGAATTAAATGCAATCAACAGCAGGCCTTCGAAATGTCAAGCAGGCGAGCCTACTGGTATATAAGCTTCAAGGATAACAAATAAGATTGCTACATCCAGAGAACTGGCCTTTTGCTTAAAATCTGGCCTGTAATTGTCATTGTCACTTCATACACTTCCAGTTACGTAATAAACTATAGATGCTACTTTTTGTGTTTTTCTCTTTAGAGTTCAGACGTCAAAACGGAATTTGCCTGTAGGCTGCATCAAACACTTTCTTGAGACTGCGTGTGCAGTCATTAGGAACTACTGCAAACACTGCTGCTCCTAAAGCTGGTGCATGCTTCTGCGGCTTTTCACGCCGCTGTGGCGCAGGACTCGTTGTCATTCATGCTTCCCCAACCGTTGCGCGTCTTACAAAGCAATTCCGCGCCAGAACACTAGGCGGAGTAATGTTTTTTGTCGAAGATGACCTTAGACCTTCTTTCTTCTTCGTCGATTCTTTATTTACATAGCCACTGCGGCTCCTCGTAGCCTTTTTCTGGCGGACAAATCCGCCAGTCAGTGACGGGTTATACAGGTGGTCATACTTTCGGATATCTTCTGCCAAACGCTCTTCTATTTGGTCCATATTCGTTCTTCTAAATCTTCCATTTTTTCTGCCGGTATTATCGGGCATGAAACAGGAAATGCAGCTCCAGAAAGGATGTAGTTAGCAGACCAATCACAGCCTTGCGGGCTGAGTGAGCTTGCGGAGCTTTGCCGTAAAGTTTAGAAAAATTGGGCGACGCACATAAGCACGTAAGAAGGGAAACATAAGCACTAGGGGACCCGGAAGGGCTCTTGCGCTTACGGGCCCGTGAAAACGCAGAAGCAAGCATCAGCCTTAACAACTGTTATTCCCTTGTCCACTGCCACCTCTTCAGGGGCGGTCACAGGTCAGTTGTGGAACAGGAGCCCTCGAGTCAGCTGTGATTCGAGTCTTTGGGAACATAAATCAAGGCAGAAGCTTGCAGACATGACAGCCTGATCCTAAACCTGACGATTAAAGAGCGGCCTCCCCTCTTACGACGTCGACCTGCTGACCCATGTGCACTGCAGGTACAGCATCAGACGTCTGGGACTGAGCACTAGTGTGAAGCCCGAACACACACGCTCTTAAACGTGGCATGTTTTCTAGCAGATAGGTGGATATTAGCAAAAACTTGCACAGCAAATTAAATATTAAGTACAAACATCAATATGAAAATACATTGTAAGCACAATACATCAAGTGGTAACATTTATGTTGTATGCTTTACATTTTGTAGTCACTATATATTCGTCTATACAGGGATATCGCAGAGTCCATGATCTTTTTTTAATTGTCCTGTTTTAAATTGTAAATGATACAGTACGGGTGTAGAATGTGTGAATAGTTTTGAAGCCTCATGAATGAATATCGCATTTAAATATTAAATCAAATGACTCAGGTTTGGGTATAAACATGCAGTTCAATTTAAAAATAAACTAGCTGGATACATGACATAGCAATTCCGATGAAAATCAACTGCTGCACACTTTAGTTTGCCGTTTGTCAAAAATGAAATATCGTCAGCTGAAAGAACAATGCAGGATCCAACACATGCCAAGCCAGTGCAGAAGGTAATATTGATTTTAGCTACAGCAAAGATGTATTCCTGCCCCCTAACTATCAAAATGGCTTTACACAGCCTACATGTTTGTTTTCAGCAGAAAAACACCAGATTCAACTACCAGTCAATTAACAGATCATCTGAAGCATCAGAATACCTGTTTGTGTTGTATGTGGGCTATATCCTCAGTAAGGTGTATCTTAAATAAGGTCACAGTACAGATCGTATTTACTTTGCTGATCTTTTTATACAACATACATTTTTAATGCCCACCTACCAGCCAATCAGAAGCCCATGTTTTTTGGTGACCAAAGTAAATGTGTATTCATTCTAGCAGATACGAATTATGCATGTTTGATGGAAAACATGAGCTTCTCAAGACTTGTTCCTGGATTTTAAGCAATATTTTATGCCATCTGCCCTAACACACCAACAAAAGGCAAAATAGAAGCATTTATAATTTATGGATATGCTCTCAGCATGAGAGCTGTGTGTGTGTCAACTGTCTTGGATGCAGAGTGCACAGTCACTGTCCTACACGAGTAAAATATTCAGAGAACGACTGCTCTCACTACCTGTCTGCTTCACATCCCTGCAGTTCATCGTGCATACAGTGCATTTACACGACGTTAACATAAAACTGAGTCTGTAAATGTCAAAACAGAAGAGACCGCTCTGCCAATATCATTTAACTGTCAAGCCATGTCAGTGGCATGTCAGATTTTTCCCAAACATTCATCAGTCATTCCAGCAACCTGCCCACGAGGGTTTGTGCAAATTGATCGGCGCCCCCTGCCAACAGACAAACACACAGATGTATGGAAAGTAGTCAAAAACAAAGAAAAGTTATCTTACCAGTGAAGCCGGGGGGGCATTTGCACGTGTACTCTGGGGGAGATGACGGCTGACTTGTTGTGATGCACGTGGCTCCATTCAAACAGCTGTTCGGTCGTATCAGACAGGCATCGCCCACATACTGACAAAACTCCCCGATCCATCCCGCGGCACAAACACACTGCAGGAAAACAGAGCAAGATTGTCTTATAGTGAGTCTGTATTACAGCAGCCTTCATGTTATTATTGTCCTAGATCTAACCTTGCACATTGGATTTCAAATGTGAGGGTTAAGTTGTTGACATGCAGTTTTCAGGGTGATTGTAGTTATTTCCTCCACACTTGTGTAAACAGTGAAGAGGGAGCGTATCCTTTTTTAGCCTGGGGAGCTAAGATAAAAATGGCAACAATATGCACACTGTTCATCTGATCTAGCTGCAAAAGTCCTCACATTAAAGGGTCAGTTCGCCCACACTACGAATCTCCTCACGTTCTCTCCAACACCCACACAGACCCACGAAAATTATTAACTTTTTAGATATGTAAAGTATCAAAATATACATCTAGGCGTTTTTAGACATTTTAAATGTTACACATTATATCTTTGAACATAAACTCAGCAGTGGGTGATACCAAGTAATGGTTTTCCATTAGATATGCATTATAAAAAAATACAAAAAATTGAAATAATTTCCAAATGTTGACATCATCAAACATAAAATCATATTACGGTGAAGGTAATAGTCTCATGGTTCGATATAATAAAAAACCTAACATAAATCCAGACCTAGAGTATCTGCATGGGTGAACTGACCCTTTTAAGCTAAACTGATTAATTAACCTCAGTCATTTTTTTAATATCAAATCCAATGTAATGGACGCTCTGTGTATCGACCAATAAAATCAGCTTAATGTGATCTTTAGTTTTGTTCCTCCTCGTGACAAAGGGCCGACCGTCCTTACATGAACAACCCAATGGTTTTCACACTCAAAGTGAAGTCACATCCAACTACAAAGAAAAAGAAAAACAGAAACTGCCAATTGGAAAAGAGCAACACTCTCTGATGATGACTGACCCTGGTAGGAGGCACATCAACTTGAAGCATCTGAAAGTGGATTTGAGATTAATAACACACTAATGGAATAAGATTGATGGAGAATAATTAGGAGCTATTGGGCATTACGGAGCAGTCTCAGGTGTTGTTAAAAAAATAATAGACTTTTGAGGCGAGTGAGCAATAGAGAGGCAAATTAAACCAGAACCTGTACGTCTGAGCAAAGCGTCCACATACCCACCATGATTAATGGGTTAGAATTGGATTACAGCTGTGTGTTGACATTGTCTAACACTGGTGTGTGTTTTCCTTCATTGGGAAAAAAAATATTTAAGTTAATGATAATTGTCCCAATGTATAGAGCGTCACAGACTAAAGGGCTAATGCTGTTAAATACAAAAGCATATTGTATATTAAAACCCAGGGGTGATCCCCTTATCTATTTACACTGTAATGTTTCTAATGGGAAGTTCAAAGTAGCCCACAGGCTCACTATCACAATTTGACTTTTAAAACACATTAATATAGATTAAACTTTTCATAAATATATTATATAACATATGAATGTATCACATTTCTATATATTTATGTTACAAATGGCTTTACAATGAACAAGCAATTATAATTAAACAATAGGACACGAGCACAGAATATTGAACAATAAAATAAAAAGAGTTGATGAAAATAGAATACAATTGATAAGATTTATATTTTAAATATTAAAATAGAGATTATTACAATATTAAATGTATGATGTGATCATAATATTTACTTAAGGGAAAAGGAAAACATTTAATTTAAACAGTAGGATAAACAATATTAAACAAATACACAAATTGTTGTATTGCAAACAATCAAATGACATTAATATTTAATTATGTTATCATGAGTCAAATTATAACCTTTAGCTTTTGCAAAACACTTTTTACAGTGTTTCTACTCAAACGAAAGATGTATTGTATGTGCGGTGTGGATCATAGCTCTGCCTCTGACCGTGTTCTCCTCCTGCTCATACCCTGACCCCCATTAAGGAGCCCTGTGAGTCATATTTTGTAGGCTTCAGAGTATTTAATTAAGACTGAAACATCGAATTACTTACCTGATATCCGTCAATTACACTCAAGCACAATCCCTCATTTTGGCAGTTGATATTGAGCAGCCCGCAGTAGTCAATTACTTCCTCACAATTCTTCCCAGAGAATCCTCTCGGGCATCTGTTGGGAGGAGGTTGGTGTCATCAAAATCAATTCCCCCCGGAGCAGTGGGTGCTAACAAGCCATATTTTCTTTTTCTTTTACAAGATACACGATGGGTTATAATTTAGTTTTCTACATGACCTGTTAGCGATACGGACCTTCGGAGAAGCAGGGTGTACAAATTAGAGCTTCAAATGCCAAATGGGCCGAGATAGAATATCTGGACAAATTAAGGCCCATTACAAGCCATAGATTATAATTTCCTACAAATGTGAAAAATCACTCTTTAGTTCGCTGATGCCTAATTCAGATAATAAGCCCTTCACCTAATTATCTTCTATCTAAAGTTCTCACCATTAAAAAGTTTGTACAAGGGCCGAAAATGAGAAATAAAGAAATTGATAAAAATAAATATTCAGTTACTCTCTGACCAATATTTTTTTAAAAGCCCCCAAAACAAGTTTCTGCTGAGGATGTATTGTATATTATTGAGTCTGAGAGCCTTGACCAGAATTTATGTGCGGATATAAAACTCATTAGTCTTTTGATCTGGTCCAGTTTAATAACGGGATTTAAAAGACATTGAATTTAAAGCAGATTTTGTTCACAAAAAACAAAGAGTGACTCAACAATATCATTCATGTCCGGTCTGTTAAAAAGCCGTTAGACAGTAATGTCTAAAAATTAAATTATCACATCATTTCAAGTCTTTTCTTCTTCAGCATAAACTAGCTATTTGAAGCCAGAGGGAGTTTGGTCTTGCCAACAAGTCACACGTACAAACCAGAAACTACAATTTAATTTGATGAAGTTATGACAGGGGCAGTGTAGTTTTAGCAAAACTTACCAAAACGGGAGCCACTACTATAGATGTTGGGGACTATTTTACGCTTATACGGATTAATACACATACGGTGTGCAATTCTGTTTATTCAGATTAAAGGTTCAGTGTGTGGAGTTTAGTGACATCTAGTGGTGAAGTTGCATGTTGCAGCTGAATACCCTTCACCTCACCCTCCCCTTCCAAACATGAAAGAGAACCTGTGGCAGACTTCAGTTGTAATAAAACTTAAAAAGGTGTTTAGTTTGTTCACTTTGGACTACTGTAAAAAAATACATAGCGGCCTAAATAGTAAGGAACCGCTCCTGATGTAAATATAAAGTATTAAAATATAAAAGTAAACAACAATTTGTATAATTGAGAGGAAACACATAAGTAAAAACATCCCTAGGATTATTACATATTCAATCTCTGCCATTAGATGCCTTTCACCGACATCTTTCACACTGGACCTTTAAGTCAAAACAGTGCAGGGTATCAAGTCACCCAGTGTAACAGTGCTATGGCTTAGTGAGGTTTATAATAATGGTTTATGGAGGTGTTTGGCCGAGACGAAGTAACATGAGGCCCATGATTCACACACAATACATAAATACGATCAATGTATGAGCCCTTTACCTGGAAGGGGTTTACAATAAATACAAAAACATAGCGTATTACCAGCCAGCAATGCAGCTGGAGGTTTGATTGACAGGTATGTATTAGTGCTTTTGAGAACATTTTGATATCCTAATCACATTGAAAAGATGGACAAAGAAGAACTCTCTCTTTTCACTGTCAGTAGACTACGCATTCACTAGACCTCGCAATCATGTAGAAAGGGACGCGTGGGAGTGGCCTCTGTGTGTTTTTCACCTGCAGACATAATGACTTCCTCTGGACACGCAGGTGGCATTGTTGCGACATGGTGACGGGCTGCACGGCCTCCGCTGCCTCCTGCACGCTGCGTCCACATTACCATCTGCACACACACATCCAGAGGCCTGCATGCACGGGCAGAAACAAACAAGGTCGCCCGTCAGCCCCGGGGAAACGGGGTCAGATTACACACACACAAATTACCTCAGTAACTGCAGGAATATTATCTATAAGCATTATTTGTTGTGATATCCACACTAACATATACGAGTCAGACACCCAGGCTAATAAATGCTAATCTCCATGTAATTCAACGTCAGACAAGGGTTTTCATTTCAAATTAAATTTCTAGATAGATATTTATGTTAAGCAGCAGCGATATGAGGCATTATTTTTGATGAGTGTGCCTTTAAGTGCGCTCGATTCTATTCTTTGGCGGCTTGTGAAAATGTGTAGCACTTGGCAAACTGTAATGAACAAAACAAAGGTCACGGCAAGGCAATTAGACCATTACTGCATTTTCTCCAGTGTAACCTCTTGAACGTCGGGACCTACTCGCTCCTCTGCCGACCGCATGACAACAATAACGTTCCCCGAGAAAGGTGAAAATTGCAGAATGCATCCAATTACAAATGCTTTTGATGAGAGCCGTTTCAAACTGGCACTTAAATATGCGCTGGGACATTCAATCAAAAATGCTAGAGGAGGCAAGCACTCTTTCCCCGAGCTCATCTTCAGGGGGAAATATTAATTGCTAACGCAGCCGTCGGAATGAAGCAAATTGATCTCGATTTAAGACACTATATTAAATTTCCATGTGCCATTTCGTGTTTATATCCCGCGAGATAAAAAACAAATAAGGGAAAATGAGTCCTCACACGCTCCCCTGCAGCGCAAATGTGCTCCTCCTGACATGCGTATGACGTGCAATCCAAGTCGGCCCCGGAGTCGCAGTAGAGGCCAGAGAATCCCTCTGGACAACGGCACACAATCCCATCGGGGGTCTCCTCACACCGGCCACCGTTTCTGCATGGATTTGGACGACAGGTCCTCGTCTCGCAAGGTGGGCCTGGACGACAGGACAATGTGACACTTTTCATCAGATTGGGGGAAATGGGTTTTACTTACAGGAGCTATGATGAGCAGGAGCTGCCAATCACATGGTCACGGAATCTGCTGAAAGCCATCATGTACACACAAGTGGCTGGAATGGAAAGTAACGTTGGACATGTATGAAAAAGCTTCAAAGGCTGAAAAGAAATGACTGACGTGACTTGTAATCCGCGGAGGACGGGGTGATTGACGTGGTGCATTCATAATTACGCAGGACAGAGGCGTGTGCCATCCCCACTTATTATGCATGTGTACAATTTAAGCAAATACTTTGTCCATCACACTAAAGGCAACTGTACATGCAGTGTCATTACTGTCAGAGGCTTTTGGATTCCATCACATCATCGGCCAACAACCGAACCATTTAATAATTAACATATGAAGAGTTTGATTCATCTGATGGAAATAACATTGACATTGACGCAGGAAAGACTAACATGGCTAATTATTCAGGAGCTTGCTTATCTGACCCGAGATCCTGTGTGGCAATGGAAGAAACAACCAGCAGAAGAACCTACTTTGAGGTTCCTGTCTGGTTCCCTCCTCGCATGATGCTTGGAATTGAAACCAAACTGTTTAAATTTGGTTTCATCAGACCAGAGAATCTTGTTTCTCACAGTCTGAGTCCTCTAGATGTTTTTTTTTGCAAACTTCCATTGAGGAGAGACTTTTGATTCTGCCTTTAATCCAAGATCAGGGGAGCATTGCACTAATGGATGTCCTCTTGGAAGTTTCTCCCATCTCCAAAAGTTAAGTCTTTAAAGCTCCGACAAGGGACTTTTCTGTTGATTTTGGCGCCTCTGTGGACAAAAGTGAAACTGCATCCACTGTCACGTGTCGTAAAATTCGGTTCAAACTAGGGCAGGGCGATACGACTTCAGAACAACATCTCGATTATTTGTAACTTTAACTGATTAATGAAGGAGTATTTTAAAGCAATAACATGTATAGTAATAAATAGAAAATTATCATAATGTGATAGAAATTGTTTTCATGGAGGATTATAAAGTAGTCGGTGCTCTAAACATTTTTACAAAAATAACTAATTCTAAATTAAGCAGTAGCTCGTTGTTTTCTAAACCCTGCAGTAGCTCAACACCAGCAGAGACAGGCCATCGCTGCACTGACATTGTATGCAAAGGATAAAATTAGACCAAATTCACTGCAGGTTCAAGGTGGATAAAATTTGATGTTATTCCCTAGTGAGGGTTTTCCTTTTTTTTGTGTTCTTCACAAGGTGCCTACACATTTATCTTTCTGGTGAGTCTTTCTTTGCATATTTTCTTTAATCCCCCTGCTGATACAAGTGCTCATGTCCCAGAGGCTCCCCCATAGCCTCCTCTGTGGGCATCAATCTTACGGTGTACGAATGCAGGGCTTGCTTTTGCCTCAGCTCATTTTCCAACAGAAATTGACTTTTCATAACTGGTCCACAAGAAGTTGCATCTACACAAACTAATATATGTTTTAGGGGAAAAGCTCCATCTGCCGTGTGTATTTATGACACAGATAACGACTGTAGCACTTTATGCACTCAGGAGAAAATGTCCTAGTGTGTAATCATTTTGGTTTAGGTATTCGATATTTCAATTTTTATGATCATTCATATTTGTGCAGGTATTTATCTCTACCCAAGATCTCCAGCTCCAACACCCACATTATTGCAGTGATTATGAAGTGCAGCGATCTTATATACATCGAGACACAACATTTTGTCAGTACATAATTAAATAGCTTAACAATGGTAATGGCTGAATATACAGAGTCCAAATTAAACTTAAAAAATTGATATAACCTCCATCAAGATTGCGAAACCAATTAACACCTTACACCAAATGGAAATGGCCCCATAAAGATGGTAATACTTGGCAACAAACACCCGAGAGGTACCGCAGAGGCGAGTCAAATCAAAAGAAAATCTCATTTGAAACGTCCCATGAGTTTGGCTCATTATTCTCTGCGCATGGACTTTGGCCTATGAGGGCAGCCGGCGCTGGAGCAGCCACTAACTTCCAGTTGATTAATGAGGCGACTGCAGCAGGGAGGTGGAGGAAGCACAAGCTCCACAGAACTCCCAAGAAGCTGTTGGGACAGGAGGACACCATGACTGTGCGAAAGCACCCTGCACAGTCCGCTTACTTAGGAGAGCGGCAGCAATTACAGCCAATTAGATAAAAGCCGCTGAGGCACAGGTTGCATTTAATTTACCGATTTGTGTTTTGATGTGAATCGTACGAGTTATCCATCTCAAAAGTTCAGAGGCGCAGATTTTGTTTTACATTGCCCACTGTTTCATTTGTTTTTTCACCAAAGGTCATGTTAGTGGTTCAGTCATTACTTACGGTATTTAATAGGTCAACTTGCCTTAAGGGTCATATCATTTTATTGAAACATTATGTATGTTTTATCGGATAAACAATACAATTCTAAAGCGAACACATATGTTTTGGGCATTTTCAGGCACGATAAATGTAATTTGAAGCATACAAGTGTAGTGATCGATTTAAAAGAGTAAAAAAATGTCAAGTTCACATGCAAGTTCTTAAAAACATATTTGCCAGTAATTCAATGTAAATCAACACACATGAACTCTGATTATCATCATACTCTTATATGAATATCAGGATCAGCCACCCCCCAGAAAATCCATATTGGTTTGGTTCTAGATAAAAGGCAAAGCAATATTATTCCTTTTCTACGGCATCATAATTTATCTTCTTATCTTCTCATTTAAATTGTAAATACGTCCTGTGAAGTGTCTATACCCTTCACTCCCGATGCTCTTCTCCTGCATGGCCTTAATCTGCTCTTACAAGAACGGATGCCAGACAGCACTGGAAGTAACCTTGAAACCACATTTCCAAAATAATAAGCTGAAAGCACGGGCTGGACCGGAAGAGGCAAAGCTTTGACACTTCAAGCATGCTGCCAGGACAAAATGTGCTCCAAACAACACAATGAATCAGTGTGAGGAGCCACCTGGAGTTCTTACTCCCAGGAAAAAGTTCCTCGCAGGCTTGTTTTCGCAGCAGCCGCTCAGATCCAGGGCAGCCCGAGGAGTATCCAGGTCCTGTAACCCATTTGTGGGTGATACTCATTAACCTAACTGTATGTTGCGGAGACTCATTACCTAAATATTGGGTGAAGCGATAATGTCTCATTAACAAGCTCACCGCGAGTGCCAGTGCATGTACGTGAGCCTTCAGTAATTTGTCTCACGCACAGAGCAGGGAACAGAGAGTGGCTGCCCAAGGAAAATATGTCCTGAAGGCTGATGTTGCTACCTGAGCGAACCATAGAAACTATCAGCTTAACACGCAGTGGTTTAAATTTGTAGAAATTAGAAAAAGTAGAAATCAGATGAACAGATTTTTTTGCCTGCTCCATCTCATATTAAACAATGAAAGTGTGGTTAATGTTTGAGCCATGCTTCCAGGCTCACGGAAGTCGTCCAGTATCAAAGTTCTTGATTTTATAAGCTCTGCAAAAACAATAAACAATAAATTTAACTTTAATTGATTGCTGTAAAACCCTTTTTTTTTTTTTTATCAACTGTGTCATGCTCAGTTAGCCAGCAGTTTGGCCCCGGCTTTTAACGGCCACATGTCACCGCTCGTAACACGTGGTCTTTGATTTGAAGGGCCCGCTTCATTTATTACGATGACAATATAACATCAAGCGGAAACCAGGGTTTAAAGCCCATGAGGAAAAGGCTGATCTTCCTGGAGAAATGGCTTTTGGAGTTTTCATCTCAGACCTTTCGTGGAGACCGCCGCCCCCCCCCCCCCCCCCCCCCCTCCAGGGCGAATGACATTGTTTTACATTCAACCTGCTGAGTGAGAGCCACTCACCTGAAACTCCCGAGTCACAGATGCATTTGAAGGACGTCGCCGACACCTGAACGCATCTCCCACTTTCACAAATGCTGTCGCAGTTCTCCTTCCCGACCACTTCGGAGCAGTTGAGGCCTGAAACAAACGGGTGAGTTAGTTTGACCGTTGACACACAGGCACAGAGAGAAAAAGGGAATTTGGAGATTCTATGCAGGCGCACAACTCCGGTGCTATTAATCTGAATTCCCTAATCGAAGAAAAGAAAATTAAATTATTGCTGTGGATGATGCTGCTGCGGAGAGAGTACATGTCGGCAGGAAAGAGATTAAGGAAGGAGTCATTTGGAATGTGAGCTGCTTTAATATTAATTGTGTTTGTGCAGCGTGTGAGTGTCGGGGCTTTTGCTGAATAGCTTAAACGTTAAGTGTCCGATAAATATATGATTAAGACGGCAGCTTGATTCAGTTTTTAAAGTGGAAAAAGACAACTTTTCAACTCTCTCCTCCCCCCCACCCCCCGCCTGCAACACCCAGGAGAGTAAAACTGTGAGAATCATCAATCAAAGTTTAAAAAAAAAAATACACAAACATGATGGGTTCCCGAGAGAAGGGGTTGCAGATGTAACTCACTCGATCAAATTACTACAAATTAAAAGTGATAGCACAACAAAGTTAAAAATCAATGGGCCGTTGTAATAGTGTTTGATTTGGTTCTAATTGAAATAAGTCATAAGGGCTCCATAAAGCAGGTGAGGGGGTTTCTGTCCTTACCTGTAAAATGTGGCGGACACAGACATTTGTACGTTCGGTGGCTCGGATCCGCGGAGCCATTGCTCAAACAGACGCCTTTGTTCCTACAAGGGTTATCCAGGCACGCGTCAAACTTTTCACAGAACCTCCCGGAATAGTGTTGGTGGCAGCGGCAGTGGTAGGCGCCTTCCCAGAGGTCCGTTTGACAAATGCCGTTCCCCGAACAGAGTCGCAGCAGAGGAGAGGCCTGACAGAGCTGCGCTTTAACGGACACGTTGAGCCTCAAGCCGAGCCTGCACAGCTGCGCGTCTCCCTCGTGCAGCGCGATGAAGAAATGGCGGCCGGGGACAAGCCACTTGGCCTCCGCCTGCACACTTTCATTTAGGTTGCGGGGGAAGAGGAACTGATCCTCCTTCAGGCCGCTGGCGGAGCAGCTTTCAAAGCCGTGCTCCGACACGTTGAGGAGCCTGATGCCGTACGACTTGAGCGATTCATCGGCGGACATCAGCAGTTTGTCCCCGTGCTGCAGCTGGAGTGGACATATCTGCGGGAAGCTGAGCGGGTGCCCCCTGGGGTCGTCTCTCCCCTGAGAGTCCCAGCACTCAGACATGTTTCTGCAGATGTCTCCTACGAGGGTCCAGTTCATCTGGACTGTTTGCTGCTTGAGGTGCCACTTAAGTGAAGCTTGGCTGCAAACTGGGCGGCAGTGGACAACGCGGGCCGCGACCAAGACGGCAACCAAGACAAACAGTGACGACCCCATGTTCTTTTTCTTCTCTTTGTAATTGAATCCAAACCAGTCGACAACTTTCAAAGCCTCTTGTGATCATCTGATGAATTATGTCGTTTTTCCCGACAGTCCAACAGGAACAACACCTGAGGAAAACAAACGCTTTGATTAGGGATTTGCAAACAAAAGTTTAAGTCTAATATGTACATTCTAGTTCCACAAAGATCTAGCAAACTGTTCATCTTATCAACTTTACACTTTTTATTTGTTAGTGATCCATAGAAGTGCAGATTTGGAGCGATTTGAATGAGATACATTGAACATCAATACATCTTAAATAAAACTGGTGATAAGTGTTCTGTTGTAGGGGAGGGGCTGTGTGCTCCCGCCAGATAATTTACATAATTGTAATAATAAGCATTGAATCACATTTTTTGGAAATGTTTTGGAATATAAAAGTTATTGTTGTTGCTGTAACGCTTTATACCAGTCGAAATAACAGAGATTGAAGTTTGAAAAAGCTGTTAACCTGGGTCTGAATATTGTGTCGACTGCTTCACAGACCTCTGAAGTAGCTGACATGCAATGTTTGAAAAATAAGTAAATCATTCAAACTCAAACATAAACCGCACACCTGAATCAGTGCGAAAAAAACTGAATCCCATCGACCGTGGCTCACTTTCACAGTTTCATGAAAGAAATCTGCAAACAGCATCACCACAGGCGAAGCAAACAGCCCACTCCAAACAGCTCGATCTCTAGAACGGCCGCTGCACTCGTTTTTACAATGTGATCAAAAGGCAGATACAGAGCCCACACTGCTGTTAAAGGCAGATTTGGTTTCACTCTAGACTCGTGGCCCCAGCGCGTCTTGCAGAGCTTTCATAACCACGTGCAGTGCTGCTGCTGACCACCAAGTGGGTCACGGCCTCCCGGAGGTTCCTACAGAGAGTGACAATGTCAGATAAACTATTCTCTCTCTCCCCTGCCTGATACCTCAGTGTCAGTCAGCGAGATGAGTTGAAGCAGACAGTGTTGACTCTCTCTCTCTCCCTCTCTCCCTCTCCCTCTCTCCCTCTCTCCCTCTCCCTCTCTCCCTCTCCCTCTCCCCCTGCCTCCCTGCCTCCCTCCCTCCCTCCCTCCCTCCCTCAGGCCCTTTTCATACGTGTGCCCGAGATAGAAACAACAAAGTAGAGAAGCGTCCACGCGAAAGGAAAACTCTGCTCCTTGATCAGCACACAAGGGCTGATATGAAAAAACTGCAGGGTGATAAGTAATAAAACGCTGAATATGGAACACCAATAACAATAGAAGGGGGAGTGATAAAGTGAATGGGCTTGCGAGTATTGTCACCGGGGTTGTGTGCGCACCCGAAAGACCTCATTTCCCTGAGAAGAGGTTGACTATTGTGTTTCACAGCACAAATCCGGAAGCTGTCAAATGATGGAATTAAATTCCAGATAAAAAAGTGTAATTGTTTGTATATTTATATTTTCGGCAGGGGATTCAGGGTTTGCTGCAGTGCAAGAATAAACAGCCCTAATAAGTTCTAAATGTTTTACTCAAGGCTGCTGTAATCAATATTTTCATATTAACAATGACTTAGATGACAACGTCTAATGTGGAATATGTCTTTCGTAATGACAAACCTGGCAGGAGAATTATCCCCCTCAGCTCTGCACAGCGTTTTAATGCTTCCTGTTTTCATAACTTTACTGGTTTAGTTTGCTGCCAGCTTTTTCATCAGTGTCATGTTCTGCAGGCAGAGGTTTTCAATGAAAAACTCAACGTACACCAGCTGCTCTCTCCCAGAGAAACAACAGGCAGACTCTGCTTATACAAGGTCATACTACTTACGGAGATGGCAGACATTCTCATCGGCTACTTTTCTGAAGCACTACAGTGTAAAATTAGAGAAACCTGGTATCAACTAGAAAAAGCAACAGTTTGTTAATCGACCCGTTGTTTAGTTATTCTGTTGACTCTCCTCAGTTTTGTCAATCAAATTGAATCAGTGAAAAAAAGATGCATCAGAAAATGTAACTGAAAAAGCCCAAAAGTGGCTTTATCACCTCTTGAATATTTTGTGCAGGTCCACCTAAAAATCTGGATCTAGTGATTTGAACTGTGGTTTCTGTTGGGCCTTGGAGGAGGTAGGCCCACTATTGAGTGTACATTGAAATAAAAAAATGGAATCCCTGTAGGAGGAGCTGAAACGTCTATATTTAAGTTCCATAATTCATAGTTAATTTCTTCAGATTATTTAATTTTAATTAAATAATTTTATTAATCTGCCACCCAGCTGCTCTGTAAACATCTGTCCAATACTGCAAAAACAAGTTTGTAATTTTGATGACTAATTTTCTTCTTCTGAACGAACACAATCACACTCAGAGTAGGGCTGCTCGATTATGGAAAAAAATCATAATCACGATTATTTTGGACAATATCAAAATCACGATTATTCAAACGATTATTAATATGTGCCCTTATTCTGAAGTCTATGCTTTATTTTTTTAATCACTTCCGGTTCCGGTAAACGTCGACGACGGCTGCGTGTCTTATTCCTCCGTGACACCAGAATATCGGTGCCCGGTTATTCAAACCCTTAATGTTCAATCTCTGTTATTTCGACTGGAATAAAGCGTTACAGCAACAACAATAACTTTTAGATCACCACACACACAACTCGCCTCCTTCACGCTACTGCTGCTTGAGAGTGAGTGTCAGTCAGCTGGGCCGCTGAATGCTTTTGGGGGAAGGACTGAATTGCGCATTCGCGTTTGACCCCATAAACGTAATCACGATTACATTTCGATTAATCGAGCAGCTTTAACTCAGAGACAATATAATATGATGTGATACAATAACACATTATGTAGGCTAGCAGATTCGCTCGGTAGTAGTTGTGGTAGTTCCGTGTTTTTCAGATCACAGTGATCCATTGAGACACAATGACAAATCAACTACCTGGTGCAGACACTGTAGTGCAGCATTTAGCAGCAAGAACTCAAGATATGTTCCCCAGGAGTGGGTGGAGACCATAAACACAGTTACAAGTAGATTCAATATTTCTGGTCTCCTGCAAATGAATGCTAATGTTGCTCCATGTGTGCTGAATGTGTGAGTGAGCAAACAACGTGGTCACTTGTTTATCAGATCAATTACATGCAGGTATATGTCCTGTGATGGTGACTTGTTTCCAATGAATTACTTTACACATTCAACAGAGAGAAAGTGCTTTCTGTGGATAATGATCAATCAGTGTCCGGATTTAGATACACGGCAATAATATCGAGTGACAGGTTAACGACATCAAACTGACACGGAGACAATATCATAACACATAAATAAAACTGCTGTGAATCATATTAAGACTAGAATGGCTCTCAGCAGAGCACAAACCTCTGCTAAGGGCCCTTTCTGAGTGATAAAAGAAAATTCCAGATCCACCCCATATGTCTGGGTTCGCAGCAAATTTACTACTGTGCCTCGGCAGATAAAAGCCAAAAGCCTATGAAACCACATTTAAATCTGCTCGATATCAGTCACATAAACGTGCATGATTTCTCCCCCCCAACAAATCCATGAATTACTGCCTTGGAAATCAGTAAAACATTAAAAAAATGCCACGTCTTAGAATTGTTAAAAAAAAAAGAATATAGTAAAAATAAAGACTACTGATCCTTGCCAAAACTCAATGGTTTCTTTGCCCATGTGCCGACCTCCCCACCAAACCTCATGGGAATCCTTTGCAGAATGTTTTTGCTTAATCCTGCTTACAAACAAAAGGAAAAGGGCAAAAACAAAACCTCAGGCAGTTTTAACTTCCATAAAACTGCCTGTAGTGGCACCAAAAGCCGACTTTTAAGCAGTCAAATCAATGAAAAAATGCATGAAAAAAATAAAATGACAGCAATGCAAAATTCATGAGACTTACACCCAAGTCCTGCAGTAATGGGGAGCAACAGTGTTTATTGACATTCCCAGGGATTAAATGAATGCAGGAGATCATGACTCAATGCTCCTTGTTGAGAAATGAGACACTATTACGGGCATAATATTACAACGTGCTAATTTTCAACTCATCTACCAACCGTAAATTGACCTTGGTCACTGCACAGCAATCTAGTATCTCCAAAAATTTGAGCAAAGAGAAAACCATCTTATATCACAATGCAAAAAAAAAATAGCAAACTGGCAGCAGCATGGCAGAGTAGCAGCAAAAAAAGAAATGCAGCTGGAAGTCTTTTTCACAATTTCCACAGAAAGTCAGCAACGTCAGTGTGAGCGTGCAAAGCCTCCTGGTTTGTATGAGTTAGTCAATACAGTTTATCCTACTACTAAGTTTTCACAATAACCTCTAATGCACCACTGCTTATTTGTTTGAGTCCAATCCAATGTGAGATATCTGGAGGCTGTTTCGACCCTGCACAGTCTGCATGATTAACGCAATTTAAAACCCCCCGAATCACATTCATCCGTCCTAATTGTGCTGCAGTTCAAGCTCTTCCTTTAATCTGAATCACATTCAATACTAATTCATAGTATTACGGAGATCTATACCTTGGGCCTCGACTTAATATCCCAGAAAACCTTTTACTCAGTTTTTTTAAGACACCTTAAAGGTATTGATCCGTCGGGATTGAACTGCGAGGGCGGCAAAGAGAAGCGGTCCAAGTAATAAGGGCCACAGGGTCAAGAGCAAAGTCATGCACACGGGGCGGGGGGGGGGGGGGGGGTCGACCATTTGTCTCCCTCGGCCTCCTGCTATCATTACAGCTCAGCTCAACCCACAGTTTAGAATGCCCGTCACGCAGGTGTGTGGAGGCCAATGGATCAAGGAAACTGTGTAAATCCTGGCTTGACTGATGACTGAGAGACACCGAGGGGACACAACAAATTATCACATCAAACCAATGGGCCCACACGTTGTCTGTCGTTGCCACACAACATGGACCAGTGGCTGAAACGCTTGGTTGACGAATCAAGTAGCTGATCGACACAAAAAGATCCAGAATTTTCTTTCTATTAAGCAAAATGTAATTGTTAATTATCTCTCGTGTGAATATCTGCTGTCTCTCTTGGTCTGCTGTGATAGGAGGCTACACATATTCACACTCTAGTTCTGTTATGGTGACAAAACAAGAGATTGAAATACAATGTGTGTCCTGGGAATCTGTGAGGGCTATTTTCAGCAACAGGCTAATCAATAATAAAGGCACCGGAGTAATCATTGTTTTCAGCCCTATAGGCAGGCGTTAAATTAAAAATAAGCCCTAGACGTGCTTTTCCACATAACAACAGCACAGTGAGTACAGCTCGAACAGAAACTAGGCCACATCTGAAAACATTTTTACCAACTCGCCGTCTAATCAGAGACATCACACTTTCTCTTTCTCCGCGGAAGTAGCAAAGTTTGGCTCATTAAGCCGTCACAAACCGTGATGAGGACGTGTGGCTAGTGAGTGAGGCGCAATTGCTAGTTACGGTATAATGGCACTCGTGCAGGAGCGAGGACGCACAGGTGTAATTCTGAGGCAAACATTGTTGAGACAAATAGCGCCTGCCTCCTTGTGTATGGTAATTTCTCATTAGGATTTGCTCGATTCAGAACTTCTCAGAGCCTGACAGCTGCAGCGACTGAAAGCTGCTGGGTACTTTTGCACAGTGCACTGTAACTTTAGTCTCGAAACTGCAGGATGACTTCTTGGAAGGTCATGTCTTGCTGAATGTTAAATAAAGTGGAATGAAAATATTGATTCAGATCGTAAGCCTCCTACACTGATGGAATCTGATGCTTTTTTTTTGTTGTCGTCTCATATTTTTTCCAGGAACACCAACAAAAGAAAAGAGGCTTTACGAATCCCTTCACCATCGATGGAGCTGCTAGAATTACTCAATCAAAAGCATAAATTCTAAATCTTCTCTCCAGTTTTCAGTAAAGATGGTGACTCATGAAGTGGATCGAGCTTTTCGGGCTCGATTTAAACAAACAACCTAAGCGCATAAATCAAAATGGTGCATTTAGGGTGCGTCCCCTTTTGGGTTCCACTTTTTGCTGGCACATGGTTTGGAATGGTTGCTCTTAGTCTTTTAATTAATCATTGATGTGTCTCGGACATAACATGCAATAAACCTATCAGAGTGCCATCTCTCATTCCCTTTAAAAGCCAGGTGCTCCTGCGCTTTGGCAGATCGCTATTATATGGCCGCATTTGGTGGGAAGAGCTTTTCCGCACTTTGCAAATGTTCAGACCACCTGTGTGTGTGTGGGTGTGTGTGTGTGTGTGTGTGTAACAGGCGGAGTGCGCACATATTGTGCTCCCGCCTATGCGGAATGATGCGACCTCTTCAGGCTGCTGCACCGACTTCAGACAAGGTTGCAGTTGATCGAAACAGGAAACGCTTTCCACAGCCTCGAGATAACAATATGCAGCTGATAAGAGCTTGCAACAAGTGCATTTACTGCTCAACAGCATAGGCCCTGGACAAGAAAATGACAAGTGGTCACAAGAGTCTAGCACTTTGGCACCACTTTGAGCAGTGTTGTAAATCGGGCCTAATGACCGACATTACAGAGTCCTCGCTCATTTTTCTTAATAGTTCGGTGCGATTGTAGAGCGAGAGTATCATTTGACGCAGCAGACCAATTCACTCTAAAAGTCTCGACCCTTCGCTGTGAAGAATAAGAATCTTTTTTGAAGTTACTTCACCAAGTCTCATCGTAAACTAAGAAGCTATAAATCAACCCGGCACAGAACTAATTTCTCTTTCCACTCACTGTTAAAACTCCATTTCTGAGCAGGTTAGAGCAGAAAGAGGTTAAATGGCATCATCACCCTGCTTCTAATCGCACATAACACTAAAAACCGAAACCACTTCAGCTCCACAACTGTGTGCTGCTGCCTCTCGCACGTCATCGCGGTTTGAAGGAGTGAAACATAATAACTCTGACGTCCTGCGGCTTAGCTTCAAATCCATAAAACTCTGCTCATTTTTCATTGTTCTATCAGCAGCAGGGCGCCCCTGAAATAGCACCGAACCATTGATGTCACCGCAGAGCCACTGGAGGACTGATTAACCAACACCAGCCGGCTGCCGACCACAGCCGCTGTCAGGCAGATCGTTTGTGCTCCCTGGGTGGCTATCTGGATCGTCACTAATCAGTTATAACACTGATGAGCATCCGGGATCGGCACAGCCCCTGAAACCCAGCCCCCGCATCAATTTGCCTTCTCTAATGCCTTAATTGATGCCGACGGCAAAACCAATTTTTTTCTCAAATTTCAGGATTGTTTTTCCTCGAACTGTGAACATTAATGAACTGGAAAATCACGAAAAGGAAAATCACATCCCTCGGAATTATACTATAATTATTAATATATTATATCCAGAGTAGTGCAGATAACATGCCTATAACCTCTTACTTTTGTTTTTGCGTCTTTGCCCTCTATAGCCCCAAGGAACATTTGCAAAAAGATTGCAACTGCACGACGTCTCCGAGACCATTACACCTCTTGGAAAATATGAGGACGGGTCGAGTTGGGTCAGAGCCGGCAGCGGCACAGCTTCACCAGCGTGACTTCTCAGTTTGAGTTTAAAGAAATACCGTCATCAGTCACTGGCCTCCATGTAGAAAGAGTCTATAGAGTTTCCTGTTTATCTGGAGCTGTGGAGGAGGAGCTCAATAAGGCTGCGGGTCTGCGTTTGGTGCACTTCTGCTGTCCTCAGGGGACTTGGGGTGTATGCACTGTATTCTTTCAGCTTGCATAAAGGAGACACAGCAGGTCTCAGGGGCGGCGTGGTCATATAACCACGATCCAGCAGGCCACTAGAAAATTGCTCTATGATTTTCTCACCGTGTAGGCAGGTGGACGGATTAAATAAAAGTCCAGCTCACTTCAATCAGGCAAACACACCTTGTCAAAATCTCCTAAAGCATCCCCTGGAAAGCTCTAGTGCCCTTATTCTGAAAATAATCAATCCTTTGTTATTTTCGCAGTTAGACCACGTGACACCGAGAAAAAAGAGGCACTTAACTTCTGAATCGGATAATTTGACGCGGGTATTGAGGAACATAATCGTGATTACACCCCAAAAGTATTTCAAAAAGGCTGTCATGTTGAAAGATATAAAATCCGACCCCCCCACATACCAGACGCAAAAGTACATGGGAAATGTCGCACCTATAACGGTTATTGTACATCACAGGCATTTGTTCATGTCGTGGAGTAAAACAGAAAACAGTCTCCGCTGATTACCTCTGTCAAGGAGGTTAGATTTCCAGTCCCATGTGTCTGTTCGTCTGTTATTTCAGAGGATATCTAATATAAAAAAAAAGAAACCTGTTATCAGATTTCAATTACATTTGGTGGAGGGTTTGGCCCTCAGCCAAGGAACAAGTGATTAGTTTTGAGAGCCAACCTCGATCCAGATCCCAGAGTTTCTTTGAGAAGAATCTAACACAAGAGAGATGGAGCATTTCTGAACAATTTTCACCTCTACAGCAACACTTCTACTTCCATAGAAAAAGTGACACGGGTATTCTTAGCTATATCGTTGGATAAAGATCTCGATCGCTTTAGTCTCCACAGACCCACAGCCGATAGCGCCACATTTCCTATTCTCAAAACTGTGAAAACACAAAAGAAGCGGGGACTGTGTGACCTTGTGGAAGTAATTTGCTCCGTGTGTTGAACAGTACAGTACATCCTTCAACCTACATGAACATGAATAAGTCTCTTTTTCATGTGTTTCATGTGTTTGTACACGTAGTTTCTCTGTCGAGCCAAATGAGATATAAACATAGAGGCACAAATATGTATTTCCTCGGCCAAGGATGAGGTTGTTTTCACCCTTGACTGTTTTTTGGTTCGTAGCCGAGATTACGCAAACCTATGCTAAACGGATTACCGCAAGAGTTGGAGGAAAGATATTGTATATGGGTCAGGGAAGAAATCCATTAAATCCATAAAGTGAAGGTGCAGATCTCTTGGGCATTTTTCCAGTTTTCTCAGGGAATAATTCATGGATCGTGAAGAAAACCACAGCAGACATATTGAGTGTGTGACATTGGGTTGAATTGAACGGGACTGTTGGGCCTCGGAGAAGGGGAGTATTGAGTTCCATTTCAATTGATGTCATTTCATGTGTGTAGATGCTGGGTGGTTAATGAGGCCACTCAGGCCCGTTCATCTTCCAAACCATCTTCTTGTGGGTCTATATAGTGACTCATAGGAGATTGTATGCTATATTGCAAGCCTGCTGTACCTAATGTGTGTGTGTGAAACGTCTGTTCTGTCAGCCTCTAAAGGTGTGAGCAGGTTCAGTGATGGTGCAGGAGTCCACCTGCTCTGGGCCTGAGTGAAGGTGAACCTCAGTGACAGGGACACAGTGGACTGAACACCTCTCTCTCACACTCTGAGCAGCCACGGGGTCACTCTGCATTAACCAGCAGCTTAACGTTACATTCATCCGCCTATGCCGCACAAGGCCCCGGATTTACTAATGGACGCGTAATCTGACTAGTGAGGGCGCACACATGGCCCATCTGCTGCGCACAGCGCGGCTACAACAGTGTCAGGACGAGCCCACGTCGTGCGTGTGTGCAGGTCGGATGCATGCTCACCATCAAGCTGTAAAGGTGATCCGCTCTAGCACCGCGGCGCGTAATGGCGCGTTTGGAGTGAAGATGCGTCCCTCGCGCTGCCCGGGGAGTGTGACAGCTGAGCCCTCTGCGCGCACACGGGAGGAGACATGCTGATAAGGAAGTGTGATCAGGGGGGCTGGAGGCGTGCCCGCCCGCAGAGGGAGAGGACCCTGTGGGGCAGGGCAGGGCGGGGATAGTGCCTGCCTGATTGATTATTTAATTAGCCTTAACTAAATATTCATTAGCCCAGCAGAGTCATTATCCCGCGTAAACAACTAGAGCTCTCTCTCCGTAAATGAAAATGATTTTATGGAGGCTACCTGTGGGCTGAAGAGAATTAAAAACTAAATTGACTGGACTGTCTAATCACCGTAATTGGACCATAGCAGATCCGGATATTGGGAGGGGGGGCGGGAAATAAATGATTTCAAAGTAAGACTCCTAAACTATTTGAGCAGTTAATGGAAGCTATTTGATGCATTGCCTACCAAATACATGTACATTACTGTAATACCTGATCTTGCTGCACGTAACACTTTGTCATGCATGAGCTGTTTCAATGAATTACACTTTGATCACTGATGCAGCCATTCTGAAACTTGAGCCTTGCACTGGATTAAAGGAAAGTTCAACATGTTCAGAAGCTGCCTCCATTTGATTTATTGATGAACATTAGATGAGGGGATTAATGTGGGGCACATGTCTGACCACGGCTGGATGTGAAGATGGGCTTCATGACTGCTCCTCTAAAGTGAATTCAAGGTGCCTCAATCCCCACCTGCTGGCTGGCTGCAGTATAAATCATTAATCCCTCAACCTCCATTGTCATGTATGGGACATGGGTACTACTCACCACTATACCGATGGAGGGGGGGATTAAGTGTTTGAGTCGACTAAACTTAAGTTTTCAGGGGTAAACAGCGTTGCAGCCGAATCCAATACAATTGAAGTAACTGGGGATCGATTCTTCAAATGTAAAAAAAAAACTACAGAGAAACACACAACATGCCTCCATACTGCTTTTGTAGTCAAAGTGTCTGATAGCCCCAAAATTCGAATTCCACTCTGAACAGCGTCGTTTAAACCGTGTTTTAAGCCTCAATATCCGCTGTTATCCTCTGGAACCACGTTCAAGGTCACACGCACACACCCGAAACATCGCACACCAACTCTTGCCCAAGGGTAAGCGTGGGGTGCATGGCGGAATAAGCACTTGGATGACACCACAGGAGCAGTATGGAGGCATTTAATGTTTTTTTTCTGTTGTTTTTCTACTTTTGAAGAAGTGGTACCCAGTTACTTCAAACGTATTGTATTTGGCTGAAACCCTGTCTACCCCCTGAAACTCCAGAAGTTTTTTGTGGACTCAAACAATTCACCCACCCCTCCATCGGCATAGTGGTGAGCAGATCATGAGATCATTTATAACTATCCCTTTAAAAATAGTATGGGTACAATTTTGGTAGTTTTCATAATAGTGACTTACAGTATGTTCAAGTGTTTTGTTTGTTTATAATTTGATGCTATAAAAACACTAAGCCAAACATCATGATAGACAGCTGGCACTGAATCGTGATTGCTTGAGCTTGCTCACCAGCGGGACCTGCTACTGTGGCTACATCCCTTGATCGCTACCGAGCACACTCCGGGTTCAAGTTAGCAGGATGGCTCGCATCTGCGATATATTGGCTTCATTTTTGAATAGTGGGAGGAAGCGGAGACTGGTTGTTCCTCTAAATATACAACGAAGGCCTGGATGGCGAAACCACAGTCAGCAGATGGTTTGCGTAGGTTTGGCATGATAAAGATTTGGAGACAGGAGGAAAAGAGCAAGTCTGTTCAAAAGTAACCGAATCTGCCTACTGACACTTTGTAAAGCACTTTACAGTTCATCTCTCTTGTATAATCTTTGGGAAAATCAAACAAAAATAACTATGCAAATATTGGCAAGAGAGCCGAAAGGCATATTTCCAAAAATGTTGAACTTTTACTTTATAATTGCCCTCTGAACCAAATTTGGCGCCAATTCACAGTGGATTTATTTTTTTAACATCCTCTTTCCAAACACACACACACTTTATACAATCTATAATATTTTTACAGGACAATGTTTTATTGTTTTTGCAGTGACCCACTGTACAGCTTCATTCACACCAGGGAGCTCCACTGCCATCAGTCCTCCAGGCTGCACCAGCGGTTACAGAGACACAGTTTAAGTAAGGGGTCAAGTGCCTTGCTCCAGAGCAATCCGGCAGCAGTTGCAGAGGGAGAGGACATGGTTGGCCATTTACATTCGCAGCCCAGACTCTCTCCAGCCGGCTGGTGAGCCAACCTGACGATGGTGCATTCATAAGCCTGGTGCTTGACCGCTCCCACCATCCGTTCTGGAACGCTACCAGTGTCCTTGACAAAGTCAGTCAGGGGAACATCTTCCATCTTAATTTGCAGTAGCTTCAAGGGTTCAATGACATCATCCATGAAGACGAATCAGAGAAGGGAATCTGGAAATGTGAAGTGGAAAAAGGGCAATTACAACACATCTTGCATAAATTTCTATGATAAAAAGAATAAACTCATAAGCACACATAAGCAGCATTAGTTGATTTATTAATAATACCAATTAATCAGGGTTTAGAAACCCACCTGAATTCTGTTTTAAACATTATTCCATCCTTCACCACAACAAAACAGATTTGTATGGGCTCATGTCTGAATCACTGACATGATTCTCTGACCCACTTTTAAGCCCCTCCAGTTGAGAAACACACAGCGAGATGACAGATGTTTTTATAAAGGTCATCGGCTTCTGTCACACCTTACACCTTTTTTGGGATTGTTTGTTCACAGTAGGATTCACAACATATTTCTTTTTATTTTACCACTCAACTTTCCTCTGTGGATTATGCTCTATATTCTGAGTCTTCCCAGAATAAGCTCCCTGTCTACAAGAAGCTCCGCAAATAATGGTCCTGACCGTAGTCGGTTTCAAGTAATTTGTGGATCAATTTTAAGAGGACTGCTTATCAAAATACATCAGAATGAAGCACCTGCCTGACCTTAAGACTTGACATATTCTATCTCCCATGCTTATCCCGGTGAAAGACATTTAAGCTCTCGAATTTGGTTTGCTTCCCCACTGTGACTAGATTAACGAGCTGACCTTTTGCTTGTAGCGTCGGCCATATTTTCTGCAGCTTTAGGTATCTTCATTAGATGTAGAAATATTGACCTTCTGCGCTTTTTATGAGAATATATATCGGAGAAAAGCAAGCATTTATCTATATAGCTCTGCGAAACTATCCCCATCATTCCATATCTCTCCTGCGCTGTTCCAAGGCCATGGCCCGTATATTTTGTAGTAAACTTTGAGGTCTTATGTGAGGAGTTTGTTTTACCTCTGATTCCCACTCTTTGTATCAGCACTCCCACATGAATATAGAAAATATACAATATATAACAATAAATGCAGTAAAGGTAAGCAGTAAAAAGCAATGCAACGCAACTTCATCCAGGCACAAAGCGAGGCAGTATTAACTGGAAATAAGGTAATGCTATACATTTTCTCATAAATAAATATATAAATGAATAATAAAAAAAGATATAAAATAATAAAAGAAGAAGTGGAAAAAGAGGACAGAGAACAAATAAAGATAAAATAAAAATAAACTTAAAGAGGAGTAAAACCTGTATTAAATTGTGGGTATTAAATAAAAAAAAGTTAATTAATAATTGGATAAATAAAAAAAGTATAAAAGGATGATTATGTTACACAGTCTAAGGTATTAAATTGAGATAGAGAGAATAACTGAAATTTAATGGAAAGCGTCACTAAAGGGGTCAATCTCCAGTTTACTTTGAATATGAAGCCAATGAAGTGGGTAAATGATAAAGATGTGAGAGAATTGTGAAGCCATGAGCACAGTTTGACTGCATTAGTCACTCTCCATTACCGCTCTCTTTAAAATCTAATGGAAGTAGAAATGAAAGGGTAACAATAAGTGACACAAAGGCTCAACATTTTCAAATATTTTGTCATCTGCACCCAGAAAATAGGTTTCATCGCTAAGCCAGAAAATGTTTGTATGCAGTGCTAAACAACCGAGGGACTGCGGTTAAATTTATTTCACATGGATTGACTTAAAGTGTTGGAAACTATTAACTATAATTAAGTGAAATCCTAAGTGCATCGATCGACAGCCTGCAAAAATTGATAAGCAGTAATTTCTGGTACTGTTTTACGCCGCGCTGTGGGTTGGAGAGTGTGCAGGCCTGAAACGCCTCACTACAGTTTGTGCTGACTCAGCGACTTGTTAATCAAGCACACTCTTATGCACACACAGTCAGCTGCACGGAGCCCGCTGAGAAATCCTCACATCCCTGTTGAATATACAGTAGATATAATTAGATTGTTGCACAGGATCTTGCCTGCAGAACTATGAACGCTGGCGCAAGGTGTATGTTCAGTGTGCAGGCTCCACAACAGCGCTGGAGTGTAAAGAACATATATCTGACAATCTGGGGGTCTCACATGAATTCCTTTAGTTTGTTATGCAAGTGGCTGGGAATGTTCTTCAATTTATTTACATGCGTCAGACGATATTTTTCTCCGGAGATGTTTTCAGCCGTTAACTCTAACAAGCGGTGGGACTGGAGAAACATACACTGGCTGTCGACATTTTCAGAACTTCCAACTCTGAATGTCAAATATGAAAACAGGGCCGGAAAAGTGAAAATAATGAATACAGCCAGGCATTGCTAAAATGTCACAGGAAAACACCCATGAATTAATTACTGATTCAGAGGCCAAATGCCATGTTTTAATTGTCAAAAAAAAATAAAAACTTACATGTTTAAGGCGATGTAATATATTAAATAATATATTTTATACGATTTTCCGGAGAGAAGTAAAGATTAACATTTAGACGTTGCTGCACTGATTCCGCTGCGTGCAGCAGTGCTCTGGGGTAAATGTTGTAGTACTGCATGTGGCGTACACCCATTTAATGCTTCTGCAATATATTATCCTGCAGTTCCCCCCCAAACTGACCTACAAAGAGTCTATTCCCATCAGGTTTGGGGGACGGAAACACGTAGAAAATGAGTAATTGTTGCAAATAGGGGGGGAATGGGTTTATGTTTACACAGTTCAAAAAAATTCTAATGGCACAGCAAACACATAATCACAGAGATGGGAAATGTTGCCTTGAGCGCCACACTTGGGTTAGTAAATAGGACAAAACCTCTGTGCACTGCATCCTATATAACTGGATGATATCCATAATAAACGGCAATTGCGTCAGAATGGTTGCCCGTGTATAATAATCTTTGCGCATTTCCGATTTTCCACATCCCTTTAATGGTAATCCATCACAGTTGTATTTGGAAACATGAAAGTGATCACAGATTGTGCTGTGCTGCTTGACTGATTACTCCGGGCTGAGTTGATAGAGTAGGGAGGGCGCTCGAAACAAGGACACTGCCATCTCTCTTTCTTTACCCCCGGGATTTAAATATTAAACATAAAGGATGGCAGATTATTATCCATGTCACCTTGCCTTAAGCAATGATATTCGGTTTCAACGGTACCTGCTGTGTCACATATTAGTCCCATTTCAGGTGCTCCGGATGCTGAAATGTTTATGAGACGAGTGAATTAAGGGACAAAACATATCTCCAAGGAGGGAGGGTTTCTCCGGTCACATAATCACTGGTTACAGGTTGAAGTTTGTCTTAGTTGAGTGTTATTAAATTAATACAATATTCAACAAGGAATATTGTATCTTTCATGCTGCTTAAAGAAATGCTACAGTAGGGCTGGATGATATGGAACAAATGTAATGATTATGTCAAGATCAGGACAAAAGGTTTGATTATACTCTATCGATAAAAGTCATGACTATCAGCTTGTTATTGGGCACATAAAAGACAAATATGTGTTATTTCTCGTAACGTGCTTACACAATAAATAAGTAAATATATCTAGGGTTAGGGTTATTGTACTGATTATTGTTATTGTTTCCTTCTGCAGTAAAAATATGTTGGGGCCCATTATTCGATATCTCTAGTGCCGTCAGTCCTTGCTTCTTTTAAATTGTTCTTATTGTGGTGATACATTTAGACAGGCCAATAAAGACAATACAGCAATATGATAGACTCAATACTTAATACACCAGAGGCTCCATGCCATGGAATGTGTGTATAACAACAAATAAATAAAGCACCTTCTTAGCACTGATGCCAAACCTCCTTTTGTCAGCCAACATGAAATATGAACAACACAGTTCTGCCGAGTAATTAAGGCCTTCAACTGAAGTCTGTAAAAAAGCATTTGTCTGCCTTCTGTTTGATTATAAAAGGTTTTCATCTGACGGAGGGAAATCCAGCAGATGTTGAAACACAGACAAATTACGTTTCTGACTAACCACGGCTCCGCCACAGGAGCCTAGAGAAGGTGACAATAGAATCAATGCTCTGCAGTCAATCTACTGAGAGCCAGCAAAACATGCTAGTGAGCTCTGGGAATACAGAACCAATACCGTGGTCACAGTAGCTGCACATTGTGGGGAAGTTTACAGCATTTACACAAATCTGGATTCTGCACAGTTCGAGAGAATCAATCTGTCAGAAAAGCTGCAGATGAACAGCATCGAGCATTTCATCTTTAAAAGCCACATTTCCTCCACACTTTAACTCTTGCAATTTTTTTGGGCACATCGTCAAAGTACATTTCCACCAGGAAGAGCTCAAACCATCTTATTTATAAACAGCCCGTTTCCAGGACAACATTGTAAAAAAATTCTGCTTCTGCCATCGTCCTGCATTACAGCAGAGACTGACATGACACACCAGGGCTTATTGAATCCAATCAGCGTTTACATTTGACATATTTCTTTATACCGAATAACGAATATTTACAGTGACACTCAATATTGTAAAACTCGCAGCTGCACTCGGGAGAATGAAATGTTTCCTCCAAGTTGTTTCTTTATGTGTTTGAGACCAGAAATGTACCCGCAAAGCAGCTTTGAGTCTGGAGCTGTTTTTAAAAAGAAAAAAAATCTTTAGTTCCACAAAAGGATATGGGGAGATATAGTTAGATACTCCACTGCTCTGACTGTAAATAGACTAAGATATATAATGTTCTTAACCACTTCAGCAAAAACTTGTTTTCACAAACTTTATTCAGCGAGCCGGCTGATTTTACGCTAGTTTAAGGGAAGCCACGACGTCAGAGGCATCATATTAGAAGTATCAAACTTTGTTTTCTCCTAAGAGAGCTGTGTGAAATCCTCTAAGCTGGCAAAATAAAAAATCATCACAGAAAGCACTAGACGTACGAGTTACCGAGCTCTGCACCCAGATGAAAGCCTCCGTCCATGCTGAGGAAATCAGTGAAGTAAAAGATGTCACTACCTGTCTATACTGGTGTGTTGGTTGGCAGCATCCTCAAAGAATCTCCACGGCTTCATCCACCCAGTCGTTTGGATCCAAGCTTCATGACACACACACGCACACGCACACGCACACACACACACACACACACACACACACACACACACACACACACACACACACACACACACACACACACACAACTGTACCCTAGTTTCCTTGACACACTGTCTAATCTGACAAGACCGACCCAGGAATGAGAGTATACTGCAGGAAGAAGCCTATAAGTAAAAGACAAAAATAATATAAATAATAAAAAGATGTGCAGTGGCTGCAGAGTAATTTATCATGAATGTGGGATGGAAAATAAGCCCGTTGCTCCACTGCCATTCATTGTGAACTCAAGTTATCTGGAGACACCTTTAGCTGCTCATTTTGCAATTAAATTAAATTTCTAAATCTTTTATGTAATTTTCTGGTTTATAATTGAACAAAATAAACAAAAACATACCTTATTGCTTATGAGCTTCTTCTACTTTTAATTCCAATGACAAATCCGAGGGAAACAACTTTATTTTGGTTTCTTTTTCCCCATGTTGGCAGCAGCTTTAGCTTTGCAGCTCAAACATTTCTGTAATGAAATTCAATGCAACAGAAAGAGACATGCCAGCAGTCACCCATAACCCTGAACCTGCTCTGGGACTGAATTTACATTGGAACAGTAGCTTTATCCTCCGTTGCTTTAGGGGCCATTCCCTCTGTCTCCCTTGCTCTGACACATTTCCCTCTGCATTGCACTCTAACTCATACAAGCAAGCCCGGAATTGATTTGCCTGCCAAAACGCAACAAAATGTGTAGTCATACAAAACCTGCACATTGTTATCATAGGATGTTTTTTTTTTTTTTTTCTTGCTGTTGGTCATGCCAACACTGTTTGTTCAACTTTACTGAGTAGTATTTTGCATTAAGCGATGCTCTGAAGATATTTATTCAGCGGTGGAGTCGTTCAGATATGTCCAACTGACCACTTCATGGCCATCTGAAGAGAACTTGAATGGGGCTGGAGATTTGTAAGGAAGAACATGTGCTTACGCAGCTTACGCAGCTGAGGTCGGTTATCTCCACGTTCATGGTTTGATGATCATATGAAAACCACACTTCACAACTACCTTTGTTTGGTCAAGACCTTGGGGTGAAAGTGTAGGGTTAGGTTTCACAGTCCAAACCAAAAAACACTTTTTGGGATTGTTCCGACTGATGGAGGAAGTTGAGAGAGCATTAAACAATAGTTGTAGATTGCTTGCACGAATGCTTGCAGCCTTCTCCTGCAATGATAGAATGCCTGAACGGATTTTCATTTTGCACATTCAAACATACGTTTAAAACTGCACCGGAAGTTGGTGATACTGGTACGTATAACATATTGGTGTGACATATTGATATTACAGTGGGAACTACATTAACTGCGGCAATGAAATGAACCACTTCATTCATTTTCTCCAACCAACAGAAAAATCCAATCCAATCTACTTAAAAACAATCTATGTCAAGCATAGTAAGAGGCTCATGTAGGTGATGTTGACAGGATGTATGCTTGTCATATCGATTATTGAGTGCGCTACCTTTATTTGTAACGGTCTGACAGTTTATTTTTTGTAAAGTGTTTTCTGTTAAACTGTTAGATCTCTGTTTTGTGTTTGAGTTGTTTTCATGTGTGCACTCTGTGTTTCTGTTTCCTGTTGTATTATGTAGTCTCTGTTCCTTGAGGGTTGTTTCTGTCTTCACTTTCTGTCTTGGTGATTGTTTTTCTAACTCCTCATGTGTTGCACCTGTGGCCAATTACCCCTGCCTTCCCTGTGTGTATTAAAGCCTCTGTCCTTCCCCTTGTCCTCTGTCGGATTGTCTGTTTTGCTTCCTGCGTTCTGGTGGATTATGTTATGTTCCATGTTGCTGTTCTGTTCTGCGTTCCTGCCCTGCCCTGTCCTGTCCTTAGCTCCTGATCGCCGTGTAAGCTTCCTTGTGCTTTTGTTTAGTTAAAGACTCTTTTTAGATTAAATACACTTTTTGTTAAATATCTCTGCTCCTGGGTCCATCTCCTTCATCTAATTGTGACAATATTACTATGTAAAACCAAATGAAATGTAAACAATATTAACAAAGACGTCCACATTGATGTAGACCTCGGTCAAGACTTTGAAGTGTGCAAAGGCCGTTGGACTGTATGGCTTGTAAACATTAGCTTGAGATAGTTTTCAGATTGGTGTTTGAAGAATTGTTGGGCTCTGTCAATGATTTAAAACACAAATAGAACAATTAATGTTTTTATATAGTTATTATAGGATGAAACCTTTGCTTCAAGAGATCCAACGGTTTTCATTTACAAGCTTCACCGTTTCACCCCTGAGTTGTTTTCAAAGTCTGAATACAGAAAATATGACCATGGTACATGAAAAAAAGCATTATCTGCAATGTTAGCTGCTTTGTCTTGAAACGCAGACCTGCACAGAAATCCCACTTTCTGCACTGAACCTGTCCATGACATCTCTCCTCAGATGTATTGAACAAAACTAAATGAAGTCCACCTTTGAAGTGTTATATATATTTAATGCCACCCATAAGCAACTATCCCTGACACATTTATCCTGACCTGCACATCTAATATACCAATTCATGTTCAGATTCCCTCATGAATATTAATTCACGTAACCCATTAGTGTAGAGCTTCAGATAGCCTTGAGTTGATGAACACGGTTTTTTTTCTCTCTCTCTCTCTCTCTCTCTCGTAGCGATGAAATAGAATTCTTTCCTGCCTTTCTATTAAAAGAGAGAGAGAGAAAAAACAATTATTGAAGACAAGTTGTAGCCCTAGGATCGGGGGAGAAGGATCAAGCACATCCTCCTTTTGACCTAGATATCAGTGGACCTGGCCTCCCTCCAACTGAATCATTACATCTGTGGTGTGATCCGAACCAAACGCCACCACTGTCCATTACCCACAGGTGTCTTCAAGTCGCTTCTGAGACTACGCTCAGTCTCGCTGTAATTCCCTTGATATATTATGGGATGGTAATTGGATAGGGCGTAGCCATGACTCAGAGTGGCCGGTTCATGAATCAAGTTGGACAGAGCGTATCTTTGAACCCGATGACACCTAAGAGGTCGGCGCTCTTGGAGTCCGTAAGCATGGTTGTTTCTATTTGACGGGCAAGCGTAGCACTTACATTTTACAGTGATGCTGTCATGACAGCTGCTTAGATTTTCTGTGCAGCAATCTCACTCTACTGTTGGGTCGGGAAAAAAACCCTGTTCCCACAATGTGTTCACAATTAAAGAGGAACAGGGAGAAAGAGAGAGGTGTCAAACATTTACTGATATTTAGAAAAGAAAGTCATTGTTTTTCATATCGACTACAATGGCTGCTGTTTTGGTAATCAGTAATCTTGAAGTGTAACTTTTATTACGTTTTAACAGAGCTGGAGCAACAAAAAAATAGGGCGGTGTCTGTGGCCCTTGCTGGACTTTAATAAAACACGACCGACCTGATGAAAAGATGACTGGCTTGAAGTTAGCAAGCAAGTCACAGAAAAGTCTGCTCCTGGCAGTTGTCAGGTATTCTGCGTTCATGAACATGTTTTAAAAGGACCCACTGTGAGTACAACTATGCTATAAATTGGTCCACATGACCCTACTTGTAATTGAGCTGTACAGTAACTCAGATTTAGTATTTTGTCTATAAAAGAGTTTGTTTATGTTGTTCATTCACAGAAATAACCTTGTGAAAAACTGTATCTGAGATGCACTGCATAGTCCCTGGTTCTATCTGGTTTCTAGCCTTTGGTTATTCAACCAGGTGCTTGGAATGGATCAATTGTGCCTTTGTGCAGCACGATGAGGGTCCACCTTGGAGGTTCCCTTAGTCAGCAGACTCACTGCCTTAGATGTAATATCCTGTTTCTATACTGAGCGCTGCAGATTATTTGTTATATTTCCCCTGGCACTTCATACAATATGTTGTTCAGATGAAGTTGCTGTCTGTGCGGCAAAAGAACGGTTTGCTTACTTAGAATATGCGGCAAAATGTTGCATGAAATTAAAGGCCAGTGGTTCAGGGATTATGATGATACATCTTTATTTGTATGCATAATGAGTTTTAAATGTTCTTTCTAATTTGTCTTAACCTTGTGCAGCACTAGGGGTGTTCAGGGTCTTCTATACATCACTGTGCATGGAATGTTTCTGTCTTTAAATACCAAATAAGCATCCAAGGTAAGCATGATAAAAGAAAAAGAATGTATACCCTTCTCCTGTACGCCTGTAATTTCTAATGTGCAAGGTAGTGCAATTCCCAGAAGACATACATCATCAAAGGCACGAGCCAACTGTGCAACTGAAAAGTGAATTATTCAATGCGTGTTGTGATTTCCATATGCAGCACAATATGCATAATGCTATCAATAGTAATATCAATAACATGGTTCAACTAGTTTGTATGCCCTTGGGGATTAATACTGTTAATCAAGAGCCATGCATCTCAATGTCAATATCGTACCCCACTCCGTAATCATTCCAGAGCTGTGGGGATAGAACACATTATGACATTCTAATGTTTCGAACTGCCGTCATTTTGACCCATTTACCCATCAGACCTTATTTGCACAGACAGCCACATTCTCTGCATCTGTGCTTGGGGGGAGATTTATCCCTCTCATTGCATAATCACTCCTTTCCCTCTGCCTCGCTATACTTAGCAAAGCAGGCTGACATGCCTCACCAGCGAGGCCCACAGACACCTCCATCCTCATGGTTTTCCAAGGACTTTTACGCTTTGATGTGCACGGACCTGGCATTGTGAACGTCGGGAAGGTGTGCCTCGCATGGAAATCCAAACAGACGCAATTATTTGTACAGGAAAAGCAAGAGTGTTACTCAGGATCCTTTTTCCATGTTCCCCATGTTGAAGGTTACTTTCTGAATCTGGCTGTGTTTCGGATGCGCTTGTGTTTTCATTAACTGCAATAAAATCATGTTTTGTCCAGATTGTGTTCTCCCCCCTACACAGTTTTGTTTACCATCATATGTTTTCTATTGCCGTTACTTTGAGGCTGTTCCCTTGGCAAAATAATGGATGGGTATTTATACTGTGAATGATTAAAATTACATTTTGTTTTATATGATGCCAGAATATCCTACATACATCTATGTGAGATACAAAGGAATTAGAATCAGAATTAATTGTTATGAAATATTAATGTATGGCATTAGAGCTGACTGGAATCGAGTCAAAAATCTTTCAATGGGAAGGACAAATTAATTCAGTTTTACATTACAAATGCCTAATTTGTGCATCAATGTTTGAATATTTGTATTATCTACAAATATGACACTTCTCTTTACAGAGCCACTGCATAAAGACTGCCAGGGCACGGATTACTCCCCAGCACACCACCAGAAACATGTAACACATGCATGAAAAATTAATTAATTCTTTATTCCCACTGAATTGCAGATTGCAGCAATAATGATATCATGTACAGTAGCATTCCACAAGCTGCGGGCAGAGTTTCCTGACAACCTCATAACTCAGAGGCTGAATAATAATCATCATGCTCTGTCTAAAACCATAACCAAAGTGTCAAAACACATCACAGATAGAGAAATACCCTGTGGCTGCATTATTATTTATTTAATAATTCATTTTGAATGCTATCAGTAGAAATGTTTTATTTTTACATATAATTACATAGGAATTCTAGACATAATAATTGTTATCAAAGCAAATTAGTCCACAACAGATCTAATCAAATGAAAGAGCACTTGAATAATAAAAGACCAACACAGAGATTTGGGTTTAATATAACTTGTTCTGTTTAGTAATTATCGTCAGTGAACGTTCTTATGTACCCTTTGATTTGACATTTTTTCTTTTCAATGCAAGTCCTGCGATTGCGCATTTAATCCTTCTCGAAAAAAACACTTCTCATCATGTGTGCTGGCTTAGCTCCAACAGAAGACTTTCAAACTCACTGGTGAGCTGGCTTTGTCAATTACGGATGCAGCAACAACGCCGGCGCCTTGACATGCATCCCAAGTACCCATCTCGGACTACTCAGGTTTAACTTTATGTGCAATCTGTCTTGGTTGGACTCCGGCAGGTGGAGTGGGAGGTCGGGGAGCTACTGTCAGAGATAAGTTCTCAATGGGATACACAGTTTTCGTGTAAGGTAATTTATACAACTCTGAAACCGGAGAAATGCTCAGCAATCACTGTGGTGTATCAACCACCGTGCTGTTAAAGTCTGACCCTGAATTATAGCCCCTTTAGTGCGAAAAGTTCAAGTGTTATCTGGAAGTAGCAGCATGGGGAAATGTTCATGGAATTGCATGTTAATAAGAACTTTGTTGTTTACAAGACAGATTGGCGGGCGGGGGGGTCCTCCTCAGTATATGCTAGCTTTAGGAAAAGTGCACTCAACTAAGCCTTTACCAGCTTTCAAAGGTTGAAATGCAGGTACTGTAGCCTTTGCAACCTGGTGCCCAACCTTTACATCCAATCAAACCGCTGCCTTACATTTAAGCTTTTAAAGGTCAAGCTGAGTGCAAGAGAAAGGCTGCTGGCTGTAAAATTGGCACCAAGATTAAGATGATTGATTATAGTGAAAATGTTATTGACATCACCTTTAACAATGTTGCTTATTTAGCTAAATGCAGGACACCGGAGCACATTACTTATTGCAAAGAGGAAGCTCGCCTCCGTTTTGTCAGGGCCAAGTTCTAATGGCTGCTTCACTCCTGTCAGATCACAGTGATTCAACCATGAGGGTGCGTTTTGAAAGCATGTGAACCCTCCACGCCGATGACAGAATGAGCACTCAGACACAGCCACCATCTTATGAAATGCACAGACTGCCTACTCCCACTCGCTCTGCAGAAAATACCCGCCTATTCCATGCTGCCAGTTTGAACTGCTCCCATTGGGCTGCTGTCTTTGCCTCATAGAGTGGACAACAAATAGTCACTGAGCCTGGGTCCTGCCTCAGGCCTTCCGGCTACTACACCCAACAAGACAGTAACTTAGCATCTAAAAACAGCTTTGCTTGCCTTTAAGGAGCAGAATAATACATTTTCTTACTCTTCTGACTGATGCCTTTGTTTGAGTTTAGTCCAGCTGATGTGAAACTCCTCTGCCCCCAAAACAGCTGCATTATGCTAATTTAGAGTACCATTAACAGAACCAGATTCAATGAACCGATCACTTACTAAACTGAGTTAATGGATTAAGACTGGAAGAAGTCCAGAGAAGCTAAATGAAGTGTTAATTAAATGATGCGTGAACGTGAGGAATCAAGGGTTCATCTCACCTTCTCTTCACCGCGGCCGAGTCCAGACACTGAGTAAACTGAAGTGGAAGTGTAGCCTGTCTCTGGATGTATGGTAAAGCTGCTGCTACTTCAAAACAAAACCCTGTGACAGATTGGTGATGTAGTGAAGCTCTTGGTACAGGAATACATTCTTTGTGTTCTGCTGCCAAATGTATGTTTGTCACATGCTTTAGCTAACAGCTTTAGCAACACTAACGGCATGACTCGAGGAATGTCTGTGTATGCGACCGGGTCATCAATTTGACCTAGCATGAAATATCAGAAATATCACTATATGAATGGTGATGCCCCGACTTTACCTGCAGCACAACCATAAGGTTTTTAGTTTCTTGCCTTAATAGCCATATGGGGTTGGCAATATATTTAGAAGAGCCATCTATGGAGTGCAGAGGATGAATCCCAATCCCCGATATTACTCTTATACTTCATCCAGTGCTGCCAGAGTTTTTACTTTAATCTTCTCGAGGACTTTTACATCACCAACATTATTTGGCTGAAAATTCTGAGAGATTTCTGTTTCCTAGATGATAAACCCTTTGATTTATACACTTGTGATTTGTTGGTTCGTTCCCTCTAATGAATTAATATATTAACTCTGGTGATCCCCTGAATTTACATCTATTTCCATAATCAAGTCAAAAATGTAATCTATCTTTAAGTGCTCTGGTGGCTGAACTGTCATAGTGCATGACACGTAACTGCAGTGTCCATGCTTTGATCCTGACTATTGACCTCCCTTGTGCCCTAGCTGCAACTTTGTAGTTTGTAAAATTAAATAAATAAATAACGTTTTTTCTAATAAAAAAAGAATGTGACAGAATAAATGCAATTATGGTAAAATTAGATAGAATCTTTGCTTGTTTGTGACCCCCAATCAAAAGTGTAAGTAAGGACGGGCCACATGACTGCTTAAGCCAAAGTGTTTGTATTGCCCCCTTGTGACTTAATGTAATAGACTCTGCCTCCTCCATGTTAGTGGATTGGACATGGCCCAAACTAAAAAGTCAAAGAAGGTAAAACTATAGTTTAATCACACTGATGTATGTTCATCTGTTAATCTCAGTATTTACCATAAAACAGGGCCAAACATCATAAATTATGTCTTAGACTGATTCGCAATTGGTCGAGCGGGTGTTTTCGGCATTCACCCCCCATTGATATACTATGCAGTCTCCTAATGATGTCATCGGCTCAAGGTTGAAGTCTTTGTATGAGTGATCATTCATTTCATTTCCGGACATTGGGAGTAAGTGGAGACATGTCCTCCATCTTTATCTAACCCAGAGTGTATGACAAGAACTTTCCCTTTACCCTGGTATTTACCTTTTCATAAGATGTGTCTAGTGAAAGACACAAAGTCAACACAAAAAGTATCAGCACTGCAAAAGAAACTCAGAAAAACTTTTAACCACAGCTGCCTAATGCGTTGCTCACTTTAAATAATAAGTATATGCGATTGCATGGCGCAGACAGAGAGGGCAGGGGACACGGAGAGGGCCAGACCCAGTAATTTTATTTAACAAGCGCTCTAATAAAAGGTGTTGAACCATAAAATCAAGATGTACTGTGATTAGCTATGTTAGGACTTTGACCTGCCCCTGTAACGACACTTACTCTCAGTAAACACACCAGAATGGTTTAAGCAGGCAGGCAAAGAGCGTTTGTTGAATAATTAAATAACAATCTCCATCATTAGAATGGCTTAAATTAGACACCTATTTATTCCATGATTTTATACTTTATAATGATATGTTTTGATATTAATTGTCAAATGTTTAATCCTACCTCAGATTGTGTGCGCGGAGCTTAACCCCCTAATTATCACGAGGACTGTCTCTGTGACTGGTTGATAAATATGTGCAAGAATTGGAACAATGTGACCTTTTACAAATATAAATGTCTCTGACAAGACAGTATAATTGGCTGAACTGAATACCACTGGGAGAACAATTAACGATAACAAGCGAGTATCTTTGTCCCTAAACAGTAATGTGATGGAGGGAAAACAAATGATTCAAAGCCGGGTCTTGGCGTGCACAAGATCACGATAGCTGTGTGTGCACGTACAGTATATACAGAGACACCTTCCCAATTCAGAGTCATTGTCTCCAAACAGATTAGACGCAGAGCGTGCTGCAGAGGTTAAGCAGCACGCTACACGTGCAGGAAATGACAATGTAATTACCGAGATGACTGCAGCATCCTGGAGACCTGCGTTAGCTCAACACGAAGCTGACAACAAAACAAGCCCCTAAATAGTAGTTGTCACAGCTGCAACCTGCAACACATGCAAACCGATCGCAATCAATCAGACGCTTTCATAATCGAAAAGAGGCTTGGAGGAGCATCATAGCTGAATTCAAATCCACCTCTGTTTGTAAAATCTGCACAGCAGAGAGAACAGCAGGAGCATTTTGAACCTTGTCGTAGATGCTCTACATTCACACTATCTAAAATTTATAAGATAAAAATAAGAGCACTAGTTTTGTCTGCATACTTTTGCTCCTGAGGAGTTTGTGGGGCCAGTGTGAAGCGGCTGCTGCTGCAGTATAGCTATGCTTGAGGAGTCTGTTTTTTTGTTGTCAGCAGGATTTCTTTTACTCCTACATAATTCATAACTCTGTCCTTCACTTTCATATAGTTCTACTTGAATGCGACTCAACCCCGTGCACAGACACAAAAATAGATTTTTGTTCTGAGCATCCTTTCCCCTGCCACGGTAAAACCCCTCGTAACTCGCCCTGGACTTGGAAACTTAAATCTGGCAAAGTGTAAAACTGTGTAGATTCAGTGGAACTTGCATTTACACAGGAAAACAGTGAATTAGTCATTTTTTTGGATATTATGCAACGTGACAATCGACTTTTCAGCCACAGCAACTCCATTGTTCTTTGTTTCATTGAAATGAGTCTCTACCCGTCTTTGTAATAAGTAAACTAGACTTTAAAAAAATCTTTATCACGGTAGCCCAAACAGGATTGATAGAGTTTGCAGAAACAAGCCTAATATCTCCAGATTGTTGAAGGAATACTTTGACAATTGGGAGAAATACAAGAATTACCATTCATTTACTGCTGGGATAAGATTGGGAAATCAATACGACACTGATGATATGAGATGTATTTTGGACAGAGTCAACCTTGCTGGTTCTGCTCTTGTTCCCAGTCTTTGTGCTAAACTGAATCTCGATAGTTGCGAATCTTTTTATCCGACTCCCTGGAAGAAAACCTTTTTTTTTTAATTCCAATTCGATTTCTGTAAGAAAAGCAACTATTTAGAGTGGGTGAGCTTATATGTCAAATTTTTTGATAAAAAGTCTGCGTACATTTCCTTCCCTTCTGAGCTTTTCCTTTTCCATAAAAAAAACAGAACTCTGCAACAGTTGGCTGCCACTCGATAAGAGAAATGCTCTCAGCAACATGAGATTGCTTCACAATAATAACTCACAGACGGTGAAAACACGGGAAGGAAAAATAAACTCACTCCAAGTTGTGTTTATCATGTAAGCATATGGAGACCACATTGAGGTCAATGGTCGCATCTGTCTGAGCGCACAAAATCTATCATTGCACTGGGTCGTGTTGCCAGAATAGGTCAAGTCATGTTGCCATTAATATTTCAAAATACGCTAAATGGAAAAAGATGTTCATATGGTCTCGGCGTCCAAACAGCTGTCCCCTTTCCTAATAAGACGATGAAAGACAATTTCCTACATCAGACCTGAGAAGATGGCCCTATCTATTTCTTGTTGGGCCATTTATCATAGTAACATTGATGAATTCATTATGGTGACAATTCCTGTCGCTATAATGAAATGCCATCCAAAGATTGGCCCCCTGGTTGAAATGGAGAGCAGGGATATCTCGCCCAATTATTGTAAGATTTCACTTCTTGGGAGATCCATCTTTCCCTCTGTACGCTCGTATTACTCAGCGCTCTATTGTATCTGCCAGTGCTGAAGGTCCCCCTGATATCTAAATGAGTTTAGAACATCCCCCTTTGGCAAACCCTTTTCGTTAATTGTGCCCTTTACAGGTTTAGACAAGGATAGGCAACTTTTATTAAAACTCATTACAAACCTAACCTGGAACATAAGTACCAATTACAATTTTATTGCAGTTTATTATAAAGGTTAAAATTACTGTTATTCCAAGATACATGACTTTTAGTTTTCAGTAATTTATTGATGATGGACAAACACGCACCTTGATTGCCATATTGGAGTATATTAAGATTATGAGTATTAAGAAATGGAAACTTATCCCCAAATCAGCAGCTTGAGGAAAACATAAAACAATTATCTTTCCGATAATTGTCTTTATTTACATTCAAATTAATTTACCTAAGGCTTGAAATGAAAAATGCTGGAAACTAGAAATGTCACTTTTCATTGTTATTGTTTGTGTGCAGAGCTTTTTATTAACAGTCTGTGGTGTAGAGCGAAGTGAAAACTCTTCCTACCTGGTTTGTGTGCAATGAAGATTTTATAGTCAATGTTTTAATAAAAAATAAGCTGAATATGCTTTGTTACTTTTGACATATGTGGCTTATATATAGGTTTGAATGATTTAGTAAACCGTCGTTACTTTTTTCACATATTTCAGAGGAACTGACTCAATCTTCACACCTCAAAATAAAAGCATTGTAATTCAGCTCAATGTAAAGGATTGCAGCAGCAAAAGTGATACTAAAAATATTGGACCCACGATTTCTGCGAATGTCTTTTTCAGTCTGATGTGGTGTAATAAAAATAATGAGATTGTCATGGCAAGACGCCACAGGCTGCTAATTGCTGACTACTGTGGACTTTATCTTAGGACATCTCCAACCTGGTCTACAGACTGAAGACACACTGAACTGCCCCCAATGACTGCTACCCTGTTTATTCGAATGTCATTAATATTAAAAGGTACTATACATCCAAATCAAACCAAACTGGGCAGGAACAATTGAGAAGCCGATTAAATGAATGGTTCATGAGATTTGCATTCCACATACAGACATTTGTGGAATAAGTAGGTTGATATTATCTCTGAGACCTTTTTGGTAGAGCAGGACTTAGAAAACAGTAGATGATCTCAACATGCCGTCCCTCACAAGCTGTCGTCACTCTCCACTGTTCAGTGCTGTAAAATATTTGATGGGTCGTGTGTCACTGGATTATCTCGCCTACATTCCCCTCAGGCTTTCAATGTAGGTCTGTGACATGGGCAGAGGCATTTAGTGTGACTCCCAAGTGTCACTGGCAGCACAGAAGGACCCCGCAGAGCTGCTAGAAGCACCATCTATCATTGTCATAGGACCAATCATCCACCTCAGTGGGGCCTTTTCTTGCAGCAGGAGCCATGACACCCATTAAAGAGTTTTCACTGGCCCTGTTGTGGTATATATAATTTTCCCTTTTATCTTGTTTTCTTTTCTCTCTTCCCTGGAGTTAAGATCATCTTAAGATCATCACGAAGTGTAAAAATCATGACCGCAGTTTTTTGGTGCTACAGCTGGAAATAGCACCTTGATGAAACTGCGTGAACCCTTAGGGCAGAGTTTAAGTTGGGTGGTAATTGCCTGCTGGTTATTTGAGCACTTTATGGTGAAGATAAAGATGGGGTCATCTTGAGTCCTGCTCTATAAGGAGCTGTTTGTATGATAAGGGTTATTGGATATTGTCACTTCAATACTACTAACCTCGGGGTGGGACTTGCTTTAATGAACTCACTGTAACCAAAATAATGACAGGAATGGAAGCCCTGAGGAGTAGCTATTTAGTTTTGGGAGAGGGTACAGGGATAATGTAAATATCTATGAAAGCTGATGATGGAAAAGAGTCCTAAAAAAATCCTATTTTGTTACCAAAACTGTTCAAATATCAGTTAAATCAGTGTCGGGGTTACAAAAGATATTCTAATTGTAATGATCGTTTTCCAATATTGAATACATAAAGGTGACAATAGCAATTTAGTTTTTATATTATAAAAATAGTTAAAAAGAGAGACAACTGGATGCAGGAAAGTGCAGATGACTATAGCTCAATATATTTTTCCACAATTTTATGCAATAAAAACTGCCACACATGCATTATGCGATCTGATGATGTTCTGGCAATGCATCTCAAAATCTTAATTATGAATATGAAAATACGCCTACTGCGCCAACATTGTATTATTATCCCTATAAATGTGCACACTAATAAGATGTGCACATTTATAAGTATTCAAGCGTTTTCCCATTATGTGTATCATCAGGCTATAAACATACACATTTTCTTTAACTGCTCAAAGCCAATCAAGTTATCTGTGTGCACTCTATACCTGCAGGCAAATAGAAATTTCAGGTAGACCAAATTCTGAGCAGTGCTGAAGTTCAAATTCACCTGCTCCAGTACCTAGTGAGCCAAGAAGTTAATTTCAAGCCGTGCTGACGGTACACAAATTAAATGCAGTTTGTTTTGGTCAGTTAAAAAGTTTTCACGAGCCCATTTTCCTCCAGTGCTTTGTACATGACACTGCGCATCCTGGAGCTCAAGGAGAAAATGTGACTACAAAATGTAAAATTACTGGTCAATCAAATCTTCACATGGCCATTCTCATTGCACCGGCAGTTCTTACAAGACACTCACAAGCCTCGCGGTGCACGTGGAGCTCTCTGCCCACATGGCTCCCACGTTCCTGCAGCTTGTTAATGCAGATTCCAACAAGGAGAAACCTCGGCTTTTATTCTCTCGGTGCGGATCATGAAATGGGACGTGAGCTCATTTGGTTTGATGGAGCTTATCACCCTGGCCTTCCCTGTGAGATAGCGCCGTGGCCAATTCTGTGCAAAGACGAGCTCTGGCAGTACACATCTGGAGTAATCCGCCCACACCTCTAGAGAGGGGTTCAATTCAGGGCACATTGCCATCCTCCTTCCTGACCCGTGTTAAAACAGCTTACAAGCAGGAACATGCATCATTTTCTCTGGTTGTCCAAGCAGCAAATGGACAATGTCATCAAATGCGTTAGTCATTTGAGACACCAGGTTACATGTGTGCCTGCATTACAGTTTTATTTTCGGAAGAAAGAGGGCTAACGTTCCCTAATCCCAGGATATTTTGTGGCATGCATGTTTGTTTCCACTTTGCTGAACAGATATTTGACATTGCACATTTCGCTGAATATTTAACCTTTATATGCACTGGGTTACATTAACTTGGATAGATTGTGTATATCAATCATAGATGAGCACATGGCTGCAGAAGACAGCTGTATTGCCCCGAGCAGAAGAATAACTGCTCCATGCACTGTCCTTTTTCCAGCGTTCGCTGTGAGCGGCTGTGTTGAACAGCAGAGCAAGAAAACATCCTCCGGCCTAACAGCCATAAACAGGATTGATGTTGGCGACCAGGATGTTTGACTTTATCCAGCCGAGCTTGAGAGGGATCATTCGGCTTCATTGAGCTGTGCTGCGGTTCTGATGGAATTGTTTTTGCCGCAATAATTCCTGTACCTGTTGGGAGCCATTATCACTGAACGCCATGAAAAGGAACGAAGAAAGTAGAATTATTACCTCCAAAGTTCCATTATCAGATGACCTGCAACCCTAAACACACATAATGCAAGTGGGCTCTAATGGTGATGCAAACACTTAAATGAACAGGAATATGAATTGCTCAGGAAATGTAAGTGTAGATTTGGCTGAGTTGTCTCTTCCTGGAAATACAACAAATGCTTTTAGCCCTGACCACCCCCCGCATGCACGTGCACACAAACACACACTTGCCCATCTTAATGAAAACACCCATAGGCATAATGCATTGCCAGCCCCTTACCCTAACCTTAACCATCACAACTAAATGTCTAGCCCTAAATTCAAGTCAACCCTCAAACAACCGTATGAAACAGTGAGGACAAGCCAAACGTTCTCACTTTCCAAAAGTGTCACACACACTCACCAATTAAGTTGTCTAGGTTTTGTAAGATAACTACTCTAGTAGTTAGCACAAACACACTTTTGCGATAAAAATCTTGCAACAAATAAAAACAACTAGATAAGTCGGCCGACGCTGTTTGAACCGCTGGCCAGCACCAAGAAAATGAGCACAGCTTTCCAGACTCATACCCAAGCGGTCACTAGTGGTTTGCAAGATCCAAGATGGTTTGAAACACTAGGTGGCACAATGAGCGATGATTGACCCACTTTTTAAATTTAGATTTCTTAATAGATGTGCGGTATCTCTTCAAGTTTGAAAATGGCTATCTCCAGTGGAACTATCACATCGACATCTCCAAGTAGCGGAAACTTGATTTCTTATAATAACATTTCAGAAATATTCAACTCCACTCTTCACAGTCCTTTTGATCTAGTATGAGTTTTCTACACTCACTATGGAGGAGATGATGGAGTAATATTTTTAACCGTGGCACGGACTGACACAGAGGGAAGACAAAATAATTGAAATCCCCAACAATGTATGAATCTCAAGTATCTAAGAAAGACTGTGGGAGATCTTTGCTGTCACTACAGGCTCTGTTGTAAAAACTGTGTCTGTCCCGATAATAGAGAAACCCCAGCGACTGAACATTTCTATTTTTTTTTTGATCAAGAAAATAAATCTCCTTCACACTCGCATACAAATTTAATGACGCTCACATTATTTGAGGGCCTAAGAGGTATTTGACTCCATCCAAGTGTTTATGAAAGCATTGAGTTGGTTTAGTAGTGCGCTGGGAGGTATTAGAACAGGGCAATATTGGGACATAATGAGGGAGGACTGTTTGCGCCATAGGATGCATCTGGTCCTCATATTCCTTGGTAGCTACTCAGAATGCATTGCAATCATGGGACCCATTGTCTCTCATGAGTTGGCCGTCCATACTATTACAGGGCCACCGGCATCACATTAAACAGCCTGTGACAGTCGCTGCATTTGGAATCCAGTCGTTTATTTCTGCAGGCTGAAGTTCCAGCTGGATTCAGAAACGGGACAAAAGAAGAGTCACATTTTCTTGCTGCTCAGAGGTTTGGGTTAAGTGTTTTCTTTTCCATTAACTTTTTATAGCCATGACTTTGTTACACAAATGTAGGACTTGATGTAATGTAATAACACAAACTGCAAGTAATGGTTGAAATGTGATCGTATAATATTCCATTCATATTGTATTCACATAATTTTCAGAGCTATGAGATGCATTAAATATAAAATTCTCTGATTATTGTGCAGAACATCCCAGTTAATGGGTCGTTTTAAAAGGTTTTATATGTGCCAATGGTGCCAGTACAATTCCCCCCCCCCAAAAAAACAATCTGCAATGAGACTTTCTATTATCTAATATTGACCTCTCTGTTCAATGAATGTGTTTGGTGCTGGAGGAGAGGCAGCTGCAGAGGTTTGGCCGGAGTCCCGATTGATCTTCAGCTGTGTAAATGACATTAACGCCGGTGTGCGTTAGAACGCGTGGCCCCGGCCTGGCTCGGTTTCCTCGCTGCCGGTCAAACTGGGCTACCGGAGCGCCCATTGGAAATGAGCTAGTGGTGGAAATCTGCGACGATATCGGCCCACGCCCTGCACTAGGACACGCCTCCTGTGTCGCCGCAGATCCAAAGAAGATGATAGAGCGCAACCTGCCGCAGTCATTCAACACCCATTCAGGATGCAGAAGAAAAGAAGGGGATCCTAAAACTTCCCTCTCAAAGTGAACAAAGGAATGAATGAATTTTAAATACATAATTAACCTACATTCTGTTGTACTACTTTGTGCCATTATTTCCAGAAACTGGATGTAACAGAGAGAACAAGATTAATAATAAAAAATGTTCCGACTTTCCTCAATTCATTACTTTGCCGCGAGAATGTGGATTTGTGGAATTGCACATATAATAAAGGTTCTATTCAAACTCGACTCCAGTTGAAGCATCGCTGGCAGATTTACTGCGAGAATGAGGGCACGAGAACTTCTCTACTTAAGAGGAGAAAGGCAGTCAAATAAGAGGCGGCAAATTAAAATGCAGGACCCGCTCCCCCAGAACTCCCACAGCAGCCATTTGCATGATGTCAAGTCAAGTCAATATCGCACCTTGAAAATTGTCTGCAATGTTTTGTGGAACCTTTGCGTTTCACCTGTTTAACACGTCCCATGATGATTCGACTCCCATGATCTCACCAACTGTCTAATCTTCCCGTCTCCCACTCTAATCGCCTCAATTTTAATATCATGCCAAAAACATTATCCTGTCACTTTATTATCATTGGTGGGATGGTGAAAATGGATTCTGCAGGATGTGAGCCCGAGAGGGTTCTGGATATAAATAAATATATATAGACTACCAATTTCTTAACATGTATTTGAATATTGCTGATTCCAAGTTCCGAGTGAAATCTGAAGACCCTAATCTAATTGCTGCATTACAGATGAGCACAAGTAATGCTGAATTAGGCTTTCGAGCTGGAAGGTTTGTAAGACTGTGCCCAGCGCTTGGCAGTGGGTCTGGTCTTAAGTGTAATAAAACTAAATCCATTTGAGATGATGACAATCAACGCAAATCCTTAATGAGACAAATGCTGGATCCAGGGTGGTTTACTTGGGGAAAATTCATCTAATATCTTTATCGGAGATAAACTTTTCAGTTAAAGCAATTCGTGCTTATAAATAATTAAATTAATTATGGAATGAACCCTGCATTAAGAGGGAACGCACAAATGGTGATGAGGAAAAACAAAAAAAACACATTGCTGTGGAGCTTGGTGTCCTAATTTGAACACATTTGAACACTTGCACTACACTGTCGCTTTATTTTTTTTTAATACTGCATAATTCTGCCTATAGTATATTCATATCTATATATTTTTTATATATTTTCATATATGTATCTTGCTTAAAGTTATTATATCATACAATACCTGTTAATACTGTACTACTTCAGATATATTACTTACTGCTCATAGTTCTTATATCATACAAAAGCTGTTAATACTGTACTATTTCCTTTATTACTGCTCATAGTTCTTATATCATACAATATCTGTCAATACTGTATTATTCCATATATATTTGCTACTGTACATATCTTATTTACATTACATTACATGTCATTTAGCTGACGCTTTTGTCCAAAGCAACTTACATTTTTAGAACACTCAGCATTTATGAGGGGCCATTTTAGGGGTTCAGTATCTTGCCAAGGACACTTAGGCATGCAGATGGGAAAGACTGGGATTCGAACCGGCAACCTTCTTGTTGCAGAACACCCGCTCTATCCCCTAGGCCATGCTCTCCCCATTTACATTTCATATACGCACAATACTCTGCACTTTAACTCCTTTTTTTTTGCACTTCTGGTTAGACGCTAAACTGCATTTCGTTGTATAAGTACTTGTACTGTGCAATGACAATTAAGTTGAATCTAAAAAAAATCTAAATCTGAACGTTCAGTTTGTGACAGCAGTGAGTGGATCAAGTCATCATGCAGATCATGCAGATGTGTACAGGGGAATCATGGCTCTAGCCTGGACTGACATGTTTACTCTGAAGCGCTGAAGAGTCATGAGCACCAGCGCGCTGCAGGAGATGCAGCCTCCATCCCTAAGGCACCATGTGATGGGGAAAAAAATAGCCTCAACAGTCATATGTGAACTGATTACAGAATATTTGTATTACTTCATACTTTAAAATAATCATGCCCAGAATAGATAAAGAGAAAAACAAAACAAAAAAATGTAGTCAGCATTTTCTGTTGCATATCAGTCGCTGAGAGGCTAATGAATAATTAAGGGGAGCTCCATTTAATGTAAGAAGAATGCTGATGAAAATGCCCTCCCACATACCTACAGAAATTTATACCCGACATTAATATATATTGGAAAAAGGAGTTGAACGCATTAATATAGATAGGTTTTTTTCTATATGGGTCAATTTAACTCGTCAAATTTCATTAATGTAAGCGGAGTTTATGAACATCGCTGTCTGGTTTGTAGACAGCTGCCCGAGTTTTAGTTAGGTCACAGCCTATTTACTCGAGAGTTACACAGAATGATCAAGATATGGAAATGTGATACACATAATACATTTGGAAGTAATTGGCATCTTGTGCAGAATGATAAACAACTTTAGCAGCACATGACTATTTTTACAATAGGGCTGTCTCGTTGTACTTCACTCACACAAAGCACCACCTGCAACGTGCAGCATTTCATTATTATTTAGTCATAACAGTTCCCTGGGCTGTTATATGGACTTCAGAATTCATGAGTCCAGATACAACATCCCCGATCAAGAAAATGTCCCAAATTCTCTAAATCAGCATAATTTTTTTTATCTACAATAAAAAGACATTTAATCCTCAGAAATGCAGCTGAGGACATCACCACTGTTTCCTTAAAGACAAAGAAACAACATAATCTCCCGACAAATGACAGATCCATATGAAGTCAAATGAAACCTTGCAGCAAATATGGCATAAGATGAATTGCACAGTTGTTGAAAACATTCACAGACCAAGCAGTATTCAATGGATTTGGCAGATGTTGTCAAGCATTGCATTATAAGGATAATCTACATGTTGAAAGCATTTATTTGAGAACAGAGGGAGGCACATCAAGTGAATATTTATCTCAGTGGCCAACAGTTTTAGCGCTTGTAGAATGTTTTAATGTCTTCTTTATTTTTGTTGCAACAAATTTTTACGACATCATTCGTTGTGATGAGCATTCTCTTCTTTGTGTGTTTGTTTATACCAATGTAGCAACTCATGTATATCCATTAACCTCAATCCAGTACGATATCGAATCAATTTGCTGTAGAGTTTAGTTATTACTGCCTAATTTATTGTAAAAAATAATCCGTCATTATTTTATTTTTTTGTAAGCAATATTTGGTCTAATTGGTTTATGTCTTTCTAACTTCTTGAGCTCAGCTACTATCTCTATTTTCTGCTTGCGCCATAATTCTGTCGTCAGCCGTTTCTCTACGTTTTAGTGATTCAGAGATAAATGTTTAAATGCTTTTATCACAAAAGGTAGAACAAGAAGTGAATATGACAATAAGCATGTTTGCTCCATCGTGCTTGTGCTTCCACTGACTGCAGTTCAATATGATTCACTTGGGTAAATGGCAGCTTCATCGCTGCAAGTACAGATTATATTTCCGAGGAGAAGTTTTAACTTCTAAAAAGCTATTTCTGCACATTTTCAGTTCCTGGTTTGTGAGGTGAAGGAAAAGTTATGATAAAACAGAAATATCATTTCTTCTTTCACCCATGTAAACAAATCGGTGCAGCCCCCCCCCCCCCCCCCCCCCCAGACCCTGTGCTGCGAGATCCTGTTCTTTATAAACGTTTGCGGAAGCGCTGGAAATGTGTCTATCACAAATGAGTTACTTCAAAAGGAAGTCTGTCACCACTGTGGGCTTTTTCGTCAGCTTATGTTTCCGTTGAAACTTGCATGGAGATTTACATTTTTTTTTACGAATCATTGGTGAGTGTTGTGCGCTTTTGAATTCCAAAAGGAAAAAGCTCTGAGCAGGTACATGTGGCCCTTGTAGTCACCTCGACAGGAAGTCAGCACATTAGTAGAGGTAAAAAAAGAAACGGCAGCTTGAAAGACTTTGCTGACTCGTCGCAGCTGTGAAATGAATTAAGTGGAAAATTCCAGCATAGCACTAATAGATTAGACTTGTTGGTGAACTTATTTAATTATCTTCACTTATTTGCTCTTTATTCAACTGGCCTGTTGATAAAGAGCAATAAAAAAGGGATTTTTATTTAGTATTTAAAGAAAGCTGGTGATCCACAGTATTGTCACCATTCTGACTCTATATTCTTTTTATCCCCCTTCAACAGGTATTATCTGTTTCCGCCTCTCACTCCTGGGACCTGGTAAATATTGTTACTTTAACACTGCAGCCGCTGAGCCGCTCAACAAGCTTCAGTTGTCAATGGATAAAAGCTAATCGCGTTTGTCTCCTTACTACCAATAGATCTCCACAAATGACTTCCAAACAAGGAATAAAAACACAAAAAAAACTAAACCGGCAGCTACAACGTTTACACGACTGCATGTAGAGTCAAGCTCACCAACCATCACCTCCTGCCCACAACAATAGATGGGTTAGTTTACATTAAACTAACCCATTGTTGCTAACCTTGGTCCAGATACTTGTAGCGCCGCGCCCTCGGGGAAGGACCCGCGCCACCTGGAGATACTCGGCTGACCTAAATCCCGGGCAACAGAGGTAGCGCCTGCTGTGACTCACCTTCTGTCTCAGCGTATAGCAGACACCACCTATTGTGTATGGTCTTTGAGTCCTTTTGTGCAGCCTATTGTGGCTATAGTATGAAAAGTAATGAGCTGTATGTGCTGACCCAGATGTATGTTTTACCTTCAGAAAAGCCTGATTTCACAAAAGTAAATGGAGGGAAGAGACTGTCCCAGACTGTCTGCAAATATAGCTGATGGAGGCTTTTTGAAGTGACACTGTGCCTACAAAAACTTTGGTAGTTTTTTGTTCCCCAAGGTGTAAGAAAGATATGAGATACTGTACATAGTGTGATAAGGCTCAAACAAATCACCCCTATTTCAAATTTACTAACTTTGCAGCAATTTAATTTGAATATAGTACAGAATATGTGTAGTATGTGTTATATTTATAAGTTAGTAATACTACTTCACACATGCATTTTGATCTAAATATTAAACGGCTTCAAATGCAAGCCGATTGATACCATTGTAGTTGGCAGAGACAGAGTTCATTTTAAATGCTCCATGTACTGTTGAATAAATCAAGCAATGCACTGTAATTTATGACATATATCATACACTCAGAATATATATGCATTTAAACTGGAACAAAATACTAGCAACTGTTGCTATTTAATAAATGCAGAGATTTGAAAGGTTTCTCTGTGAATGGTGCTGCAGTAGAAATAATAAGCAGCATCAAGTGGAATTAACCAAAGCAGTGCCACAGAGCTGTAAACTACTTGAGTAAATGTTGTCAGTTTACATTCTGCTGAGGCACTTCAGTGGTAAGATGCGAACAAAAGAGCTGAATGTCACCTGGATGATAACAAAAAGTGAAAATATCTGTGGTTAGCTTACCTTGTGACTCACCACAATTATAATAAGATGATCTACTGATTAAAAGGAGTTAAACATCGTCAGACCTCAGTTTTAATCGGTGTTGGTTAACAAGGTCTTGATGAATTGCTTCAAAATAACCACTTGCAATGAGAAGGACGCACTTGGCTGCTGAATGGAGGGTCACTAGTAACAAAGATGACATTTTTATTTATATTGCTGTAATACTTTTAATAAACTCCAATGCTCTAGATTGCATTGTCCTGGTTTCTCAGCATGCTGCAATGTAAATGGAGATTAGTAATAGAAATTTGAAACTAACCTGGCTTTGTTTTTTAAAGAAAATAGACAGCAGCACATTAAAATGTATGTTTCAAAAAGATACAATGACCAGGGAGCTATTGAGATATCCCTGATAGCTGCTTAAACTGTGTCTCATCTGTGATACTGAGATACAATCACATTTCTTGCTGAAAAATAAAACATTATCTGTGTTTTAGAAGTTAGATAATGTGAGCAGCCATTTTTTATACAAAAAAGATCCTCATTCATCTGATCTCTGTCATGGCGGCCAACAACAACAGAGTAAATCTGTTCTTTTCTGCAAACGCTGCAAGCTGCAACTCAAAGGAAATGTACAGTAATCCTCAATGTGGCAGAAAACTAACCAGACAATGTTCATGAGTTATCACCATCAAACAGGTTCAAAGGTTTTCTTAATAGCCGCCTCACATACGTATGCCTCTGCCAATTGGTAAATGTCTTTTAAGACCCAATTCCCCAAAGGAAGACTTGAGATATCGAGAAATGGTCAAGAAGACAAAAACATGTTGTTTTTTTAGGCCACTGTGACCTTGACCTTTGACCTCCCAAATCTCATCAGTTAATCTGTCAGTCAAAGGGAGATTTGTGCAGAATTTGGAAGGATTCTCTTGATGCGTTCTTAAGATTATAAAGGCAGGCAGAAAAAGTGGTTTGTGCCAGATGTATTGAAATATTCTCTTGGTGTTCCTGATACATCACATTCACAAGAACTTGAGGTCACAGTGAACTTGACTTTTTACCACCAAAATTCAAATCATCTCATCCAAGAGTCCAAGTGAGAATGTGTACTAGATTTAAAAGGGTTCTCTGGAGGTCCTGTGTTCACAAGGCAAAACAATTTGTTTGTGAGGTCACAGAAACCTGTAACTTTGACCACCGTAATCTAATGAACTCATCCTTAAATCAAACTGGATTTTTGCAGCAAATTTGAATGAATTTCCTCAAGGTGTTGTTGAGTTTAACAAGAATGCGACAGATGAACAACCCAGAAAACATTATTCCTCCAAACATGGCTGCTGGTGAAGAGGCATAAGAAAAACCTTGTATGTGTCATATCTATTGATGCTAATGTTTACCTTTCTGTTCTGGAAATGAGAATAATCATGTTCTGACCGACAAAGGCTTGATGCAGATGTGTTGCAGTTTGTTAAAAGGTTTAATATGACCATGCCATGACAATAAAGACATTTGACCCGTTTTTCCTTCGATGAGGATGTCAACATGTGTTCCATCATAAGGCAACACAAACAAACTCCCTATGATCTCTGGGAGCGCTCCTGCCCAAACAACTTCTAATCACATTCAGTTAATTTGCAAAGGGTTAAGATGGAGAGGGGGAAAAAACTTGTTTAAAATGTGTAAAAGAGTTGTCCCCGTTTCCTGTACTGCTTCATTGGGATGAGCACTGAGGTGGATAATTAAATGTAAACTGCCCAGTGTAATTTGTCATGTCATGTGAAAGACCCAAGGCATTTTCACAGTGAGCAGATGCTACTCAGCACTTCTCCAGCAAAAAAAATGTTCATATGGGTCACAGTTTCCTCTGCTGTTGTTCGTGCCAGATGGCTAAGATGGAGACTTTTGCCTTTCAAAACCACCTTTGTGCACATTTTAATAGCTTGTAAGTGCAACACTAATGAGAACCTGGAAAATACAGGTGCCTTTGAGCGAAACAGCTGACCCCCCGCGGCTCATGAAACTGGCTAGATACTGAATGTAAATATACTGGGTGAAAACAAAGCAGACCAATGCTGGAAAAGAGACATTCAAACTAAAACTTCCCTTTATAAACCTAATCCCCTATACGAGCATATGAACTACACAGTTAGCTTGTCCATTTAATCTTAATTATTTAAATGATGTTATATTATTTATGTAGCACTGTAAAGGGTACATCATAGGTAAGTGCAGATCCTAATTTGATCCAATGCAGATGAATGTTTATTTACAGTATATCCCTTGAGTCTTATAGTATAGTATAGATGTATAGAATACATGTTTATGAAAGAATAACGATTAATCCATTAAAACATAGGAACTGTCCTTCACTGCTTTTTCTCTACTTGGATCTACATGTATTTAATGTAACGTTCTTGAGATTAAACTCGTGGGCATTGTTATAGTTCTTTGTGTATAATAATTGCTTTGAATGGTTATAATTTAGATAACTTTCAATTATTCGTAAATTCTGACTAGCATCAGATACAATTTAATTCCCACATGTAAACTGTACAGACTGTTATAAACCTGTCATTGTCCAGTAACCAAGCTGTATTTTGTTCTTCTGTCCACTGTTGGTCTAGAAGTGACCTCTGCCCTGATTTCAATCTGCATTAATCCGTAGGATAGTTGCAGAATGGCTGCTGTCATAGGAAGGCAGAGTCTGACACTGATGATTGCTTAATTCAAGATAAACTCATCAGTCATGCTAAAAAGGCCACAGCATCTACATTTGCCCAGATATACAGACATTTTAAATCGCCAAAAAACTTTATCTTATTGAATGTTGTTTTTATTTTTGATTGAGGAATTTACAGTGAATAATACATGTTCTAACTCTAGATTAACTTAGCCCCTGCTCATATTTTATCCCTTTATCTTTTAGTCATTAGGCCCCACAGACCTAATTTGTCAATGGTGCCAGGGTAAGCCCCCCGTCTTAAAGATTGGTGGTTGTGTGCCGGCAGAACATCCGCAGTTATTGATCCAACAGACTCAAATGCCTCTGATCCATATCACAGTGAGGCCTTATCAGTTACATGCAGAGATTTCCCTGTGATGCTTATATAGTCTCCACTGAAGTTTAATGCATGACTGCCCGAAAAGATAGGGAACTAATCTTTAAAGCGGGAACACAGAATCACAGCATATTAAAACATGGAAATAATAATATGTAAAATTGATGTTAACTCAACATCCCAGTTTCTCTGCATTTAACTGCCTTCAGCATGGACAGCAGTTGACTGCAGACTGCAGATTGCACATATAAACATCTGAATATTTTCTAAAGAAACATTGTGCTTTTAACTACCTGACAAATTTACGGTGGTGAAATAAACTGTGATATGCACCAGAGCAGGAATGGGTTTATTAAGGCCAATGCACTGAGTGCTTGCACACCAGTCAGCAGACTTAACAGGAGACTTTATAGAAAGTCAATAAAGCCCCTATAAGGCCAGTGCACTCGGCTCAAACCGTTCAATTAAAACCTGTGGCAACCCTCATGTTCAGTCATCTTCAATATATCCTGGTGGAGTGAATTTCTCAGAGTTGTTATCGCAGCTCGTCACAACTTTTGTATTGTGAAAACTCAAAACCACAACACGGCTACTGTAACAAAGACGACTGCCTCAAACCTCTAAATCCCTTCAAATACCTTTTCTAGAAAATAATGCACAGCTGTTTTCTGTTTCACGGCTGCTGCTGGTTTTGACTCATGAGGTGGGCAATTGTGTGTCCATTGTGTAGTACACTACTCTTATTTAATAGATAGCTTTACCTGTATTATTTGCAGGTTTTCTTGACCGTACAATCGTCTGTTTCACCTGTCCTAAGGCCAAACAGGTATGTGCATTAAAAGTTAGGCAAAAAAAGATTCACATTTAGATAACAATCACAAGTCATTTCATTAAAATATGACACAAACTTGCGTTGCAAAAAACCAGTCAGAGGTCCTAAAAGTCACAAAGGGCAATAATGAGAAATTAATTTACAATAATCCAATTTAGTTTTAGATTCAAGCATTTGTTATATAGTTTATTGGATGATAAGAAGAGTTTAGGAACATCTTGTTTTCTTCATCACCTTTGCCTCATGAGTAATTCAAAGCACCACCCCACAGATAATACCACAGTAAATATCCTGAAATAATATTTTGGGAGTCGAGAAAAACTCAACCTTCAATCAATGTAAGAATAAGTAATTCTGAAACTTCTTAATAGGGGCACTTGCTGCATGTACATGATTACTGATTCAGGAGAGAGAGGTTTCATATAAGATTTCTATGTGTTTTGAAATAACTCACAAAACAAGAAATGTTCCCATTTCTTCAAGGTAAGATGTTCTATATACGAGGGCTACCCCTGACTCAGTTAGTTTACTGTAAACAAGACAAAGAGCCCTATAAAGCTGACCTATGTTAATGTTCCAGAAAATGCAGTGCTCTCCTAATGGAGCTTAGTTAGCATTAAAGAGAGCACCTCTAACATCAGGATCTCAATTCATTAAATGTATCATTGATCAGTATGTGGGCGGTAAGTGTTGTAAACAATCTTTATTATGAATCAAATTCTCTGCTTTTCAAAATGTTCCTCTCTAGTGTATAATATAAAAAATGGATTATTCATGTGTTTAAATGTAAATACATATTCTTTCCCCTGTTGTGTGATCAAACATTTTAACCTTACAGTAGTGGGTGATCACAAAGTTAACGCTTCAAGCTGCATGTAACTGCGGATGTCAGTGTGTGATTTTTAACCCAATTGACCTGCATCAGGGAGTAGCATCTCTGCTCTGAGATCAGAAGAACTCCCGTCTCTTAACATTTTATCACGTATAGTAATACATGTGAAATTATTTAAATCTTACCCGAGGGCATTTTCATTGGAGTTGTACTGTTATACAACCGCCGCATGTGATGGCACCAAAACAGCGGAGATGAATCTTGCATGATGCAAGGAGTCTTTGGAAGCAGAGCTACCAGCCTCACTGTGACAACTCCAGCGTGCTTTTATTAGATTTCAAGTGAAGTCACGCTTCATGTTCAGAAGACTCACCTCCAACTGAGCATTAGAATGTGAATCAGCAAACCGAAAGTTCATTCATAAGGCCCTTTGAAAGGGCTGATATTCAGTCAGGAGGTAAAAGTGCACCAAATGAATATTAATTATATGATTTTCTACAAGTTGTTTCTGACAGAATGCGGCCTCAGTGTGCACCTTGTCACTGATTAACACAAATCAACCAGACTTAATGTGAAGAATTCAAGCGCAAGCTGCTTTACATATTTAATGTTTGCACTGTAGACAAACCCTTTTAATTATACAGCACGGTAAAAGACAGCGTCAGAAAAGAAAGACACCAACAAAACCACAGTTTCTACCTCTTTACCCAAGTTATCCGGTGTTGTCGTACAGTAGCCTCATGCTAATGATGGTCGACCTCTAGCTGAATGTGTGTAGCTCCAGGTGTAAACAGCACACGAGGCAGGTATTGCAGAAAGGTCAATCAAAATGGACACTTACAGTCTCTGTGTGCAGGTTGGCCGGCACGAAGGAACTCAGATACACGAGACTCCAAATGAAAGTTGAAAGACCAAGGCAGCAGGGAGACTGTAAACAAAATGGAGGCTTGGATGAGAGGGCACAGGTGAAACACAGTTGGGGGCGGGGCAGGCAATCACAGAAGCAGGAAACCAGTTAAAGACAGGAAGTAAAACAAGGAGACACACAAATTTCAATTTAAAAGTAAGTCAGTAGGCGAGTTTGAAGTCAAAATCCAAAGGGCGAGTCCAAACAGAGGTTCTCACAGTACACAAAGTAATTTTAAAGTCCCGTCAGTGAGGGGGACATTAAAGACCCACACCCTTCAAACAGCGCAACAGGACTCACATTAAGTGAATCAAACCACGTTTGGTCTGTGTCGCCTGTGCACATACACACACAAAGCTGGTAACATATACAGGTTTGAGGATAAGGTCCGTACTTAAAGCATAAAATATACAGGTCAAGAAGGTCATTGACATTAAGATGGATGACACGTCTTCACTTCCTCCCACTGTTCAGATATGAATCCAAAATATCCTGGATTTGAACGCCGCCATGTTGCGCATTTGGAGTCTGAGCACGATGAAATGATTAGAACCAAGCCTGAGCACTTAAACAAACAGGGTGAAAGGAAGTACTTAAAATGATAGTTCAATCGTATTTAAGAGAAAGCACAAATTTACTGCAGCCGGCCACCAAGGGGCGATCAAGACACTTTGGCTTCACTTTTGGGGGGAGCCATCATGCTGTCCATCTTTACATAAAGTCTATCTTCACTACAGTCAGAACAGCACTGACTTTAAGGGGCCGGCTATGTTTTGAAGCCAGTTGTAAATAAGGAGAGCTGGAAAGTTAAAAAGGAATTAGACATTGGGGAATAACAGTAAAAAAAAAACACAGTTTAGAGAGAGATGTATTGCCTCATTTATTATTACAGGATGTAATTCATGAGTCCTGTTTATTTTTATAGGCATATTCAGTTATTTGCACATTTATTTATATATCCTAGGCTGACATAAATGGCACTCCAGATGGCAATGACATCAAGTTCTGGCGATGGTCGTAGCCACATGGTTTGCTGCCTTCTGTTGGTATCCAGTATAAGTATAACGTATGCCCCCCCATCACAATGAAGCATACGCCATGGCTGATTTCTGTCCCTGTCCGACTCTCACCACTAAACGTTTCTAAACATGAATTCATAAAGGCAGCAATAGAAAGAAAATCAAGAAAAGTGTAAAACCCTAAAGCAAGGTGAGAAAGACTGCAGCTACATTATTAATTCTCATTTAGCCTGATAATGTTTGTGTTCCTGTTTATTTTTGTCACAGCAAACACAATTCCTGCGCTGACACCTGCACAGATGAGTCATAAAACACACACTGCATTAAAATAAATGTCCTCACTGTCAGACTGACAATGTAGGACTACATAATCACAACATATTATGGTGTTCCCGTTTTTGTAAGGGGCCAACGACTCACTGGCATGCTGGTCTGTAGTTTCATATAAAATATTAATGTGTCTCTGCGAGTCTTTTAAGTCTGGCCAAGTTAACACCAGCAGCACACCTAAACCCCATATCAAACAGCAGCAGCTGCAGAGAAGCCCAGAGCCACCTCAGCTTAATCCAATTTGACTGGCCATCACTGTGGGCGATGCTGGATGGAACATTATGTGAGGTGGATAGAGCTTTATACTCTGCATTAGTGGAGAGGGATTTATCAGCCCACTTTAAGCATTGTTGTGAAAATATATATATATTGGTCAGATATGAATATTTATGCTGTTGTCCGACACCACAGGGCCATTAGACTATTCAAATATAATTGCGTTCATCAATATCAGCGACAGACAAACAGGAGAATGAGTTGGTCAGCGTTGAGAGGTGGATTTCATATCTTTACACGACTATTTATGACTAGCGAAAAGAGATTTTCAAGAAATATCTCCCGTCATTGCAAATCATTTTTTCATTCCCTCTTTGACCTTGAAATGCGATCTGCCCTTTTCTTTTCTTTCCAATAGAGGTAGATGCACAAGTTGGACAACCTTCCCTTTCTGTCACTTGAATGCTTCGCGGGCTGCGGAGAAATTTGGAAACAGGTGAATTGTCTGAAGAGTCTGAGCTCCAATGACGGAGAAGGTGCAGAAATAAGGTTTTAGCTAATCCATGCCAAACATATCAGACATATGTCACTTTGCGGTTGCCGGCCAGCCTTCTGCTTCGCAAGATCACTTGGCTCTCGAAGCTGTAGATTTTTCGGAGACAATCTTCAGATTATGCTGCTTCTCCTGCTACGTGTACAGCGTCTCTGCGTATATTTTAATGGTGCATGTACTGTGTTCTCGCTGCCAAAATATGGCCGGGGCCCTGTGGTTTAAATGTCAGATAGATGCTCATTCCAACCGACAGAATTAACTTAGAGTCAGCTCAACAAGCAGGGGCCCCAAATGAGACAGGATGCACTATCAGGAGATTAAGTTACTCACCTGAACTGAAGCAGTGTGAAAACTAATAAGATGTGAGCAGATGTGCAGGCACTGTTGCATTGTGATGACCCAAAACAAACTGACAAAACAAAATCATTAGCTACATGCAATTTGTATGCAAGACAAAAATTGCACGCTTGCTTTATGGCTGATATTGTTTACTTCTCTTCACACACACACTCAAAACATGTTTAATACTCTAGTGCTACATCCTCTTGCTCTCTCTCCCTGTTTTTCCCTCTCTCTCTCATAACAGATGGTGAGAGGGATTCACTCCAGGGTCAGCAGCACACAGAGCAGGTACTGTGTATACAGTCGTAATTCATTTCATCTCGCTGCAGTGTGACTGGAAAGTGTTTGTCCACAACAGCAAAGAAGAAGTAAAAGTTTGCTTAATGGCAGAGGCTGTATTCTTAACATTGTGCTGTTCTAATGATCCGGAATGGATGTTTTGTGGTAATGGCATCAATAGAGGCAGGAAAGGGTCTGCAATATTGGCAAGCCAACGGAAGAAGTATACCCACATTGAAGTTTTATCTGAGATTTAAATTTGAGGTCTTGTTCAAGCCTGCAGTGGACACAGACCTTTTCTGTCGAACGAGTGGTGGTATTGTCAGGAGGGAATGCTGCTGCTTTAACCTGGCATCTTTGTCTCAGACACAGCTTTCATTAGTCAAGTAAACTGATTATCATGAACTAAAAAAATGCAATATTTGAAAGACGTACTCAGATGACTGATAATGTGATCATTGACAATGTAACACACCGTTTTGATTGTAATAAGTCATTTGTAATTTTTGTAATGTGATCTGTGACTACCCGACCCTAATTACAGGTGGCACTGGTTAACCCTAACCCTGCACTGAGATTAATTGTAATGGCAAAGAAGGAAAGAGAAAGAGAAAGACAGAAAGAAAGATAGAGAAAAACAGCTCTTGAATGAGTAAAAAATCACATGAAGCAAACTGAGGCCTGGTAAATCAGCTCAATAAGCACCTGGGAGTTAAACCAGTGTAATATGCTGATAGAGAGCAGCTACTAGGGATTATGTAATGTTGTGTTGACGCTTCATTTGACGGCGACGTCTTAAGGAGGCTCTCACAGGTCTGTGCCTTTACATAAAGCCTCCCCCTCATTCAGAGACTTCCACTGGTTCTACCGGGCAAACTGTGTTTCTTTTTACCAGTGAAATAGAAACATACTCTTGTGCCTAAGCAGGGAGGTTGATAAGCAGTCAGATTTGGTGTGCCTGGGAAATGTAAAAACTAAAAAGCTTTGGCACCCTCTGCTGTTAGAGTGATCTCCAGATGGCAGCGATTTTACACACAGACCTGCTGTAGTGATGCAGACATGGCAGAGGGCATGGGGAATGTCGAGCACATGGCAGGAAAAGGAGGAGGAGAAGGAAGCTCCTCTGTGAGATTTTCAGGACATTATCATGCTCTAATTCATCCAACTGTGGAGGTGTGTTATCATTTCGAGGGGTGCTCTGTCTCCTCTGGATCCTCGTTTGAAGGCTCATCTCTTATTTATCGCAGGAATCTGCAAGCCTCTGTTGGGATTCATTGCCGGAAAAGGAACAAAAGTGTTTCTCTGGTTTATTTTCTTGTTCGAGGCCCAGGTGATAATTCCCAAGGGCACACCAGACTAATTGTTGCTGTTGGTTGGTCCATAATCACCTTGCAGCTTTCCCTCCTGCTCCCAGGAGTGCCGCACATTCTCTGGTGCTGATATTTGTCGGTGGGCAGCACTTTGCCCACATGGCGTCCCTTGAACTAAGACAAACATTAATTGGCGCCACTGGATCCCGCGCTCTGTGCCTGCTGTGAGCCTGCGCCACGCTCTCGGTGTGGCAGCCCCATCATCCCTCCCGTCCGAAATCTCCTCTGACAGGGCCGGCAGTCACCGAGCTCCTGGTTATCATTCATCATCCCGGCAGATTGGCTCACGCAACGCGAGGCAGACCGATGGGTCATCCTCATGCTGGGGACCTGGCTGGAGTAGAGCCACGGCGAGGTTGTCCGCATGATTGGAGCGCTGAGGAATGGAGAGAGGGCCTTGTCATTAAAAAGAGAGGAGGGACTGTTCTAATTCATCGCAGCAGTCATCTCTCGGGCAGAGTAAGCGCCGCCGACAGCTTTGATATCGTATTAGCACACCTGCGCAGGCCCCCAGAGGAAAGAGCGGGACTTCTCCGAGGTGTTCCTCAGCAGCTCCCTCGGAGATGTACACAGGAGATTACCCCATTAATGTATCCCACTACTCACAGGAGGGGGTGCAACGCTCCTCCATTGCACATCTGTAGGATACCACAGGTGGGCTCTTCTCCACACGGGGGGGGGGGGGGGGGGGGGGGGGGACCTGATGGCTTTTTTCAGGGCTCATCAGCTCCATTGAGAATGCTTGGCGGGTTTTGTCGGCTGGCGCTGACACCTGCAGTGTTACACACCCGTCACACGCCATCCAGTCCCCCCCCCCCCCCATGTTGAGCAACGTTCGGCCAATTGTATTTTCAAACTCAAACCAACACTTTTCATCATCACGCCGGCCTCTTCCATTGCGAATGCCTCGAAGCTGATCAAAGGGCGACGGTTGACAGGTCATCATTAAGTCATAATCCGCCCGAAAGCCCCTTTGTTATTTTCAAGATCTCGGGGGAAGCGATAAATACATTCAGCACGAGCGTGAGACTATTGTTTTTGAAAAAGGTCAAAACCAAATCAATGATATCATGAGGAGGCATGAGCTGCTCCGTCAACCAGGAGGTGACTTTGTGGGCTCGTGGGGATATTTCCTGTTACATATTAATGAGCTTAATTTCATTGAAATGCTTCGACTGGGGAAGCATACTTCCCTCCTCCGAACGTCACCATGGCTACTGACTCCTGCTCCGTGTTAATGGGCCGGACATGGACACTTTTGCTTTGATGACAAATTGAAGAATTGGCTGGCTTTCATCTGTTTCAGAATGAAATATGGCCTCCGACACAAGTCTAGATTTCACTGTCCAAGTTTATGGCAGTAATATAAACTGTTTTTTAAAGTGGATTTTTGCTTTAATGGAAATTACTTTTGCATCTCACTTTTTTGGCATCCGGCCGCTCAGCTGTCTCAGTGTTACTCATCTCCCGGGATGGTCTCAGTCTGACAGGTCCTATTGCGAGGTGAGTAAATTGTGCCGGATATTATTACAGGTTTAATAAGCAAAGCCTCTGCACAGTCATTTTAACTGGAGGGGGCTTTTAAAAACATAATATCGAGGATTCCATTATTACAATTCACATTAGCCGAGGATGTTTTAATGGATAACAAATCTTATTATGTTCAAGTGCTTAATCTGTCAAAACTCACTTTCCTACTGTAATACAGCACGCCCATGTCTGACTAGTTAGAGAGTAGTTTAAATGCCGGTGTAGGACATTCTCCGAGTAGTTGTGTGGTGGGATTTAAATGGACTGTTTAGTTGTGTTGACAGAAGCACAGTTTACCATGACCATTCATGCTGCTGATAGCTGCTCTCTGGGCAGATGTGATCAGCAGCGGCAGTGTCTCCCTCCAGCCCAGATTGACAAGCCAGACCAGACTCACGAGATGGATATCACAAAGGACAGCTGAGCTGCAGGAAACCAGTGGCGCAGGCAGTTTCCAGCCAGCCTCATTGCAGTGGACAGGTTTATCCAGGCAATTGCTCCTCAGACAATGTTGACTCCAGAGCTCTGATTGTGTGATGCAGCATCGGATGACGATTGTATTACAGCTCCCTGACTGTAAACAAATGACATTTGTAAATTTTGGAGATGAATGTGCAACAATATGCAGGGTGGGGTAAAGGGGAGACATATTGTTTGAAGCTCTTAAAACCAAACTCCTTTATGAATAATTTGAGAAAGGCTGCATTTGTCAGAACTGTGAAACAGCAAATGGGCAACTACTATCGCGATCACAGTAATGAAAGAAACATCTTGTCTGCAATTTGCTTCATTCACTCCACCTTCATTCAACAGCGTATTGTTCAATGCTTGTCCACTAGTAAACACACAGGCATCAGATCAATTTCAGCCTTGCGCATGATCCATCTGCATTTTCAGAATTCTCTCATGTGTCTCACTCGCCTGGCAAGAGCAAAATCTCCAAGCATTCATCTTTATTATACAGCAGAGCCACCACAGAATTCATATCACGAAACCATGTATACTCAAGGTCACAGTAAGAACAAAACAAAGATTTTCCCCAATCAACATGTAAGTGGAGGACTCAGTATTGATTGAGGGTTCTTTATTTCAGTAAAGGTTCTTTAGCTCAGTAAAACCATACTGAATACATATTTCATAACACACCCAACGACGCTAAAGGGATTCAATCGAAAGATGTTTGTGTTACACTCACTGCTTTTTCTATGACTCTGGCGATTTGACATTCTGAGGTGCTGGTTTTCATGTATTGTGCTCTGGGAATGCAAAGTGCCCAATACAAGCATTTGGGCCCTAACCTGCAATTGTCAGGTAGACTGACAATTGGTCAGTCAGTGAAGAACAGTCAGTTCTGACCACATACTAAACACACACACATGGAATTTTATCAAAATCCCAATGGAAAAAAAAACACTTCAGTGACCTGTTAGAAGATAAAATGGTCTCATTATAATTCAACCTATTATTTCGCTACTCATTGGAATAGAAATCATGTCTAATTTGCCCCTTTATAAAGACATTATATGCAACTATAATTAACCCCCCCTTGAAACAACGAAGGGCTCATCACAGTTAGAATCTATAACCAGGCACAGCTGGTCTGCAAAGAATGGGAAGAACACACTGTATTAAAAACACTGGAGTGGGATCTCTTCTTTAGTCTGAGGGACAGATAATGTACAGAACTGTTAAAGCTGTGCGTTTAACTGCTGTAATATAACTTAAGCTGCAGTATTTACTATGTCTGACTAACTGGTATGAAGACCCCATAGAGAGACAGAGCAAAATCAGTGCTGGGTCCCCTGGCCATTTGTAATAACACTAACAACAAATGATAAAGCCTTTCTCCACAGTCATGGGGTTCCCTAATTAGACAAAGGTAAAAACAGTAGTTTGTTGTTTGGTTATTTCCTTATTTTACAATAGCTGTGGCCAACTGCAATATGGAACTTAAAGAGTATGTTTCTTTTAAAATATAGAACTTCAGTCTTAAAACACAATATCGTGAGGCATTTACACACCTGAAAGTATGGGCCATGGTCTGACACCAAGATTAACATTGTTTACATTTGATCCGGTTAGTTTCGGTTTCGGGAACACACTACAGACTTTTAATAGATATATTTAGAATTTCGTCATCTGCGTGGGCTACCTGGGCACAGATTGGTTTGCAGACAGACCTTGACGTGTTGTCATGGCGGCGACAGTGTTTGCAAATTGTTTTGAATAAAAATGTATAGAAACAAGCGGTACTACTATTTTAATGGTATTACTAGCAGCAAAATGAACATCTTCTTCGCTCAAACATTTTATCATCAGAGGCGAAGAGTACAGACAATCCTGCAAGGAGCTAACTTTTTTGTCTTCTGTTGTTCAATGATGTCTCAACTTTCTGCAATTGGTCCAGAAATCTGAATTAGCCCCACCATATAAACTTCACACAGCTAATGAGCCAAACTTTGGTTGTGTTTGATCTGGACCAAGACCACCTCTTTTAGTCCGGATGGAATTTAAACTATTAATCCAGACTTTGATCCAAGGCACATCCACCTGTTATTCTGGTTTAGACTATACTGAAAAGTCTGAAGGTCAGGGCCAAACAATTTGATTCAAAACTGCAGGATCCCCCACTGGGTTGTAAGCACTGGTAACGGCCCCTGTGCAGGTCTGTATAGAAAATAATGGCTGTACCTCAGTGATGGATGGTGGCTTGTCTCTCTATGTTGTTCCTGTGATGGACTCGCAACCTGTCCAGTGTGAACCCCTCCCAATTTTAGCTAGGATTGCACCCCCCCCCCCCCCCCCCCCCGAATGGATGGTTGCCAGTCTAAATTAGTGGCTGCCATGTGCTCCTGTCGCCAGGAAATTGCCGGATGCTTGAAAAGTTTCTTATCAGTTAATTTGGGTGATTACGAAAGAATTTCACTCTCCATTGTCTGCTGGGGAGGCTAATTATTTTATCATAGAAATTATAATTAGCTGTATCTCAGGGCCGTCCAAGGAGCTACAAAAGCTACAATAGATAGAGCAAATAGCGTATGTGAGGCTTTTCATAGGAAGAACTGTGCTTCACATAGAATAAAACAAAGCATATGTGGACTGTACAGGACGAGTGAAGAAACCATGCTTGTGATGATAAAAAAAAACTAAAAAACAGTCTCTGCTTGACACTGCAATAGATTCAGCTCAGCTTAAGGGAATGTCAGTTTTACTTCGGGAGCCTTCCTCACAAGGCAGTCAGTGCATTGAGGGAACACATGAGCTGTAAGATACTTTTAGTTTTCTACAGTATCATCAGCTAAAAAGATGAATGCGATGAAAAGGTTCGTGGAGGCACTCCAGATCTGAAGTTAATAATTTGACAGCAGCCGAGCAAATCAAGGCTTTAAAAGGTGAATGAGTGAAGGAGACAGGAGATTTATTAGTGCTTCCTGATTGATTGAATACAGAAGACATTGGAGCAGGGTATCGTCAGTGACAAAACTGTGGGGTCAACTCATATTTGTCTCCGTTATTAACGACGGAGCAGCTCTTTTCCCAGCGTCTCCAAAATTGTCTGATTCTCCTGCAGCCCACCCCCTCACTTCCCCGTTGCAGGGGTGAAATAAATTATAGAGGCGTAAATGAAAATGTGGCGGGTGATTTGTCGGAGAGATAGTTTGTTATTGTGTGCATTCAGAATTGATAATTGCCAAGGTGACCTATGATCTCCTTGATTAACAAGGACACAAGCTCTCTCTCCTGACTGCCGCGGGGCTATTTCCAGAGGCCTTTGACAGCCCTTCTTGCACTGAATGAATCACACTCATGCGCTATCAGTCATCTTTATTTTGTTCCCTATGCTGAAAAAAAAAAAGCTGTTAAATTATAATGAACTTTTCTTAATCCACGTGTTGGAATTTTAACACCTTTAACTAGGGAAGTCGTGGGTTGATCCACAATAATTGGAATGTGCGGCACTTGCAAAGAAAGGAGTATTTTCTCTCAAATGTCAATGTACCAATCTGTAAAATAAAAAGCATGGGGACAGTGCAGGTTATAATGAAGTTTTCAAGTCAGGAATGCTTGTCAATCCACAGTGAGGGGGCAGCATCTCATGGAATATTTACATAGCCAGAAGAGGGGGGTGGGTTTATGGGAGTCGAAGTGCTGGTGGTTGAAACCACATACAAAAGAAATGGATAAAGGCCCTGAGGATTCATGCAGTGCAGAATTGTCTCTGACAAAAAAGGAGGAGGAAAAAAATAAAAACAGGAACACTGCTGTGGAAAAATACCTTGATTTAAATTCAGTTCTAAACCCAGGCATGGAGAAGGCAAATAGTAGTGTGAGTGGAATGTGAATCAGAGCTGTATACACCAGACTGGCATAGTTTAGGTCACACATGCATGACAGAGGCTCCATATTTCCAACGGAATGACAAATTCCAGTTGAAGAAAATCATGCTTGTTGCGGCTCACTGGTATCTTGTCCCAATAAGGCTGCACAGCAGGCATGTGCAGAGCTCAACAACGGGTTTCTTCGCATGTGATTCCTATTCCAATGTATTCATCCTCGCCTGAATCATCCGAATGATGCCCGGTTTCGTTCACATGTATTAAATATGAAAGTGAATTTATTAATATTTATACCCAGCCATATGGTAAACAAGGAACTGTGTGGCTGGGAGATTTGGTCCGGTTTGTTGGATGTCAGCACTCTCTGACTGAAGAGAGGAATGTGAAAAGCTAATTCCTCTGAGTCTGCAGCAGGCGGGTGCAGCCTATTTGACATCGAAAAGACCTGGGAAGGAAAAAGTGATGAAATTTGCTGTGATGAAAACACACTCGTCATCATGGGGCTTTTTCAATACTGTTGATGTTTGATTGTCTTGTTTGTGACTGTTAGAGATGGCAGACGTGTAAAGTGCTATAATGGGACTTCATTTAGAAGTAATTTTCTTTGTTTTTTTGGGGGTGATGGATTGGTTGGTGTGACTCAGTTAATCGAAAAGACTGGATGGTTCTCTTCCCTTTACCTTGGTGGCATCAGGAAGTGCGTCCAGTGGGGCATCCACTGGCTCAACTCATAGCGAGGCTCTACTCCTCCTGCAGCAGCCGCAGGTTCAATTCCGACCCAGCCCTTTGCTGTGTGTCTTCCCCTTTATATTTTCCCCATTTCACTTAAAACGTCCTGTCTGTGAAGGCGAAATGCCCAAAAGATATATTCCAAAAAAAGGTACATCCAGCATAAAAAACCATGCGCTGCATCAAATATGCAGATGATGATCCGCTGGGGTTATCCGTCAGGGGAGCAGCCAAATGACAGAGCAACAACCTTTCGTTGTTAGTCTAGTTCTCCGATCCCATAACATTGGATTTGAGATGATTCATATATATTAAAGTTTTGATGGTAGAGCAGGTTGGATGGTGGACTTCCCTGAACCTAAGCTGCTTCATCATCCAGCATCAAAAATACACCTAACATTAAGTATGCGGATGGTAACAGGCTGTTGTGACCCCTCAAGAGAGTATCCAAACGACAAGAACAAAGTGAGTGATGTAGACTCTTCAGGATAAACGCCCAAATATATGAGCATATAATATAAATCCCACTACTCAACATCCAGAGTGTGTAAATAATACTAAAGCCAAGTCATATTTGCATGTCTTGGCTTGAGCCTGTGAAACTAGTTTTTCATGACTGGTAGATTGAGTGTATTTCTTTTTTTTGTTATTGAAACAGCATTTGTGATTATTTTCATGCGCACATCCTGCTTCTTCCACCAATATGTCAAACTGCTGAAGCAGGACACAATGCGCTGCCCCGTGGTGGTGGGGACTACATCTGAGCTTTGAGGGCTTTGCTAGTTCAAACACAACACTTTGTGCGGGTGACTGCACGCTCTGCTGCTTCTTAAAAGTTATTTGACTGATGATTAATTAAAGACAGAATCCACGCTGTTGGAGCCCTTGGACTCATTACAGGCCTCATTGTCGCTGCTCGACATGCTCCTGCTGCTGGCGGACTCTTGTCAATAACCACACAGTTAGATCTAGTCCTGAAAACCCAACTGTCCAAATGGACCAGTTAGGTTAAACCCGACTCAGAAAACATCTGTGTTCATTTGAATGCTCCAGTCTGCAAAATTATCAGTGGCACTGTGGGAGCTCCTCCTACCAAGTGCTCCAGTGTTATGAGGAAGTAGAAAAATAATATGAATAAATAATATCCATAGTGGGGATTGTATTTTGATTATTTTAAACAGGCGACCCTGTAAGATACATTTAGCAGAAACCCTTCCTAACTAAAACTAGACATATTACGCTTTAAAAATAAACTTTAATGACAAGTATAAGGGACACATAATTATGTTTTCCAGAGACGACCCAGAATTTTGCTGTTGAGGCTTTCAGGGAGTCTCAATGTGTCAATCAAGGACCTCCAGCTTTTAGCTCTTCTGCGTGACAACAAGCAGCAGCAGCATCAAGGGTTAAAGCACAGGCACTGCTCTTTAAAAGATGAGATCATGTCCCCCATATAAAGCATTTTTTACACTGTTGACTAGCTGCCTTTAAATTTCCCTGGTTACTGCGAAGATGCCGCAGGGTCAGAAGAACAGACAGCGTACACATAGTTGTGGAAACACCACATGAGACGTACCTTGGCCCTGATGTCTCTGAGGGGAGAAGTTTCAAGACTCAGGTTTTCTTTCAGCAGAGGGAATCAAAGTGCGCTACATGTCAGTGCACCGTTCATTTTACCTCATTAATCAAGCAAGGTTATTCTAAGTTTAAATTCAAAAGAGGGACTGAAGTTGGAAGAGCGTTTCTCAGCAATCGAGGTAGAACTGCCTGTGAAACCGTCACACAACTATGTTCATTTAAATTCAACTTTTCTAGAATGTGAAATGCTTCATACATATTAACGTTTAGGTAAAAGTGGACCTCTGAAATACTAATTTATTGCTAAATGACAAGTCAACAATTGAAGCTGCTGTACATGTTTGAACGTTTATCCCCCCTGTGAACAAAAGGCTTATTTTTGTGACACATTGTTTTCAAGATGGGCTCAGAGAGAGAATTTCTCTAAATTTGTGTTGTGCTTGAGACTCTTACAGATGTTTGTAAAAGAACATCAAGCTTATAATACCGTTTATGTCTTTCTTCATCATTTTTCAACTGGTTCTTTGACTTTTATCTAATTCAAATTGGTCTTCAAGCAACAATCCCTGTGCTTAATGATGCACTGGAATTGGCGAGCGGGGATCATGCTGACTCAGGATTCAAAAGGCTCCTCCACACATGGGAAGTCAACATGATACAGTGACTTCACGTGCGCTATATCTTCAGTTATGCATATTTTTGACAGACATTGATTATCTCCCAGAGTTAACATACATTTCCCTTTGCACTCACTTGAAGTGTTTATGATTGCCGTACAAGAGGAAGTGCAAGGACTGCCCTCAGCACTTAACCTCATCGCCACCATAGCACTCTGCAATTTCTGCCACAGTTTTTAATTAAATATGAAGAAAAATGGGAAAACAGCCCTTGAAGGGATGCAGGGAAAGTGCCCGCACTTTAATTTGTTAATAGAGCGCCACATCATTAGTGTAATGATTGCATCGAACCATAAGACACAGGCCTGTATACACTGATGTCACATCCAGCAGGCGTGATGCATGACAAGCATTACTGGGAGCGTGAATCCTGAATGGAACACGTCGCAGGAGCCAAACTCAACGGGAGTGTGTGCGATTGCTTCCAGTCTCACAGTGTGTCTAGATATTTTCACAAGTGATTATGTATTTCTTCTTGTGTCCCAGGGTAGGTTATCGTTTCCTTATTTAGCGGTGTTGCTCTAAATAGTTTGAGATGTGGGAACTCTCCCTGGGAGATTATTGTTCTATTTCACATGAAACTACAAGACAAATAGCCCCTTTACCAGGGTTTAAAAGATATATTTAAGAATCAGCCAGTCACCATGTTTGGTATCGCAATTCTATGCATTATAATATTAACATTAGCTAAATAATACTGGAGGCTAGTCGGGATGTTGTTAGATTAGCCGGAATTTGGTCATAAAGCAATTGGACAGAATCCCATTTGTCAAAATGATGTTGCTCGAGGAAAAGTCGATTCATCATACAGGGAACATGAATGACTGTTTGTGCAGCGGTGTAACCTTGTTAAACTGGTATGGGTTTGTCATACATTATGGAAATGATTCTGGGCAGAAAATTCCTCTGCTGAAGGGTTTGTGTAATTTCTGATATGAACGCACAAGTGGTGCAGGGACACATGCAGATGTTGGTGCAAATCCATCCAGTAGCTACTGAACATTAGCTTGATTAGTGGAAACCTTGATCAGTTGTAGTATAGTAGAGGAAAACCTCCGGGGAATGTTTAAGTGATGAGTGTTCATCATCTGGAGACCATGAATACTTAACCTCGATCCCGATTTCACCGGAATCAAACTTATATTTACATACTAACAGATCCTGATGGTGCCAACCTTAAAGCTGTGCTGCAGGTGTGGCTTCAAACACACAACAATCATTAAAGCCATCCATCTACTGCGGGGAGTTAAGGCAGATTGACCACTTCTGTGCGGCACCTTGCTGGAGAGAAGTTACTCCCAAATCTGGTCATTAAAAATGATCTATTCAAATAACTTCTGTAAAAGAGAGGGAGTAAAAAAAAAAAAAAAATTAGCCCACAACAGAACAATAGAACGAATAAACGCATCATTCAGCATTTTATGACTGTACTCAGACAAATGTAAGGTTTGGACTATACCTGGTGGTGAGTTGAGCTGAAGGTCTGAATTCATTTCACTGGCATCTGGAGACTTTGCAGTGTTCCTGTGTGTGTGTGTGTGTGTGTGTGTGTATGTGTGTGTGTGTGTGTGTGTGTGTGTGTGTGTGTGTATGCTTGTGTGGGGGTCTGCATTGTACTGTGTGCACTGGTAGGCACAATGAAAAGCCATCATTTCTCCCCGAGAGTTAAGGTTCATATATTCTAAAAGCAGTCACACTACAATGATTCATAATGCTGGTTTTACATCAATAAACTGATGTTTATCACATGATCAATAAACTGATGTTTATCGCATGAGATCTTCTAATGGGCATGAGTGCCATAAAACAGCCATTATATCAAAGAGACATACTATTCGGCAGCCGCGCACACACACATACACAGACACACACACGTGCAGGAATGCAGGCTCAGTCATGCAGAAACACACAAACAGGAGCAGGTGATAATAGATCTATTCTTTGTGCGCGGTCATGAATAATTCAAATTCCATGTTCTCAAACAGATTCTTGAGTTGACAGAATAATGTGACAGTCTGCTACAGCTATGAGATGAGAAAGATCACAAATGTTTTAGAGATTGCAGCAGGAGATAAATTGATCTGCTGTGTGTGTGTGTGTGTGTGTGTGTGTGTGTGTGTGTGTGTGTGTGTGTGTGTGTGTCTTTTTGCGTGTGTGTGCATGTGTGTGTGTCAATAGTAAGCTCTAACCGGATGCCATATCGGGGTATTTCAGAAAATCCCAAAAGCTTTATGAATGCGTACGTGTATAAATAAACATTCCCTGTCCTGGCTAATATGTGTTTTGTACACATTTGACGTCTACAGTTTCAAAACCCCATCAAAGACCACACAATATTATTTATGTTGTATAATTTGTCATATTGTGTCTTTCAAACTATATTACAAGGACAAAATCCTTGATGGGACCCATCACACTGTCATTGTGCATGATGACGCACACCAGTCATCCCACTCTCTTCGCCTTTGTGTCATAATTTCGTATTCAACCCTGACTCCATGGAATCACATTTCCTCTTCTCTTCAGGTTGCGGAGACTTGCAGCGCGTCATTTGGACACTGGAGACGTACTTGCAGGGGGAGAGTGATGGCAGCATTCCTGACACTTGGCAATTGGCCTCCCCATGAGTCAGTGGAGAGACACTTGCTCTGTTTTCATTGTTCAATTAGGCCTCGCATGAATTTCTTCCACCTCTCAGCTTATTGAGCCAAAAGCTCCCTGCACGCCAAAGTCTTCATTACGGCCGTGGAAAGTGGGCTGGTTCCAGGTCACCCCCGATGTTCCGCCGGCTGCCTGGGGAAGACTGGAATTAGAAAGCACACCACAAGTCGCCGGCAAAGCGGCAACAATCCACGCCGAATGACTCCAGTCCCCTTTATAATCTTGGCAGCCGATTGACAATGTTGTAAACACTTCACGGCACAGGATGTTTGGGGGGATATAAACAAAGTTCTTTCACATTTCGCACGCTGCTGCTGTGATACTGTCAGCGCGGTTCTGGAGCGCTGTTTGGCAAAAAAGCTGGCTCTCAAGAAACGCTTCACACTGGAAACTTCCCAGAAATAAATAAACAAATAGGCTCGTCATGCAGCATCTGCTCGGATGGAACTCGTTCAGTCGAGGCCCGAAAGAGACGGCCAGGCTAATGAACGTTAACTGTGCACAGCAAAGTGATTAGAGGGGCTGACACAGGCCCTCCAAAAGAGAGGAAGAGTCAGAACAACATGTAATGGCCTCCATTTTTAAATATGCAAATACTGTACATATGCAAATGAACTGAGCACTAATATGTATGAAGGTCACGCACATTCATTCCTCATTCATTACCCTTTTTGAAATGGTTATGAAGATTGTGGGCCTGTGAGTATGAATCGGATGCTTTATTTGAACCTGATAGCCTGAGGAGAGATCCACCTGCAGAACAGAAAGCTCCACGCCTCCTCCATCTTCATTGGGAGGGCAACGTGCTCGCCAGGTGACTGTGACTCTCCACGTCCATTACAGTTCCATTTATCCCACGATTTCAGCCTGTAGGCATTGGAGGCTGCTGCCACGTCAGTGATCAACTGCTGGAGCCAGGTGCTTTTATTAGACTTAATTGACTGCTGAGTAAATGCTTCTCAGAATGTGAAGTATTTGAAAGCGGGGAATTGAAAAATAACGATGACATGAAAGCTAGAGGTTCCTGCAAGAGTTCCTTTATTTGTAAAGTAGCTGCGGATCACTATTTATTCTTACGTCGAATAGAAATACACACGTAAACAGTTCCCCTCTGTCTGAGAAGATGGTAGTGGAGGAGGAGGAGGTGAAGGATGAGGGAAAAAATAATCTTGAGTCGCACCTGTGTAAGGCGCGAGGCAACTTTCCCAAAGAGGAGCAGAAGTTGCACCCGTGCGCGTTTGTTTCCTCCAGCAGCGCGCAGGCGGAGAACAACAGGAGGACGCACGGCGCGCAAAGCAGCGCCAACCGGGTGAGGACACCCAAAACAAGCAGCGGCTGTCACCCATCAGGAAGGAAAAGAATTACCAAAAACACACCAGCGACTTTTCAGGTCCCGCTGAGAGAAAGAGGGAGAGAGGGAGGAGGTAGCGTTGCAAGAGCATGTCTCTCACCCCCTCAGAACAACAACAACCGGAAAAAAAAAACATATTCCCGTGTTTGGACATAACCCTGCAGAGGCGAAGCGCGGCGTGGTCTGCGCGCAACTGAGAGGGTCCGGTTCAGGGGGGGGAAACCCTTTTGACTCGAATTAAGGGGGAGGCTTTGTGAGGGAGGAGGGGGGGGTGGAAGGAAGAGGGATGAGAGAGAGAGAGAGAGAGAGAGAGAGAGAGAGAGAGAGAGAGAGAGAGAAAAGAGAGAGAGAGAGAGAGAGAGAGAGAGAGAGAGAGAAAACGGGGAGGGCAGCAGGGGGAGAGAGTGGTGGCGGTGCCAGACGCAGCGGCAGTAAGAAAGCGTACGTACGTGCTTTATCTTAGCGGCGGAGTGTGTGACGTGATATTGCAGCCTGGCTCCCGGAGCTGTGCAAGCACCGAGCGAAAAGCGCGTCTATTCCTCCCTCTCTCTCTATCCATCTCTCTCTCTCTCTCTCTCTCTATCCATCTCTGTCTCTCTCTCTCTCTCTCTCTCTCGCTCTCTCCCTGTACCACACCGGCCCCCCAACCTCTAACATCCACCCAGCACGGATCCCTTCTTTTCTCTGTGTCTCTCTGTCTCTCGCTCTCTCTCTCTCTCTGTTCTCCCCCGTTTTTTTGTCCTCCTTGCCCCCTTGGAGTGGGACTGCATATGCGTAGACTATCCGGAGAAAGAAAAGAAAAAACAACAACAGCATAGGAGTTTTGAGGAGAAACTGGAGACCTGGAATGTGTCGATTTTAATTGATGGTAATACTGCAAGACTCGCTGTCTTCTCACCATCACTCCAAGAATTTCTCTCTCTCTCTCGCTCTCCCTCTCTCTCTCTCTCCCTCCCTCTCTCTCCATCTCTCTCTCTCTCCCTCCTTGCTCCCTCGCTCCTTCTCGGTGGCTGTCGTGTGGTTGTTGCGCTCCGTTTTGATGGGAAAAACCCAGAAGAGGAGGAAGGAGACAGGGGGGGATATGATCGGGCAGACCGGAGTCTAACGCATTTTTTATTTTCCACCCCGCTGAAGCATCTTGTTGCGCCGGACTTCTACTGTCGGGAATGGGGAGTATCGATTCGCTGGAGGGCTGCAGAATTTATTTATAAAGGATGTGGTCAAGTATGTTGGGAAAATAGCCATAGCTTCCGCAGTGTAAGGTAAGATCACCATTATTATTCATGATTATTATTGTGATTGCATTGGAGCCCCAGTGGATCAGCCCGGGAATATGCATGTGTCATCTGTGCGTTAAAGTTTACCCTCCTCCTGTCACATATTCGGATCCCGTCTTTCCAGCACCACGGCTCAGATCCGCGCGCACGCAGTCCACGGTGCTTAACACATGATTGTCCCCTTCTTTTTAAAGAGCTGGTCTCTCTCTCCCTCTCTCTGAAGAGGCAAACATCACTTTAAAGTGCCGCGCGTCGAGCTGACACCGCATGAGATGTAGCCCGTGTCTCTATATTCAGATTTCCTCTCGAGACGAAATTGCTCTTAGACGCCGAGGCAATAAAAATCAGCGTCTCCTGACGACCGATTTATCGTCCCCGGAATACTAATTCTCGCTGTATGGGCTGGCTCCAGCCGCGCACGGCTGCGATTCCTCTTCTCTCGCCTTTTGGGGGGTAAGGATGTCGGACTCGTCATATGGATTTATCGCGACTAAAAGCTGATTTCGCCCCACGCTGCTTCCACAAATCCTTATGTAACACATACATCATCCTAATGTAGTGTGGTGGCCAGGTTCCTCCGTCATTCAAACACAAAAGGGAAGAAGTTGGGGACAGTAAGTGAACATTTGTTTTTTGCATCCTTCTCTCTGCACTGTCTGCAGCCTGCATGGTTTTTTTTTTTTTTGGGGGGGGGGGGGGTTTCAACGCCTACACACACGCATACACGCACGCGCGCGCACTCACTTTGAGACACACACACGCACGCTCTGCTGTGACACCGCTCACAGCTGCATTGCCTGTAGGATTAAAGCAATCAGGACATCGCATTGCATTCTCCCTCTCTCTCTCTCTCTCCCTCTCTCTCTCTCTCTCTCCCTCTCTCTCTCTCTCTCTCTCTCTCTCTCCTACTCACACACATAAACACAAACACACTCGTGCAAGCTCAAGCACACACATGCACGCGCGCACACAGACACACACTGGCTCTTTATCAAATTGCATTGTCAAATGTGTCAAGCCCTGAATTTCGGAGACGTGCAGGTCGTGCGGTGGAGCGAACGCGCGCAGGAGGAGGAGAGGAGCCACAGTGACCAGGCGGCCGCAGAAACATTCATCTTTTTCACAGTGCGTGTTTTCCTCCTGGTGGCGAACTGTCGTGCGAGCAAAACGCTAAATCACGAAGTAAGGCAGTTGCATTTGACCAGAGAGAGAGAAACAAGAACCCGGTTACTGCGTAAAATGAGCAGTTGCTCCCCGCAGCGTCACGAGGACCGCACCGACTTGGATCATACTTTGCCCATTGAGCGTTTGGGTGTCAGATCATTCTGCACAGCATTCGAATTCCTCCGGGGACTGTGCCATATCAAACGCACCACCCGATAAACAAATGTCTAAATTACTCACATTACTGCACCCCCTCACCAACACTAAATAAATAAATAAGTAGTGGCTGAAGCGACCACAAGGTGGCAATGTTTGCACAAAGTAAAGTAGTGGAGGAGGGAGGAATGGGGGGTGGATGTAAAAGACACGTTGCTGAGGTTAAGGTGTCTTTTTCACCCATTTCACAGTAGGACGTGATTAGGATTGTGTAAAGCTCACCTGTCACATCACTTACCATGTTCCCTGTGTCCTCTGCTCTGACATGCTTTCGTGTAATTCTCTCCCATTTCTCCCTGCAGGCCAAATGACATAGGATGAAGGCTGTTCGAAACCTGTTGATTTATATATTTTCCACCTATCTTCTGGTTATGTTTGGATTAACTGGTGCCCAAGATTATTGGTGTTCCACTCTGGTGAAGGGGGTCATTTATGGATCATATTCGGTGACTGAGATGTTTCCTAAGAACTACACAAACTGTACATGGACGCTGGAGAACCCAGACCCAACCAAATACAGCATCTACCTGAAGCTATACAAGCGAGACTTGAGCTGCTCTGAGTACTCCCTGCTTGCTTATCAGTTTGACCATTACTCGCACGAAAAGATCAATGAGCTGCTGAAAGTCAACGAGACTATAGTGTACCTGTGCGATTCCAAGAATATTTATATATTTTTGCTGTATGACAAGAATTTTGTCCAACTCCGGAGAGTTTTCCCTTATGATTATAACGGATTGACGCCGCAGAAGCTGGATGAGGAGGAGAAGTCCAATGTGGAGTTTCTGGTGTTGAATAAGGCGAGCCCGAGCCAGTTTGGGTGTCAAGTGCTTTGTACATGGCTGGAAAACTGCCTGAAGCTAGAGAAAGGGACGGTGGAGACGTGTGGGATCGTGTACACAAAATGCACATGTCCCCAGCATTTAGGCGATGGAGAATCAGAGAGCGTGCTCATGCTCAACAACGTGGTTTTACCTTTGAATCCACAAACGGAGGGTTGCCTGTCACCCCAGCTACAGGCCGGGCAGGTCTGCAACCTGAGTGCAGAAGTGAAACGGCCTCCTAAAGAAGGTAAGTATCCTTTAACCTTCCTATTTCATGCTCCTTTTATGCTGAAATAGATGCAGACTTAATGGACTACTGTAAGCGTAGATAAGATGGTAATCATGTCGTTCAAATGTGCACGTCAATGACTCCCTTCTCTGCCCTTATTGCATGTTTGAAGTGTGATGGCCCATGAAACAAAGAGCACACATAGATATATAGACTGCAGTTGGCTCATAAATGTGTCAACTTCAAGAACAAAGCTGCCAGAGGAGTTGGGTGCAGTAAAGACCACACCAGCTCAAACCAAAACCACCTTAAGGGGGGTGGGGTGAGGGGGGGGTGGGGTCTTTCATTTGGCTGGATCCAAAATGCACTATCATTGCTGCAAATTTAAAATGGCTGTTTATCCTCCCTCTCTATGCTCCTCAGCACAGAGTTAAAATGGCTGTGTTTCCAAAATGTTATCACATCCATGTCAGTGTCATCCCTACAAAGACCAACAGTGGTTCGATATGGACACGTCCATCGGCCTTTATTGGCACCTACGTCACATGGAGCGATTGGGATCATGGATTCAGCAGTGTCACGTTGGATCACACTGCTCATGCAATGTGGATACCGATCAAATGCTTAGCTGTTAGTCAAATATGCAGGAACTAATAACTAAACATATTTAGATGCAGGATCACTGACTAAATGAGCACTACGAGTTCTATATAGGGATGCTACTTATCCATTGTTGCCATAGAGCAATGCAACGTGTTTTTTCTGTGTGTTGGAACTGAGCAATATCAACCATATAAGAGCTTACAGGAAAAAAAAAAGGTGGAGTCACTTGCAGCTTTGATTCAAACGCAGGTTGAAATCGATGCATAAATATCTATACATCCTCACACATTCACAGGTAGACAGCGCAAGGAACATTTAGGAGCAAGCGGTTTTGATAAGGTCGTAATGACCCTGCTCATTAGTGTTACCAGGTAGCAAGGGGAGTTATTGTAGTGAACACATTCCTGCAGCTCTTTGAATTACAAAGGGAGCCCTCCCTGACACGTAGCTGCTCGCATTCTAACAGATGGCAGAGATAATCCCGCAGGAGTTAGATACATACTTCAGAGGTGAGGTGCGTTTACCCAGAGACATAAAGGAGGGGTGTTCATCCCGGCACGCTGAACCAAAAATAATGAGTCAACCATCGGATTTTTTTTTCGGGGGGGGGGGGGGGGGGGGGAATAATGATAGTAGGAGCTGTCTCCCCCATGGCTATTACCAGAATAACAGTTGCTATAATAGCGCCTCGGAGTACAGGTGGCAGTTTTCTAATCAAGAAGAACAGGTGAGCACCGGCTGCAGCAGTTCAGTTCAGCTCTTTGGTTGCCTCACGCTAAATGCTGCTACATTCTAATTCCTATTTCTAGGCCTATTTTTGAACCCCACTAATACACAGAAATATTAGACCTAGATTCTACTACGCCCCTTGGAACTTTTTTAATGCTTTCGTAAGAGTAGCTCTTGCTCCAAATTTCCACGATTAATTAAATGGCTGGCCTCCATCAAGCTGGATGATAGAGCCCTCAAGCAATTAATATATACAGTTTCTGATGCAAAATCCCAACTACAGCTCAATCTGCAGTCAAGCAGCATGTGCGGTCACCTCAGAAAGTATGACTCAGCTGTCTATTTTTTTATTCTCTTCAGATAATTTAATCATTTGGCGAATCTCATGTTCAGATCACAAAAAATAACCGGGGAGAATTATGCTTATTTTCACAGAAATTTCTCTGCTCCAAAACAACATTTGACATTTTTCTATCAGCATGTTAATAACAGCTTAAGAGCACAGCTTATTTTTTCCCCCCCTCTCAGAAGATTTTCCACAAGCTTCTATTTATAGTGTTGGGTGATGGGAGGTTTGAATAATCCGTTTTCATCTGGATAACGGGGAGATCACCACTGGGTTTTAAAAGAGCACTGCGTCTCCTGTGGCGTCGTGGTGACAGACTGGGTGTCCCTGATGAAGAATAAAGCATTACAAACAGTGGACAAGGGCTCCATTTGATAAAATGGCTTGTCTTTGATCTTCTCAGTTCCTGGTAGAGGATGGCTTCACAGCACATCAAAGGGAAGCAGTGCTGGAGGTTGTATACTCCAACAGCACCACTGAAATGCACAACCGGTGTTTCACACAGACAGAGGAAAGCCACGTTTTTAAGGTTAAAGCTCTTCACTGTTTAGGGTGGTTATGCAGACAATGGATTCCTAACACTCCCTGATACTGGGGTATTGTGGAAATCAGTGACAAAATGAAATCCCTAGCAGATGTAGCACCAGGGTGACTCATTTCTGCAGTTACATTTTTTTTTTTACAACATTTTCACATTTCATTAATAGGAGTAGTAGAAGGATGGAAGCACAGTGATGCAGTGGCACTCACACAGAGACCCTTCTCTGTCTTTTCTCTTCCTTTCTCTTGTGTGTTCACATGGATTTCTCTCTCATCCCAAACATGCAAGTCAAGGAGACTGTTTACGCGGAGCTGCCCACAGGTGAATGAGTAGTGACTGCAGAGCCCTGACGTCCTGGTGACGTGCCCTGGGTGTTTTTCTTGCTGTCGATCCAATTAAATCCCAGATCCAACGGGTGCTGTGCTGAGTTCTGGAGCAGAAAATCTAAATATCTGAAGTCAAAAGCAGACAATCTTTTTACAGAGTCTCTATACTGTCCCAAATTTAAATCTCCCAGGGGCATATTTTTTCGTTTTGAAAAGATGAGTCAAGCCCATAAAGAGGCATTCAGTTGCCAGAAAGGAAGCAGAACCAGATATTCTAGTGCATGTTCTCTCACAGCTTTCTGCCCTTTCCGCGTCCAATCCTGTGCAGATGCTGATGTTTACAAGTCTACAAGCTTAGAATCCTCAAATTGTCTGGTTCAAAACATCCACAAATTGCACTTGGCTCTCGGAAGTAAACACCATCAGGCGTTGTCCTGCTTTGTGGCCTAGTCTCCTAGTCTCCTTGTCTCCTAGTCTGCCCCTGGCTTAGGAAGTGTCTCATTCTTTGTCTCGTTTGGTTGGTACTTGCCAGTTTTCAAGGATCAGGGTCAAGGGGTCTCATTGTTTGAGAGGAATGTGCTTTGTCGCATGTCCTCCAAGGTGTTCATCGTGAATGCCTTGTGCAGCAATGTTCATTTCAAGAGACCCACTAAAGTTCCAGTTCTTTAATTTTGACAAATATTCCAATTTATGTGGCTGCATCTAGCTCGACCATCTCTTTCATCTTTTCACTGACTTCCAGGTAAAAGTAAAAAAATAAGTCAAATGTGGCAGTGACAGTCTGATGCCTTCTGGAGATTAGCGTTTATAATTAGTTTTAAACCCGATAAGGCCAAGAAAGAACAGGAAGCTGATACGAATGTAAAATATTCAAATAAATATTATATGAGTTCACAAAGCGGCCTCCAAACACACTGTTAGTACAAGAAGTGTTTTAGTAATGACTATGACATCACCGATTTGAGTCCTGGTCCTTTTGTTTTTAAGGCGAGAGAGAATTGCTCACACTTATGCACATTGATTTGACTCGTACATGCACCATGCAATATGTATGCACTATATTCATTCTTCATGGATTGTGTAGCTTTGTTTAACACGGATGATTAAAGCCAACCGCCACAGATCTGACACGGAGGGATAGACATGTCACATTTCTTTGTTGCAGTATGTTCATGTTATCTAAGAAACATATCCACTTAAAGACTAATGGCAGATGCTAATCTGTGATGATGCCTATGATCACTACAGTTTTTGACAATGCAGACCATGTGCCATGTGGAAAAAGGCAATAGGATTTTATTGGCAAATGTGTGTGAAGCGTTCTAATGCAGCGTCACCTGCCAAAGTCCTGAGCACTGCAGCAGCTCAGCCTTGCTGCCTCACACAGTGAGGCCTTTTATTCACTTTGGATCTCAGTCAAGTCACTCAGTAGTCACACTGCATTATGCTCACCCCCATTGTTCAGTACACTTGGAGGCCATTTTAGTTCCAATTCAGTGAAGGAGAGAGCTCAGCTCAACAGCACAGAATCTGTTTGTTTTATCATAGACATGCAGTGTTTGTCTTTAGCTGTATTAAATGTCTTAAATATATCATGTCCCAGTTTCCCCTCAAATCCTGGGCTAAATACCTCAAAGAATTCTAGCCTGCTGTAAACACTGTCTCCAGGTTCGGCTCTTGGATGTTTAAAAAAAGTATTTGAGTGATGCTCTCTATGAACATTCTTCTGTATTAAACCTCTGGAGGCACCGTTGGAAATGCTTAAGAAGGTTGTTAGGGGATGACAAGGTCAACACAAAAAGCATGATACACTGGGGGACCCTGAAGAATCGGCATGAAAGCATCAACCATCTTCTTTGTCCATGAACTGCATGTTAAAATTTGCCTATTCAAAAAAAGAGAGGCTGGTGCAGGGTGTGAAACGATGAAGTTTTATGCTGTAATAAACGACAAAGCTTTGGGCCGGTTCCAGTCGTGCTTTGGGAAACATGTAGGTGACAGAAATAAGAAAAAAGGTTACCTATTTGGCCAAAAACGGATCTGGAGCGAGTGAGCAGGTCATTTCTTTGCATGGCTGAGATACACATATCCAAACTGGATATTCTCCAAATGGCCCAGGCCAAGGTTTCCTGATATAAAAAATTCACGAGGCTCTGAGGTGACACTTAAGTCGTTTTACCCAGTGATACACTAAAACCACAAAACTGTTGCTATATGTTTAAAGTTCTGCTTGAGCCACTCACACTGTCACACATGGATGCAAATAGGCTCTTTGGAACCACAAACATCACTGTGTCCCAATCATTACAAATTTATGGTACAATAAAGAACAGAGCCCACCACACAAGGCTCGTCATGGCTTTTATTTTGCATTGTAAGTTAAGGAATTCAAACAAATATATGGAATTTCATCAAATGGTCTCTCTGGTAATTGTTTTATTAGGGCCAAAAAAAAGCTATTTACCCAGATAGGTTTTATAAAGAAAAATATATTGTAAAATACAAACAATATACATTTATGCCATAATTGAATTTATTTCAGTTCATCTGCAAAGCTCAATGAGAAAATGCTGATGTCATGTATTTGTAATGTATCGCAGCCACATCTGAATCGAAATGTGACAAACGTGTGTGAATGCTCGTGGATGTTGCCAGGCAACTGTCAATCAAAGCTGATCCCACTCAAACCTCCGTTCTGAATGTGTCTCACGTAGTCATGAATATTTTAATATATATTTAACATTTGGAATTAAGTTAAGAGCCTTAAATAGCCCATCCTCAGTTTCTCCTTCGGCTTGCACAACATTTTTTAAAACAGCTGGAACAGGAAGAGACCTTGGAAGCAAGGTTTTTATAGTTGCAGTAATTTTATTAAACTACTATTTCCACGGCTCTAATGACACTGCATGTGTTGACAGTTGCCTTGTATGACATCATAATGGTGTAAGGTGAGAATCATTCATATGGTTTTGTTCTGGGACTTGCCGTCTATTGATGGACCAAATAACGAAGAACTGAAAATAATTCGCTGGATTTAGTTCAATATCATCTGTAAACTATAATTAGATTTTGACTCGATTATCATTAATCATCAATCCAATGAAGTGGCCCACGAAGAATTGATTCACTGCGGGCCTAGCCGTGATGCTAACAGCGATAACCTGGCAGTGGGGTGGATGTAGATGAGCTGCTCATTTGACATGGATTTGTGATCTCAGTCTTGAGGCTATGTTTCAACAGCGTGACAATCGGAAGTCAAAGTGATAACTCTCCACAGACTGTGTGCTGTGAACTGGCTGCAAGTAAATTAAAGTCCTGTGTTGTCACAGCTCAGCTGCACTCAGGACGCTATGGAAAACCAGAGTTCAATTTAGAAAAGGCTGGTCCTGAGATATGGTTTTTAGAGCATCTCGGAAAGCAGTGCACAGTGTGAGAAACAGACATTTCAGAAAAGACAGCATGGATAATTGTAAAAATTTAAATGTTTGCTGCTTAAACTACCTCCAAATGGCAAAAAAGAATAATTTGATGATTCACTTAAAAATGAATAGATTAAGAGAGCTTTGGAATTGGGACCAAAATGTACTTATAAGTTAATTTACTGATATACAATTTGTCGATAAACAGATTCATGAAGATTAATACATGTCTATGATCTAATAGATGCAAAGCCTGTTAAAAGGAAAGAAATGTGGTCGCTGATGAAACAATGGGACCATATTCTGAAGACGGCTCTCAGTAGGAAGGTAGTAAACGAGAGCTGCTTATTTAAAAACACTGAGAAATAAAGTCATGGTCATGAATGCAAAAGCAACATATTCCATTGATGTTATAATTGAAACAAAAGAGAGATGCCAAAGAAGACAGAAAGGCAGAGTTTGAAGAACTGTACAGGGAAATCTACGACCATTAATAAAACAAAAGAGCTAAATTTAGGAGATGTGACTCATGATCCAAGTAGAGACGCTGGAGTATTTCACACTTATTTCACTGACTCCGTAAAGACTATAACTCAGAATTTCTGTATATCATTTTATTCTCTATCTCATTTATAGTGATGCTGCCATTCTGACTGCTAAAAAAGGGATAAGTAAATCTGGAAATTTCCTCTTGACGGTCCCAAAGCCAATGGATGTCTATGGGATGGTCACAGTATTTACCGAAATCCATAAGGGTGCATTTAAATCTTTCTGTTTCAAAATGTTTTAATTGGTCCATTAATGAAGGAGAGTTTAATTAGTGTTTGGGAAACTGCGATAATTTAATTACACCAATGTTCAAATCAGGCGACCACATGGTCATCAGTAATTAGAGACCCATCAGTATCCTTGCAGCACTTTCAAAACCCCCCCCCAAAAATGGATCTCCCAATTAAAAAAAAGATTATATCATGTTTAAATGTTTTTTTTATCAATGTGTCTGGGACTGCAGATCAAATGTAGATTAGTCACATTTACAAGATAGATACAAGTGCTCATGTTAATTAATGTGCATTGTCTCTTTTAAAATAAGATAAACTTCAACACAGAATATCTTACTGTGGTAGTTGGTGGGAATTATCACCAGTATCAACAGATCATATTTTATTAGCTATATTTCTTTATTTCGTACTATATTAATTTGAAATTAATAATTAATTAGTGTAGGGCAAGTTATTTATCATATATTCATGAGGGGCCATTTAGGGGTTCAGGATCTTGCCCATGCAGATGGGTGAGAGTGGGGTTTAAACCGGAAACCTTCTTGTTGGTTAGAGCCACCACTCTAACCACTAGGCCACACTGCCACCACTCTAACCACTAGGCCACACTGCACCATAGGATAATGTAATGTAATGTAATGTAATGTAATGTAATGTAATATGGAAAAAATGTGGTGGAATAAAAATCGGAAATGTGAAATGTAGATACTCATTTAAAGTAATTCCAATTTTAACTTAAAGGCTCAGTGTTTAGTATTTAGTGACATCTAGTGGTAAGGTTCTGCCAATGGATCCCTTCCACCTAATTGTTACTTACTTGAGTAGTGTACTTGAGCTTATGTACTTAGTTACAGTTACAGCCTCAAACCCACATTTCTTAACTGAGTACATCAACCCAGGGACCATCACCACTTCAGTGGCATGAAGGTGACATGTTTACCCTTTTAACCTAATAGCCAACAATTAACATAATTGCAATAAAAGTCACGAGCACCACTTAATGTCAATAATGTCATATTATGGTAATCCGCGGTATGGTTTATGTAATGTAATATCTATTTCTGATGTGAGGCAACAGCAGCCGCCCCCCCCCGCACAGCGGAACCCTGCCCGGGTGACGAGGAGGAGAGCGTGCGTGTCTGATTTATTACCACGCGTGTCCCACCTGTGCGCACGGTTCCCGTGGTGAAGTTCTCCCGGCGGTAGATTTGTGTGCCTGCGCGTCCACGCCGCACCAGCGCTCCCACAACTCCCCATAAATTCTTCTTGAAACGCCACAGATATGCCTGTTTAGCATTCAATCGCTCATTCAGCGCGCTCAGCTTTGCCCATTAAACGAAAATAACACAAAGCCACAAATCTCAACCACCGGCGTGCGGTTGTTGTTGTTGTGGAGAATGTCGAGCCGAGGCTGGATTGATACTCTTGTCTGACGGATACTGCAAAGGAAAATAGGATGGAACGAGGTGTGAGTAAGCAGTTCTGTTCCTGAGTTAGTTAGCAGATTGATTTATTGTGCTCCAGCTTCAATCACTTTGGATGATTCCTATACACATTTTTAAATACTAGCAATATATGTACAAGAAATACTGAGTTTTTCCTTGAAAGGGCTTCACTGTGGGAAACGTTCTATCAATGTGTGAAAGGTTTTGGCTCTCGATAAAGATCTCTTTCCTTGTTTTATTCCACCGCAGAGGAATTGTTCCACGTCTCATCATGTTGAGAGACGCTGGTGCTGCATCAATTTTGCCATAGTGCGTGCACGGCAGAAGCTGAGGCTGTTCTTTGTCAAAGGCTGTGCTCGCTTCGTCACCGCAGCAGCAGTACACACTCATCACGAGACCTTTCCATTTGAAATTGCACGTCTTACTTTGACATCACAGCGTCCCGTCCCTGTTTTGCAATTTATGAGACGAAAGATAAGTGGTACCTTATGAATCAAAGCAAAAGCCATTGTCTGTCTGTCCCCGTCTCTGTAGATGAAGAAGACTGTCTCATCTTCTTATTATACAAATTACATCTGTTCAATGCCATCAAATGCATAATTCAATCCAAACACTCATTTCTGATTCCCTGGTTTTAAAAGAAAAAAATGCCCCTGCTGCCTGACGCCGGAGAAAAGGGGGGGCACACCGCTTGTTTACAATATATCCAACTGGAGCAGAGTGTGTGACACCGAGAGGTTTGTGGTGACTCCTCTTCGCGGCAGAACGGAGCAATTCAGCTCACTGCAAAACAACTAAATTGGTCAACAATTGTGATTCTCATATGACAAATCCATTTAGAATACAAAATCCTTCAGAGCGGGCCTCAGCCAGTGCGTTATTCATCCCTCTGAGGGAGCATGAGCAACAATCACGAGCCTGTTAACGCTCGGCCCCTACAGTTCTGAGGCGAGGGCCGATCTTTTGAGGCTCTTTGTGCGGAGAGACACCGTCAGATGTCTCCAACGTTTTTCTTTTCTCTAAATAAGCTTAAAAAACATCCTATTCCAACTTTAGCGTGGGCAGATTCGATGTTGTAAATTATGATCAAGCCTTTGTCATGCAGTGCCAGATATGCTAATGCAAAATGATGCGCCGCTTTCTGCCCCTCAGTTGCATGTCCCTGCATTTCAACCCAGTTAGATTCGGCCTGTCACCGGACGGCTATTTCAGCAGCGGGCATTTGCATAAACATCCGCCCACTAAAACCTGGCAAATGAATCTGTCACTCAGAGACACTGTCCGCGTGGTAAAGTGGAGGCAAATCCATCTTTCTCCTGTCGCTGCTCTGGCTGGCCCTCCCTCTGCAGGGTGTAGCAAGTGTCCTCGTGGAGCTGTAATGGATGCTGCCTTTAAACTTACATGCTATGATCTGGGGCAGCACACACGCTTACATAATCAGTGTCATGTAACGATATCAGGTCGTGCACTCATCCCCGCGTCGTTCATTCACCATTTACGACTCAAGTCGAGGAATTGAAATCGTATTCTTTATTGAGGGATTAATTAAGACCTGATTGCCTTACAACTGATAAAGTAGTTGTAGTATTTGTGAATAAAAGTCTGTCGGACCTCAGGTGCTGACGACTGCTCTGTGAAGCATTAACTCTGAAATGCACTTCTATGGTCAAGGTCATGAGTTTAAGGTGAAAACCACGGCGTGTGATCCCAGATTGTCCCATTTACAACCAGAGACCTTACTCCTATACTCGAAATAAGAAAATCCAGACTGATTTGTCAGGATAAGGAAAATCGAGATTGAACTTGTGACTCTTTTATACACACACATAACCACGGGCGAGGTTTTCTTCCTGCTTTTGCTTCTTAAAAAAGAAACTCCAGTGGCGCTCATAAAGCAGTAGACAAAAAAGAGCAAAGAGACTTCTTTAAAAGTAATCAGGATTTTTAAAGAATCATGAACATCCTTTGTAAACAAGGCTTCACCCTGATGTGAAACAGCACAACTGGAGACAGATGGTTGTGAAGGCCCTGAGCTCTGTTGAAAAAGAAAACATCGGTGTAAATACAAAATACTGGAACGACATGATGTGCTGTAGCGCAGGACATACAAAGTACAACACAAGTCGGTCATGTGACCGTGTCAGGGTTCAGACGACAAGCGTTGTGTCAGACAAAGGATGCATCGGAGTTCAATTCCACAAATTTCTCAGAACGACAAGATTATCGTTTGTTGTGTGCGACAGCAATAACAACAGTATTCAGGCTTAATGGGGAATGGTTCAGCTACAACAATACAGGGTCATCCATAGAGAAAACATACAAATCCAAATCCATGAATCAAATAAGGCTTACAACACAATTATAATAAATAATGTATTAAAAATAAAAAAAACACAGTGATACAATTTTTGCATTGATTCCTGATCTGCCCTGATCGACCATATCACAGTGATATGAAAACATTGGTCTTATTTGTCTCATTGATCTTGTTGTTGTCAGCTATTTTATTTTGTTGTGGTGTTGCAGGATTAAACAACACAGTCCAAAACATATCCGCTGCGCTGCCCCTATACGAGTGCCTGCCCTCTTCCCTCCCCGTACCAAAAGGGATAATTGTATACTGAGTAATTTTGGGGAAGAAATGGTCCTTTGAGTGGAATCACTAAGGCTTGACAGATGCATGATGGGATATTTCAGTAACTTGGCTACCATGAGCGAAGACAGCTGACATTTGCTTGCACTGCCTGCATGTTTCCATGGAGCGCAATTAAAACTGGGCTCCTCTCACTGTAAGGCAAAGTGTTACGTAACATCGAATGAGATAAAAAATTGTTTTCACTCTTCAACAGTTCCCCGTCCTACATAGCACAGAGAGATGGTCCAGCATAAATAATAATAACCACGATAACAATATAAAGAAAAGTTAAAGGATGGATAAGCCAGATATGGATAGAACATTCATAACCAGACATGGATCAGACTGTTTCATCAAGGACACATGGTAACTTGATTTACAAATCAGATTTAACCACATTCGTGGCTGTGTTGAAATCAGATTTGAGCAGCATTTCTGGATACAGTGTTGGTGTGTGTGTGTGTGTTTGTGTGTGTGTGTGTGTGTGTGTGTGTGTGCATCGGCCTGCCTGTTCCAATCAGATTTGAAACCGTCCTTTACACCAATATCAACCCCCGCTCCCAGCAACGATGTCACTTTCACAGCATGATTATCCCGCCCACGCTTCCACACATCTTCAACTCATGTGTCACTGCTGCGGTCTGGTGCGCCGGCTCAGGTCTGCGCCACAACCACATGTGCTGTGGCATGAAGAAAAAAAAGCAAAGAGATGGTCGATGCTTCCTCATCTGGCCTGCAGCGTATTCTCCTCCGAGTCTGGTCCACCAGCAATCCTACACACCACTAACTCATTACCATAGCAACCACTGCAGATGGGCATTCCATTCCAACCCGATCACTTGCAAACAGCCGCTTGGATTGAAATGAGATTCTCTAGTACTTTTGGATATTGCACTTTAAAGACATCATCGCATCCCAGGACATTATGTCAAATCAGTGGGGATAATTGTGAGGATGCAACAATTCCATTATCCACATGAGCTTTTTAAGAATTAATCTTATAATCTGTTTTTTGATTAACCATCTAAAGCCGGGCTATGAAACACAATAATCATTATTACAATATCATTTTTCAGCAAAATAGCAAAAGTGCAACATAAATCAATATATTGCTTCTGCATTGTGCAGCGCAGTGAGGAAAACCTTCACTCAGAAGCCAAAATCTGTATATAAACTAAAAAAGAAAATAATCTACCACTTATTATAAATAATTGATATTGTTTAATATGATTTTTTTTACTTGATATAATTTGGTTATCGTTCAGCCCCTCTTAAAATCACATTGCTCAGGGTCTGGTCATGTTTAGTCTAGTTATGTTATATTTGAGAAAAACCCTGAAGACGTGCCACCTCTGCCAGGCGATATCCTGCAGAGCGTAATTGCTTCGCTTGAGTACGTAATATTATAAACATGCGCTTTCCTTAAATAATCCTTAATTGTTAATTTGCTCGCAATCTCCTCCAAGTCTCAATGGCGGCATCAGTGTGAGCTCTCTAAACGCAGCGAAATGAGCAAATCGCACTCCACCAAATTAGCAGAGATCTGCAGCGGGGAGCCCTATCCACTCAGCCAACACAGAGGAGCCGTCAGGTGCTCGGAGGCTCTCTGCGGTATCGTGTTAAAGAGAAAGGGCCTCAGTGCGGAGGAGCCACGCTGAAATGTGGTGGATAAATCAGAAGCTTTGGGAAATGGCTTTGGATTAGAGAATCAATAGTGGACCACCACAGGTAGTCCAGACTCTCCAGACCTGCTCTGCCTCAGAAGCACCTCCACTAAAACCCCTTTGTATCAGGATGGGAAAAAAAAAGATGAAACACTGCGGGGCAGATGGTGTCTAGCGCAGGTCTCTGAGAATTACACGCGCAGTGTAATCTCAGGCTTTCAAATATGGATTAAAGACGATTCTTACATTTTAATTCTTTATCAGGAATTTTGCAGCATCTGGAAATGTTTCCTTTTGCTGGATAGTCGGTGAATCCGCCTCGCGGCAAGGATGCAAGTGTCCTGAGGGTGTGGCGCTCGGCGCTCCGTGACGTCGCTGTGAGGGGAGGCTACGGCAAAATGTTCAACGAGAGGGGGTCAGTGCAACAGGGATTTCCAGCTGGTGACATGTCAAACACGGAAAAGGGCACGCGGCTATGTAAATACAATTTAAAGTGCCAAGCGATTGCATTATTCCACGCCCTCTTCCTCACCAAGTCAAAGGATGAACGCATAAACCTAACATGTCCCTGTATGTACAATGCAAACACGTGAATAAATGACACAGGAAACCTGAACAGACTCCATTTAGTCCTGGTGATCTCCTGGCCCTGAAACACTCCGGATCGAAGCTGGCGACGGCTGACAGAGTTCATCTGTCGTCGCAGTCCCATACAGCATCAGCCCGGGATTGAATTATGCAAGAGGTCAACCCCGAGCGCAGTGAGTCAGTATCAGCGTTATTCCCTCCAATGAGTTTGGGTGTGAGCCAAAGTGATCACGACCGGTAACCGCAGCCGTTTCCCACGTCATCTGTGGAGGGTCCGCTCATTTGAATCGGATGTGCGCCTCTCACACGGTGGACGTGAAGAGACCACTCGCGGTGGTAATGGCAAATCTACCGAAAATGTCTTTTATAGTGTTCACATTTTAATAAAGGGTGCTGAACAATGTTTTCCCCTTTCAAAACCCCGTCGGATCTAAAACTCTGATCCCTGTGAGAATATATACAAATGCACATAAGGAAGTGGAAGGGAGGGGAATGAATCATTAATATTAAGCCTAACAGCATTTATAGTTCATATTAGATGGATTATACTTCATTACACATCATGTTTTAAAATGATGTATCGGAGCCGTGGCTGCGAGCTACATGGATGATCATGTTTTGTTCACTGTAATAACGAGTCTGTTACAATAGACCTACTGTTGTTGGCATTTTTATGTAACCTTGTACTGCTAACATCTATTTAAAACGTATTATCTGTTAATAAGGGCTCAATGTGATCAGAATGTATCCGTATATATTGTCTAATTTTTCATCTGTCAGATACATTTCTATTTCCCACCATTTCTTCCGTCTCTCTCAGAGCATCCGCCGCCCTCAGTGTGATGCAAATCCCAAAAATGGCTTGCATGTAAATCCAGGCATCCCTCCTGTAATCTGTGCACTCTTTGATTCGGTGCGTTGAAAGACACCTTTGTTTGCGGAGGAAACATTAATAGGCCGTTTCTACGTGTGCGGCACTTTTACAGAGCCTTTGATTTTGTCTCTTTGAAACGCGCCTGTGAAACGAGGTCATGAGACACACAGCTGCCGCGTGTGTGAGTGTGTGTGCGTTGCATCAAGCTAATGAATATAGAGCAAATGGCACTGAAGAGATAATGTAGAAAATAATCGCCCTGTGATTCTTACTCCCCGTCTGAGCTGCACTTGGTTTCCGTCACTATTAATACACACTTCTGCTGATGACTCAGTGCTGGCGCTCTGCATTCCCCGCCGTGTTAAACTTTAAATCCAAACGCGTCGCATCTGGAATATTGAAACCCCCACTTGGGAAGTCCACAGCCAGCTCACAGTTGTGGAGACTTTGCCTCCGTGCCCCTCTGCAGTCGCGGTTTGTTTTGGAGGCACGGGTCACTGGAGGCCGGGACACCGGGAGAACTGAACTCCAAACCTGCGCCGGGCTTATTGTAAATTCTGAGGGGTTCAACAACATCAGTATTCCTTGGTCAAAAGCCATCTCCCTGCTTCGCTCTAAGATGCATCAATGCAGACAGGACGGCTGGAGGCCATCACTCGGTGGTCACCCTTGTGCGTCAGCTGGTCATGTGATCACTCACTCCCACACCTTCCTTTTTTTGGTGCACTGTGCTATGAGTAACACGGACATGTCATACAAATCTCACTAACCTGTTTTGATTTATGCACTGAATCTAAAAAAAGTAGCCGACAAATGAATAGATGCATTCATTGTTTATAAGCAAATTATTTCACTTCAGATGTTTAGTCAGGTGTAAGGATTTTAAATTCTACTGTATATTCAATCTATTTGAGACGGCACACAACAGGAGTAATAGTAAAGTGGAATCACAATGGTTTATTGATTTCTTCCTTCTAAACCTTCCTTTTGTTGCATTGATTGACAAATTCTTACTGCGGCATAAAGAGCTAAATAGTTCTGCTGACTGAGGCGGATTTGTAGCAAACTCACAACAAATTAAACACTTCATCTAAAAAATGTACAATTGTTGAACTTTTCCAAATTGAAATATATGAATACGAAAAAAAAGGCCCTTGCAATAACAGAATGCAAAAGTGATATCTGAAAAAGTCAATTATTTTCAAGGTTAAAATCTCCACCGTACTAATGCACAGCACCGTCACTTGAGAGAGCCATATGAAAAACAAACCCTCATTTTTGTGTGTGTGCGATGATGTCTAAGAACACTTCAGCAAATGGCTCATGACTGTACAGCCTCTTTAATCAGTGTCCATCCGATGGGTCCACATTAGCTGCACCCACAACAGCACGCCCTTAATAAAGCAAATGCCGCCACAATGAATAGTTAAGGTGACCCTGTGGTTCCGTGTCAAGCCTTGTGAAACCTGTTCTCTTTACTCCGTGTCAGGCTTCAGCAAATGTCAAACTGCAATGTATGTTGTAGCTTTGCTTTGGCAAAAATAGAAAATAACACATAACACAAAATAAATTGTCAACTGAAAATGCCTCTGCCACTATCAGCCTCGAACATGCTGTAGGTCAAACTGAGAACTGATTCTGTTTTTATTCCTCTGCGCCGGCGACAGCCAGCGGCCAAAGGCATTGTGTGTTTTTCGGGTTGTCCGTACGCCAGCCTCATTCCTGTGAGCGCCTTGAGGGACTTTCTTCAAATTTGGTACAAATATTCACTTGTACTCAAGGATGAACTGATTCGACTTAACAAATCAAAAGGTTTGGCCTTGTGAGGGTGATATCTTAGGAACGCCCTGATGGAATCCTTTTTAATCACTTTGGACTCAAGGATGACCTGAATAGAAATTGGTGGTCAAAGGTCACCGTGACCACACATTTTTTGCCTGGTTGGAATCCTTTCACATTTGGCACAAAAATTCCCTTGAACTTGGTTTTCACTTTGGTAGCCAAAGGTTAAGTTCATTTTGGCCTCACACAGGGACGGTGATTGTTCAAAGTGACCTTATATAAATCAGGAAAAAAAGGTTTTTATCGAATATATTTTTTTTCCAAACGCACAGTTTGGATCTTCCTCTTTTGACCTGATTGAGATGCTCAAGTCAAACCGTCACGATCCCAAGCCAAGTCTTTATGTGCACGAGAAAGCAAACGGATTAGTCCCATGATTTATTCTATGCAGGCTAATTTGAAAACTATTAGCAAAAGCCATTTGGTTAGCTACCAAATCTGAGTAATGTTTGGTGTCAAATCTTAACTGAGGCAAAAATCAACACTGCATTTTTTCGCATTCAGCATCTTGGTTGCAATTTTTCTCAGCAAGCCATATGTGTTCCTCTTTAAACAAGAATACAATTGTATTTGAGTGTAACTTTAACACTCAGGTAAAGTACAACGTTTTAACAGTTAGTGCCCATTTACTTTTTTAAGGCCTGAAAAATGTATGACACTACAGTAGCTGCTGCTGCAGGGCTACTGAGCTGTGATCAGGTTTCTTCAGGCACCGACACCTGGCGCCGCTCTATGGGTTTTGGGCTCTATAGCCACATTGATATGAAGATGTCTGCGCCCTGCTCTCTCGCACAGTGATCTAAAGGCATCATTTAGCAGGTGCTCAGGAGCCTTGAGAGGCTCCACTTTAAGAGCTCTGCTCCTTGCACCATCTTGCCTAACCATCAGCTCAGCGGTGTCCAAAGCTCCGCTGTTGTGATGTTGTCTCAACAGTTATTCAAGTGCAATAATTGCAGCTTTTTTCCTCTGATGTGAGGTGACAATTAGAGGGGGAGGGGGCAAGGGGGGGGCTGCGAAGAAAAAGAGGATTAGCAGTGCGAGTGAGAGAACACTGTGCCATATTTGGCAGTTGGAAAGTACGCACACACTGAATTGCGGGAACAATCAGAGGATTCGGTAAACAATGTTCTTTGTGGGTGTCGAGAGATGCAGCGTTGACATTTTTTTTTCTCACAGTGGCTCCCGATAAGCGAGAGGGCCTGAATACATTTCAGGACGTGGAAGCTCATTATGTCCCCTCCTGTCTTACATTATCTCTTTGGAAATTGCAAAGTTCACCCTCGCTTTGCGGCCGTGATGCGTTATCAACATCTTTAAGGTCAGTCGTGCCTCATATCTTTGACCCGTGGGACAAAGGAAAAATAGTGGCGGGGGACGCTGATTTGGTTATCTGTGTCCCCGGCTGACTGAGGCATTACAATAAGCCTCTGAGGTCAGTGTCAGTGGGCGAATGCAGAGATTCTAATGTCAGCGCTTATCACAGCAGCTTGTTCCAAAAGGGTCCAATGCTGACCAGGTTAGGGCACGTAGTGGTACGTGCTAGTCCACGAGGTGAATTTCACCCTCAATTGGCTATTGCAGTCTTTAACCCGCCCTCTGCTGTGCAATTCTAACAATTATGTTGGCGGAGCGTGGGGGGGGGGGGGTAAGCAAAGAGGCAACACGACATGTGAATGAGTTACAAGTTATAGTTGTATGCTTCTTCACATCACCGCTGTTTGCTAAAGGAGCAAACAGAAACTTGACAGAATGGCATCGATAGAATGTTTAAAGACCCTGACAACACAAGCACTGCAGCCTCGACAACCAGGTTGTGTTCTTACCCTCTAAAAAAACCCCTGTATGTCCTGTAGGTCTGCTGCCCTATGTGCAGCATTACAAAGGAAGTTTTAATTCACTGCAAATTGAAGACATTTGTGTTGTGGACTGTGGACAAAGCAAACTATCGGCAGATATTGCTTTGTGTTAAGTGAAATCTGTATTTTTTTAATAATTTTTCCATGTTTTATTGAGCGAACAAGATAAAGGTAAGATAAATAACAGATTAAATTATTAAAAAAACATTAATTGCAGCCCCATATATCATGGATGAGGACCATGGTCCCAACGCCGCTCGTTATTCATTGGAAATCCACACTGGCGGTCGCAAACCTACCAGGCCACACACAAAAGGTGCACACAGCAGAAGACCAACTACTGCAGAGATCAAATCAAGACCCACACATTACAACACTAGACTGCAAACAAAGACGGAAAATGCATCTCCACTTCCCTTCATATCTAGTGTCAGCACATAAAATACATACATTTGTTTTTGAAGTTGCAGACAACTGGATGTCAGCTTTCTAAGCCTCTGTGGGATGGAACCCCCCCCCCCCCCCCTTCCGCCCACACACACACACACACAACTCTTGCTCCTCTATTGCCTGCACTTGCTGAGGTAACACTGTGATCAAATTACATCAGAAATGTTCCTCGGGGTCTCACCACGCTCAGCAAATCATTCTCAAATGCATTTGACGACTCGGATATTGAGCCAAAAGTTATTTTGACAAAGCGGGCAAGCAGAAAAGTGGATGATACCGGACGGATCATTATCAGAGTGGTAAAACCAGAGGACACACAAACACATGAATGTGAGTGCAGGTGCTGCAGTCAGCAGTTTCTGGAACTAGTGCGAAGGGATTTTGGGTATGGAACGTACAACACAGCATATACAACAATATTGCATCCTGACCATGTTGGGTGTGCTAAGTGCGGAACAACTTCAAAGATATTCAATTGTGCGAGCGATTTGAAAAAGGTCTTAAAAATCCTTCGAGTCATTCATTTGTAAATTGTGAGTGTCTGAACATTTCTCTGAGCTGCGACTGACTTAACAGGCAAAGTGAGGTTAAGTCACACATGTCCTCAGAGCAACATGTGGAGGTATGTTTTTCTCTTTTCTCTCTTTTGTCAGTTTGCATTTTTCTAACCTTGTCACGGAGCGGCTAAGAGGGCTCTCCTGTGAGTTATTTCATATGGGCACAAAGCACACTGAACAAATGTCTGTGTATGCTTCCTGCCCTGAGGCCACGATCGTTCACGGCGAAAAACCACGGAACACAATTTTTTTCGTCCTTGAGGTAGCAACATATGTGGATGTTTGGCCGCTACTTTATTTGTACCTGTCCTACAAACGCCCTCCATCAATTTCTGTAAAATCATTGATTTATCGGTCCCGCAGCCTTTTTGGACGTTAACAGTGAAAAAAAAAAAACTTGATATCGGGCCGAGTGTTGGTCTGTGTCCATTCCTGCTGCTTGTCAGGTGTGTAACTCCAAGCCTGACTGAATTCCCAGATGGACTGAAGCCATCAGCCCGGCCAGACAGATGAATCTAAAGCAAAGCAATGAGATTTCTGCTGGAGTCTGCCTTTCAGGACAGAACAGCATCGGTGAACTCAGTGTGAAATAGGCTGGCCTGGACAGTGTCCCCTTGCCTTTAATGCACGAAGCCGAGGCTTTGTTTAGATGCTCCTTCACGTTCCGGGGGAGATAAAAAGCGTGTCTAACAGGGAAAGTCAGAACACCTCCCGCCTTTAACAAAAAGAGGGAGCACTCCGATTCTATTCATTATTCAAGACCTTGGACTGGCATGTAAAAATAAACGCCCCGCCATCAGATAAAGTCAGTGCTGCCTTCGAACAGAGTAAACAAATCTGTCACTACCTTTGTTTGTTTGTTTTAAAATGTAAATTGAATGTCTCTGGAGAAGAGCAGAGATAATAAAAAACAAAAGACAAAAATATATATAAACATCTTCACCAATATAGGATTGTTGATTGATTTTTTTAAGATGGTCAATAACACAATAGACACGGTCAAAACCTGCTATACGGCTGTACTCTGTTTATTGTGGAACCTGTATAAACAACTGCTTTTAATTGAAACAGCTCCAAAGTCTCCTCCAAATGTTGCTCAGTGCTTATTAGCATGTTTGTGACATGAGCTCTCTATCTGTCTGTGTCTCTCTTACTCTTCGTGGTCACATAGCATTTGAATATTGCTGAATTCCTTGTAAAACCGTTCTCGTTTATCTGTTTCTGGTGTCAGACGATGAAACAAGTATGAAATAGTGACTGAAGGCAACATGTTTAACCAGCAGTCACTTCATTACCAAGCTAATGCCCTGATAAATGATCAGATTTGATGCCGTACGCAGTTAAGGACAGTAAAAGACAACTGCGGTACTGTGAAGTCCGAGGCTCCTTCATGTTGATCAGCTGCTGTGCCGTGTGAGAAGGAAATGCATCGACAGGTGATGACCCGTGGAGGGAAAGCCTGACCTTGTTCTCATGGGGGGACACCGTCAAATCTCTTAAACATATATTCTCAAAAGTCTTTTCAAAAAGCCCAGAGATTTCCCTCGCTAGGTGAATTGAAAAATGTGGCTCAAGGGGTCTAGTGACCAAGGCACTAAGTTGGAGACACTGTCTGTAAATCCCCCCTGACAACGTTACAGAGACTGGGCCTTACCAAGAGCAATGGTCAAAGAGGAAGGTCACATGGAACTCGGCTGACCAATGGTTATTCTATGCATTTTCCGTTGCCATGCAATAGAAGATAAGATCCGTTTGCTTCAAAATGATTATGATTCTGATGTCTGGTACTTCAAGGTGCCCATCATCACCTCAAGACATATTGACAAAAGGTTTCATTAAGCGTGGTCTGAACAGAGATAGTTTTGCTTGTCAAATTCATTTCAAATGTCTTCACTGCAATCAAATGCAGTAGGCCTGGAAACTATGTCAGCAATTAGTGAGACTAACAACGACACAAGTGCCAGGTTAAAAAAAAAAAGAGGCTTAAAACAGAACAATTAAAGTGGATTGGCTTGTGGGCATTGGACATCATGTCCCCATCTGAGCTGCATGTCTGTGTCTGTTATGCCAGCATTGTACTAGTTCTGATCGTCCCTAGGCTCTCTCCATGAGAAATTGCCAGCTCTGATAGACAAGAGCGGAGGGGAAGTTTTAAAGTCTGCACAGCAACACTGGGGGAGTGGGAGGGGAAATAAACAAGATCAAAGACCCAAACTATAAAGCCCCATTTCTTAAATGATGATGGTGAAGAATCGTGCACCAATCCTCTTGCTGACAATAATGTACCTCAAACATTGTTACATTTCTCTTCAAAGATATGCTCTCTTACTTAAATCTCCAGAATGTGACAACACAACCAGTGAGCGCAGTAATTTCCTTTTATGTGTGATGCTGTTCATTGGATACCAGTCTGCAGGCGGATAATGGTGTGGATGTTACCTCTAACTGTGGTATGGCATGTGAAGCCTACAAGATGTACCACATTCCACTGGACTATGACAATAGACATTTTTGGAGCTGCTGTCCCCGGAGCAGAACAAAACATTTATATTTATTGTATCTTTTCTGTAGTAACATTACAATTCAATTAATTTGTTAACGGGAAAGGCTCGGATCACGCCTGATTTAAGATTTTACAGCTGTATTTCTAAATATATGGAAAATCAGTAACAAGAAAAAGCTGCTGCCATCAGTACGTTACATTCTTATTTAACGATTATGGACATTATCCAGTATGTAGGTTACATGTACAGCTTGTTTGCTTCATGGACATTATAGAAAGTGAGAAGACAAGGCCAGCAGAGAGTTTGAGAGGCCAGATTGAAAATCACAGCCAGCACACTGCATGTCCCCCACTTCTGAGCAACCAGGACACCCCATGGCATGTTATATTTTTGATATTTTCATAAACATGTCCTATTATTAGCTTGTCCTGCAGCTCTTGTGACATCAGCCTGACTGCAGCAGCCTCCCTTCATGTCTCAGCGCTGCCTATTACACTTGGTCTGACTCACCAGTGTACTGTGCCTCCCAGCTGGCCATAGGCCGACACTGTCTTCCACCTCATTACCGGGAAGGCCAGTGAATGAAGTGAATGCCGCCTCCTGGTCTAGTTAGAGGCTGACACCTGGGGCCGTACAATATCTTATGTCATTTACCTCAGACAACAAGTGAGAAAACAGACACGACGAACCAGTCGGACATCTATAAGGCAGCTGTGATATTTCCTTCTCGAAATTTCATAGTTGCTTTCACATGATGAAAATACTGATGGCAGGCAGTTCCATTTTTTCAATCTTGCAGAGCAGTGATTTTGTCTGATGGTGGTGAAGGGAGGGATGTTTATCCACACAACACTGCCTTTTCTTACCAAACAGAATCAGGGAGAATTTACTAATTTAAAATCCCCTTAAACGACCAGAATTTATTCTGTATATTTTACTCAAAAATGCATTTGCAATATATTTAAAGCAGATTTAACTGTTACCCTAATATGTATGCACCCTCTGCATTGGCTGTTTAGTATGTATATCCGCAACTCTTGCTACATTAAACCAGTAATTTGTTGACTAAATGATTTGTACCATGCTAATGCATGCTGCTATTTGTTTTGGCCCGTGAGCCCGTTCTCTGTACAGTAAGTCATAGCTCATTAAATTCTCAATAGAAAACAAAGACACCATATATTATCTTTTTAACCCTTGTGCATTAGAGTATTAATTATATTTTGATTTAATGAAAGTGTTATTCTGCCCTAATGAGCTATGCAAAGGAAAAAAAGTGGTTTGTATAACTTCAGATCATTGATTCAGGTTTGAATCTGTATGTGGCTCAAACAGACTGTGCAGCCATCCACTGCACTCCACTATATTCCACCTGTCAAGTCCTTTTAAAGGGCAATCTCCGTTATTAGTAGGTTGTTTGGAGCAAAAGCATAAGGTCACCTTTGTTGCTCTCAGTGGCCATGCCATCTATGCAATTTGAAAGTCTGCCATTTTGCTAAAGAGACTTAATTATGGATGGGCTGGAGCAAGCATTTATCATATTTCACCCCCAATATTATGACATATTTGTCAGAGCATTAATTTAGATTAATGGCATGGGAAGGGTTTTGGGCAATCTGCAAAGCCCTTGACAGCTCATCCCTTCAGAGTCAGATGGTTTTAATGAAGGTGGTCTGTACAGTGGGCAAATGTATAACAGAGCCTGAGCAAGAAATATGTACTTTAGCTGCTTAGAATCCAACATTCTGTAAAACAAAAAAAAAAGACAGTGGTAATTGCCCAAGCCTCCATCCTCCGACCTGGGAATGTGTGCAGAATTAAGAGGAGTCCAAAAATACCAAAAAATGAAACAGTGAGGGGGGGCAAGGGGAAAATTTTTCTTTAGATAAGAACAGATAAAAAGGAAAGAAAAAATAGGTTAGTGATCAAGGGAATCAGCCAGCTTCAGTGACCTCTGAGCTCATCCGTAATTTGAATAATCTCCCGTTTGACATCAGCACTTTCCATGTGGGCCGTTGTTAGAATAGAGCATTGGAGACACTTGCAGGGCTTTCAAGACGTGATAAAAGTAGCTTCCATTAAAACCCCATTTCGGTGAGATTTAGTCAGGCAGGTGTTTGAGCACTAGTTGGACCCTTTCCATGCATATGCCTTTCGACCATCACTTTAGCGTTGGCATCGCACTGCGCCGAGGACGCCCGCATTATTCAAATGCAGTTTGTGTCTCGGTTATCTGTCATGCAGAGGGCTGTCGAGTGCCATAAAGAGGTGGGTGGTGCCGTGGTGTGCTGCCCGCCCGCTGCTGAACTGAAATGAACTTGACACATAGGCAGGAGCACATAAACATGGGATGGATATTTGCAGTGAGTGAGGATGGCAGGGTAGGGGCGGATGCGTTCTGGATGTGTACATCCTCGCCTGCCCACTCCCATACACATAATAGCACAGCTGTGTGCTTTAAAACACTGCGCTCGTAATACCGCATGAGTCAGGATGTTCAGGATCCGCAGTCCAACAGTGACAAGCAGTGATATGCCCGGCAAAATAAACTTTAATTAACTGATGTGCAGATTTAACTATTATTATTATTATTAGGATTATAGATGTTGATAATGTTTGTGCAGATGGTGGAAGATGGTGTGTTTTCTGGGTTCCAAAAGACTCAAGTCAGCTTCTTGTTCATATATTGCTTGAATCTACACTTTCTCAAGCCATTTCTTCAGATAGAAGTCAATATTATTTAACCAAGGAGCTCATCCGTCTTTCTATTAGCACATATTGATAAATAGCTGCCTGTTTTCAGGTCTGAGTGATTCATTGATCCATATCCTTTATTTCAGGAAATAAAAGACATAATGAAATTCAGTGTTAAAATGTAAATCTCTCTCCGCTATTCCTCTCCGTCTCCTCTCCTCACCGTGGCGTTATCTTCACTGCAGACAATAGAATAGCAAACACCGCCTGAATCTCATCCCCCTCCCCCCTCCTCTCCTTCCTCTTTTCACTTGTTTTAAAACCCAGCAGAGAATTTACTGCCCTAACCATCACCACTGGCCAACTGCTCCGGATTCCAGTCACATCATCTTGGGAGCCTCAATAATGCCTCTGAATGAGCCAAGTTCTCATTAAAGGAATTTCAAACACCCCACCTAGACTTGATCTGTTGTGCACATTCCTATAGATTTGTCCTTTAAGGGAGCATATCCAAAAAAGAGTGCACGGAAATGGGCAGGGAGCCCCAGTTCCGCCCACCCTGCTTTAATAGAGTGGTGTGCACATTGGTTGACTCGGTTGCTTGGTAACAAGAAGGTTGGCATGTGATTCCCATCGCAGCTTAGATTTTGTATATTTAATAATGAAGCCTTTTTAGAATTGATACACTGGTTAGCTCATCTTCTACCCATCTGATCCAGCTCAGTGTCACACAAAAGAAACCAGACGTCTGCCTCGTCTCTGACCCGGAGGACTGAAATAAGTACGGTGTTGAAAGCGCAAAAACTGTCACTGGCAGATGTTGAAATCCACGATGCAATCTTCGCGATTCGATTTTGAGTAGAAGTGAAGGAGGAAGCAGAATCACTCGCTATCCGACGCTCATAAACATGCTCATTTTCCGGGGACAGAAGCTAAATCGAGCAGACACCAGGGCACTGAACCCCAGTGAGTTGGCAAACAAACGTCCTCCTGTTCTAACTCCAGAAGACGCACTTTGTGCTGCTGGTGGCATTGCGGCCTCCTTTGCCCCCCCCCCCCCCCCCCCCCCCGACCTCGCTCGCACGGAGATGCTGCTGAATAGATCGAGGGCATGACTGCAGTGGGGCTGGAGTCAGGAGGTGGGGGATAAGACTCATGTAAGCTCCGATAGAATTTTGTAAAATAGGTCTTCTGTAGTCATACAATGGAGAGATACATAAGGTAGTTTGTATCTTACGAATGATTATTTAAAACACCGCATGATCAGCTGAATCCACCTAAAGGAATCCCAAGCCTTTATTGAGAACACTGTGGGCTCTATTTAACAATCTAAGCACATGGTTTGTGTATTTAGGGCATTGTCCAAATCAACAACTACCATCATCAGTTCACGTTCATGGTTCAAAAGGGTCATACTTGGTTTTTCAATTCATTATGAGTGTTTGAACTAATTTCACTCATTTGATATTTAACCAATGTGCATGTTTCATCAATGTCATATTCAGTCATCCTATAATGGCTGGTTTACTGAGACTGTGCTACTGGGGTGACTTATCATATTATGATTATAAATTTGTTATTTGTTTGATATCAAAGCAAATATTCATATTTTTTATTTGACTTACTATGTTTTAAAAGTTAAAAGATAATATAGTGTTTCCACTAGATGTCTTTGGAATACCAGCATCTTGGACCAACACGAATGCTGAGTAGGTCACTACACCAGCCTCCAGTTGGGATGTAGCCTTCTGTTTATACTCTGCCTTTATTTCGCCAATATCTCTGCACGTCTTCTGAAAGCTTATGGATACCGATGAAACAAGGTGCAAGTTTTTACTTGCGGTAAGGTATTGCTTAACAACCATGCCAACGTAAGGGGCACATGGGAGTATGTGGGCAGTGGCAGTTACATAGCTTGACACTGACTTATCTCTTTTGGTAAAGGGAGAATAATTGAGCCTTAAGATGCAGCAGAAGTAACTCCTTATCAACAGGAAGCCAAGGTCAATAAAGTGACCCTGTGGACATGAGAGCCAACAAAACGCAATCCAGCTGCAGCAGTTAGCCCACGCTAGTTCCACCATGTTGTGCTCCACACTGATGCTGGACGGAAGCCAACTAGTGACAGAAACATTTGTAGTGACAGCAACATTTGCAGAACTGATAATATCGGGAACAGAACGTTAGCTACTGCTATCATATCTACTGTAGTCAGTCACTAATGAAAAGGGACACGTAACACCATGTACCCAGCAAGTTGAACCAAGTTGGTGTCATTTAGCAGCTGGTACGGCTTTCCATCTCGGATAAAAGCCAGTCCAATATTAACTCTGGTCTTATCACTTTCTTTGTCAGAGGCCTTTTCAGCTGAGGAACATGGTTTCTTTCATGTAGGAAAATACCGGAGGGTGGCTTTCGCCCGAACGCTTTCCCCCCGAACGCTTTGTACACGGCCTCTGCTATCTCGTTTTATAAACATGGCGAGGGCCAAAGGTGTCACTGGGAGGGACTCACGTGCACGGACACGCACGCTGGATGACCCGCTGCCAGAACGAGAAGCCGGAGAAGTCAGGATCACAGCATATGCAGAGAGAGGGAGTGGAACCTTGTTGTGTTCTAAGGGCGCCTTAATTCCCTAAATCTATAAAGAAAAAGAAAAAAAGCATGTAAAATCTCATGTTTAAATATGGCCTGTAAATACTGTACGTTGAACCTCGGTATATGCACACACACATGTTGTATTCGTAAATAAATTATCTCGGAGGGATTTGGATATTTTGTGTTATCATCAATATATCACAAGTAAAACTTCACTGTACTTCTTGGGATTCTGATGTGTGGAGATTTATGAATCGCCAAGATCTCGAAAGCAGAGCAAACAGTAGTTAGAGGAGAAGTGCAAAGGGATGAGGCTGCAGCACCGACATACTGTATGAGCGAGTAGCCTGCTATCGGGAAGAACATATAATGAGAGAAAATCTCCAACTGATTTGTGCTCTTCGGAGATTCCCCCCGGTAATCACTTCTGCTAAGTGTCGCATGCTTAACACGTGAGCAAAAGTGGGGGTTTCTGATGCGCTGTGGTTCTTCACAGCACGAGGGGTGTCAGCTAATAATAAATTGATCTCGGAGGAGGACACTCGATGCAAGCTGGCCAGCCTCGGCTGACCGAGACATTAAAACAAGGAGAAACAGGGCGGGCTCATTCGTAATGAATTATTGAGAATGTCATATAATGAATCCTGTCTCCTGTCTCTGCTGGGTGCCCAGAGACACTGGAAATGCTGATTGCTCTAACTTCAAACGAATGTATTGCATTTTGCATTAACTTATAAATATAGTCATGGAGAAAGTGTCCTGGCTCATTAGTTTGAGCTATTTATACGTCAGTGTGTATTTGAGATAAAGCCGCAAACTGTATGCCTACTGTGTATTTATAAATGGTTATCCTCAATGCAAAAAGGGGAAGTGTGAATCACAGTATGCAATTATTTGCTTTGAGTATTTGTTTGTTTATTAGCGATGTACAACAAATCTGTTGTCACATGTTGACAGTTTTACTGGGATGTCCCTTTTTTCCCCCTCAGTCTTTGTTTCTGCTGTGTCTCCTGCCAGTCACAGACGTGTTCATTTTATCGGAGCCGACGAAGAATGTCTTCAGAAAGCATGGACTTTGTTTAATTCTTAAAGACCGATTTGATTTGTCAAAAATAATTGCTGTTTTTCCTCAAATATCTTACACGTTACTATCATCACAGCCCCATTTGTGACAGTGCTTATCAGCAGACAGATCTGTGTGCGCAAATGTCACTACTGTCTGCCTCAGACCCGTCACAAGAAGCTAACAGCAGGCAATGATAATTGCTGCCGTGAAAAAAATGGCTGTGTGTAGACACCGAGTGGAAATATGTGGTTCTTTAATGGGAGAAACAACAACAGGCAATAAAACGTTGCCTCGTGGGACTCTACAGATCGATCATGTTATGTAAGTTAGACCCATTACGAATGTGAATCGCTCTTTTGTGTGTTATCTACACAGTCTGGTATGAGTGATTTAGTTTCTAGTACTAACACTTCAATCTGCAGTGGCATACAACCGGCTACACAGCACCAAAGGCAAAACTGTTACTGATATACTTGACATGGGTGTGGGAGGGCTAGCCAGGCATAGGATGAAAAGGGAGATACAGTGCGTCGGTCGTACCACATGCCGGAACATCTTGTACGGTTTCATGCGTTGAGCCTGTGTGCCTTGTGGTGGGAAGCTGGCTGCTGGGGACTGGGACTTATGATTCAGTCTGGACATAAAGGCTGTTTGGAGAACAGGCGCTGTGTGGGAGCTGTTGAACCAAGCCTTGGGTATAAAAGAAAAGCCAATGGAGTAGGCTAACTTAGCATTTCTTAAGGCTATAATCTTCAAGTAGCCTATGTATGATTTGTTTTTTTTTTTTGTATTCGTAGCACAGTCAGTTTTTTGCCAGCATTCGACAACTACAGCTCCCATGGTTCTTGGTCATAATAGCGTGCTGTCAAAACCCCATCAGATATGTTGAATACCAACAAGATAATCTGACGTGTACAAATGTCACGCTGCTTTGATTCCACTGTCTCGTATCAAATGCTAATTTAGTCCAGAATAAGAAAATAAATTGTTGCATTTCATTTCAGCCTGTTAAGAACATCACTGAAAGCAACAGTAGGACAAGTCATTGCCTGACAATGACCGATGTAAAAGAGGCTACTTTAAAAAAGGACGGCACAACCGTCGTCCTCTATTACGCATTGCAGAGGGCGGGGCCAGTGAACAACCTTCCCTGCTGATTGCCCGCCCTTGACGCCACCCGGTTTTGTTTGGATCAGACCCCTGTCAATCCAGCCGTTTGTTTACCGTCAGTACAGCTACTTAGTTGTTGCCGTTCCAGACACAGGGAATTATTCCACGTTGCCGAAACACCAGTACACGTGTGGTGGGAAAACAGTCCAGCCGATCAATCACTCACTCAGTCATTCATGTCTGTCTGTAATCTGACACTTTGCCCATAAACTGAAACGACAGGCGGGCTCCCATTGTATTGAGTGACACTTGCTCCACATACGCCTTGTTAACGCGTAGGGGAAGGTTCTATTTTTTTATTGAATTGGCAGCTGTGAATAACAAGTATTTTACATAAAAATCAAAGATTGTGTGGGTGTGAAGCAATCAGCTAAATTTATGATGTTATTATTATAACCAACAGTGCAAATTCCCTGAGATATTCAGCGAGGAAAATGCAAGACCATGCAATGTGCTGACATTTGGGAATGTGCCACCATTGACTGTTTGGTATTTTGCTTGATAAATGACGGAAATGACAAATCAATATCAAAATAGCAGGCACTTAAAATTCTGGTAATTGACTCATCAGGCGATTGAATGATTTTCCTCAGCTCCATGCAGACTCATGAAGACATGCAGATCTATTGTTCTTGACGATGGGAGACTGATGTGATTGGTCGGAAAACTGCGGGATGGCAGCGGTTTCAGCCAAAGCTGCAGATGATCCTATGTCAAGAAACGCTTTTTTATGATGAATGCCCCGAAGGTGTTGCGCTCCCACATGTCAACTGAACATTCTATACAATTGTCAGGGGCTGGAGCCAAGGCCAAACACTGCCCCGAGCGGGTCTGAGCGCTTCGTCTAGGAAATTAAAGGAATATGAAAAGAATAATTATTTTCTTTCAGAGATTCACATTAGATTCTCTGCTGGTATAGTACAATACAGTTTTCCTAGAGTTCAGCTTAAGGTATGGTATATACCCACTGTGAGCTCATTAATAATTCAAACAACCAATAAGTTCCGCAAACAAGCTAAGACTGTTCAATGTTTAGTCAGGAAAACATTCAGCCATAAAAAAGGCCTTTCGTGACTTTTGTTCCCAGGTTTTAGTTTACAAATCTGCTATAACATAGACACATTGTGTTTGTGTGTTTGTGTCCTTTCATTAAAATTATTTATTGAATTGTGCAGCGGAATAGAGGGTATACTTGTGCTAAATCTCAGATATATATATTAAACATAACTATATATATTTGAAACTGTATTGTCTGGAAAGTTGTACAATTTACAATCTAGTATTTCTGTGTACATAAGCAGAAAGTAGTTAGACAAGTCCCAAAACCTGGCATTGCCAATAAGCTTATTTCCCATTGTAATATTTGAAGCAAAAATATACAAGTAAAATTAACGAAAGAAAGTTCATTATGTCCCTTTTTGGGAAAAGGACAAACTTAGAATAACAAATTCAAGATTTTATTATTTAAAACTGAAGTATAGAAGAATACCTGTATAGAATCATGTTTAAGGTACTTAAGGTACAATCCCAATGTAGAACCTGTACATATGAACATGTTTTTTTCCAGGGCCATTAAATGTATATTTTCTGCACTTTCAGTCATTTGTGGACCAGCTATGTCTTCTATACATAATGCATGCAATTTTTAAGATATCTTTCCATGTCCAGATGCAGGGCTTTTAGTTTCATACATTCTATAGAATTTCATGTTTATGGAGGAAAATCATCCAGTCGCAGTGCCACTGTTTCTTCTCTGCATAATGTCCTTTAGATACATGAATAGCAAAGTGTGGCCCCTGATTACCCTCTATTTTCATATCATCTTATGTCCATGGAGATTCAATTACCGGCTGAATACCGTTGATTTACGTGACCATTCTGCGCCGGCTGATTTGAAATCGGGAGGAAATGCAGAAAATGTGCCGTCATCAGTGCCTGTAATGAGGTGAAAGGATAGTCCGGGCTGAAATGGTCCTTTTGCCGATTTGGTGCACAATCATTTCCGAGCGTCTAACTAGCGAACTCTGGTTGTGGGGGAAAATGTAGCTATTGATGTCCTTGAACTTTAGCCTAGTTTAATAAATTCTAATTAGATTAGAGCAAGAGAGTGCACGGAAAGACAGCCTTTTTTCTTTGCTGATTAGAGTGGAGGAAAAAAATGGATGCATGGGGCTACATATTTTTTTTCTGCACAGAAAAGCTCATTAAAGCAGCTCTCACCGAAATGCAAGGGGAAGTGGGAGGAAACGGTTTTGTCATTCAACCTCACAGATCACACTTTGTTTGTTGTCCGAGAAAACACAGGCCGAACAAGTGGTCGCCTTCATATGAGGGACATGCCCGCTGCTTAATAATAAACAACTATTGATTATTTTAATGCATTTGCACCTCACACAATTAGTAGTTAGTCCGAGCACTGAGATGAATTTGAACACCGCGAGTCACATTTTGTCACATTCATCCGAGGCCAGATCCCAATAAACCCCGGGGTGATAATATGTAGAATACTCACCATAGATTCTTCACCGCGAATTAACCGCTTCACCTGCGTCATCCCTGAATCAAAGAAAGGGATATGTTTTAAATTACTTCTCTTTTTCAAACGCCCGCAGCGCTCTTGCTGAGAGGCCGAAGGCCCGAGAGCTTTGACTGCGTATCAGACAGGTACATCGACAATAACGTGAACTCGCTGACAATGGGTCAGACAGGCTATTCAGCCGGAGCTATTGGGGGGGGCCGGGGTGTCATGGACCTTTAAAACTACGCGTTCCTCTGCAGTAAGTGTGTCGCCCGCTCCCTATCCCGGTGCTCCTGCAGAGCACCTCTGAATGGACAGCAGCCTTTGTGTGCCCGGATAATGCACTTCAATCATCCTTAATGTCATCACAGCTAAAAAGGCTCGGGAGCCGGGCTGAAGGAGCTTTATTCCCTCCGTACCCGAGAAGAAAAATGGAAGTTTGAATAATAAGATTTAGAGCTGCGCTTGTTATGCCCACTAATTATACTGACCAGCTGCACTCAGTGTTTGGGATGGAAATGTGAAACCGCGCTTTTTTTGATGGACACATGTTGCCTGGAAAACATTTAAGCAGTCATGTTTCATGGTTACGGCCAATTTAATTCACTTTGTTTAGTTATTTCTTGACACAGCACTTAATATTCTGGCCATGGCAGGCTGCAGGGAGAGCTTGTGGTGTGGTAATCAATTCCATACATCGGCCAATGCTAAGATGTTGAATGGCTAATTGACCACAGTAATGGTGCATGGCTGTGCGGCGGTGGACGATGGAGACGTGCACATTAAAAAACAATTAATTTCCAATACCAATGTCACTCTTGGCTGCCTCTGCCGCTGCATTTAACAAGGAGCTGTCACTGGTAAGTCATTTCATACTCCATCTAGGATTTGATCCAGGCTCCTAACTTGTTGGATTAAGACATAGTTTTGAGTTTCTTCCCTCATTAGAGTTAACTTGATGAGAATTTAGGCTTTTCCTTTTTCTTTTTGGCAGATGAGTTTCTATCGTATAATTCCATCCCTCTTTGCAGAAGTCATGAGGTCACGGCATTGGTTATGCACTGATTACATTTGCTGTCTCCAGCCACTTACTCTTGTTTACTCAACATTTCAAGCTGCAGCGGGGAACTTTGCACTTTGGCAGCTTCGCATGGCATCGAGACATTGTTTTGAGAGTTTTTCCAGAAATCATAACACTTTGAAAATCCCCACACATTTCCGCTCAAATTTGTCGGTTGTTAGTGGATGTTCAATGTGGGATTTGATTATCTATTTATTTATTTAACAGCCAGCAGGTTCAGCCATCACTGATGACTACGGCTCCGGTTGCGGAGGGCTTCTTGGCGCCTGTTAAGGAAACAGTTTGCCTTCGGTTTTAAATTCAAACTTTGATTCAAGTGTTTAGTTCTCCGTTTCCTTGCACATTGATTTCTTTTTTATTTGATTTGGCTACGGTGCAGTGCAACCATATCAGAGTAAAATTACCCACATTAAGGAAATAGCTTGACCGGGGAATCAGAGTAATCTAATCTCCCCGTGTACTAATCTGTGTGTAAATGGTGCTTTTGATAGTTCGGGCCGCATGTTCACAAAGATGTAGCAAACGACAGGAAACGTCTTTGTTTGTGTCACATTGTCAGGCCGGGACATCGGAGCAACCTTACTTTCTCTTTTCTATCGATGAACAGAAGCTGATTTTGCCCAGAAAAAGCGACGTGTTTGGTTTATCTCCCACGATCACGGGCAGCCCAGAGGTCGGTACCGAGACAAACCGCTCTTCGTCTGGTTGACACCTCGCCCTTTAGATGGTCAGGGAGAGAGGCTGAAAAATCACAAACAGTTCTATTTTGCTATCACTTTTTTGTATATTTTTTCAAGGCTGATTACAAAGGCGTCTAGTGGATAATTTTTCAAGATGTAAAACTAATAACACCAATCAAATAATTATTCACATTTTTAATGCACCCCTTCCTTTGCTTATTCCTCACGATTATCTTGCCCCGCTGAAATCACAATTATCCTGCAGCGTAATTTCAATGGCGCTATTCTGCATAATTTAAAATTGAGATACTACTTCTTTTCTCCATTGCTTTAATGGTACTTAGCATCTCTTTGATATGAGGTTGCAAATGTTGGAAAAATAAGACTGTGAATACATGCATGAAACTAAAAAAACGACTCGGCATCATGCTTGCCCACTTGGTACAGTTCGGTCTGAATATTTATTGTAGAACCTTCCCAGCGTGATTTGTTTTTTTTTGTGACTCGGGCATTGTCTCATTTGACTTTGCCTCTATTCCACAAATCTTTGGCAAAATAACTTTGAAGAAGATCAGAGGAAACATTTTTACAGAATAAAATGGGCCGATTTGAGCTCAGTATGAGGCCACGTTGTGTGGTGTATCTATCTCTGAGATGTACTCGGTTTCCATAGAGTACCTTAAATCCCTGGACATGGCCTATTGTCCTATAGAGTGCATCCCTGCAGGGTTTTCCCTCCCGTTTCTCCCTCACCACTTCACAACAGTCTAAATGAAGAAGTGAAAATAATACACATATATACTTTCATTCCTCAGAATAAAGAAGAGATTTGATCATTGCAGGCCCAGTAATACAAACAATGCCTTGCACCCTAGAAGTTGAGTCATCTGTTAGTCAAGCATTAGTTGAAATACAAACAAGTCATACTGTGTTGTGTGATCAGCCTCCATGCTGAATCTTAGCCAAATGATTTAAGAGCTTAATTTAAAACTGACTTTAAAAAGAGAAGAATAAATGGAAATTTTAGCAGAGCTGACAAAAGTAGAAGTATTATCGAAGATATTTGCTTTAAATGAAAGAAAATGAAACAATGAATTCTCTTGAAAGGGGAATATTCAAGTGAAATTAATGCCACCGCATACGCTTTAGTTATTAAAAGAAAAGTCCAAACGGTAATTACTATCCAGTGCAGCCGTGCGTGGTATTGAAACTTGTAATAACTCTGATGGCTCTCATGTTCCCGGACTTGGCATCAGAATCCATTAAATACAAATCATACTGCACCGCTGTTGTGCTCTTGTCTGAGGACATTTCAGCAACGCCACTGTGTCCTTGTAATTATTTTGGAGAGCACATTTGCTTTAACATGAGCTCAGCCAATGAGCCAAGGCAGGGCAAGTTTCAGGCATCTTCCTCATGACTAACTTGCCTTGTGACACAATGTTCCGTACGACGATAGATGCAGGTTGGCAGTCTGAAGCAGGGGGCTTTACCACTGCAGAAGGATCGGACATGATTGGTGCTGTGGAAAAGCTGACAGCATGAATTATGAAAGTCTCATTAGGGGCTTGCAAATGATTTATCTTGCAGCGAAATATGGTCGTCTGACCACATTATGCCTGCATGGTCACAGAGTCCATATTGTGTTTTCCCCCCCTTTAATTTCTTAGGTGTGTCCCCCCCCCCCCCTGCGTTTATTAGCGAGGAATTTCCACGGAGGGGCCTAATGATGACTCTATTAAATCGAAGGTCACCGTTTGGTATGCCAAGCAAAATGGCTCGGAAAAGGACAAAGTATGCTCTTTGAAAATTGGCTGCGTCCACAAAGGTGGTAAAAAAATGTGTCATGTTTCTCACTTGACAGATGCATTGCTTGGCATGCCGGCGCCGGGCTTGGCAGCAGGTGCGACTGCCAGGTCATCTACTGGGGGGGGGGGGTTGTGTGTTTGGACACGGTTGCCAAGAGCTGTTTCCATCGTTTTCCCATAGGAGGAACGGGTGGTATACATACTGAAAAGAGTAATTATGCAAAATTCATATATTAAGGTCATATCTTACTGTTCATGAAAAAAAATTAAATAAAATTGATGCGATTGGCCCAATGCTTACGAGAGAATATTTCATGAAAAGATTTATAGACACAAGGACGCCCCTCAGTACTTCGCAGAGTTTGTGTAGTCGCTGCACCATTCACATAACATGACTTCTGTCTGAAATGATGTCATTAGTAATCCGCTTCCATCCTTGTTTCTGTCGGTGCACAGTAGTCCTTTCAGATGTGTCCCTGCAGCAGGCCCTCTATGAGTCACGGGTGGTTCGGCAGCCTCGCTCCCTGAGAAGCCGTGGTGATTCTGCAAGTTAGGAGCCGCAATCTTGGCGGTTGCCTTCTCTTTAGAATGCTCCATAGGCGGATCCATTTTCTGATAGCATCACGCGGCACAGCTGAAAACACGCTGCTCTCATTATCATGCAGAGGGTACATCTATTTGTGAAAACCCCAAATAGGCGACAAGGAAATGAAGATCTTCATTTGCTGTTCTCATTTTTCCCCTCCCTCTTATTTAACTCAAAATTAATTCTACTTTGCAGGAGGGTGATAAGCAAGCATTTGTTCACAGCCCCAGTAATGTGGAGGATGCTTTCGATTCTCGTGGTGCAGCCTGTCACAGCGCACGCGGTGCTGGTGAAACGTGCGTCCACACCGTGCGGAGATCTAATTTATACATGTTTGGATGAGTTGAAATCATATGAAAACAGGAACACTGCAGAGGCCTGGTCCCACAAGTGTGTGGAGCAGAGGAGGAGCGATCTGCTCACGGTGCCCAGCAACAGGGCTTCTTGATCCAGTGCTTTGATAACGTCACAGCTCCATCTAGGTTGCTTTGCGAGGTACTGCTCACAACCCTGGTGATTTAGCGTCGAGCTGGTGATTATCAATTTGTTCTCCGGTAGCCACTCATTTGCCAATACACATCAGGGAGAGGGTGGGGGGGGGTAGTGTAAATGTTTTCCCCTCTGCTTCCGACAGACTTTATTCAGAGTTTCTCGACTCATTCCCCTCGCTCCTTTTTTTTCTTTTGCAGGTGAGTTCACATGACTTTTTAATGAGGTGCAGTGGCGGTTACACCGAATTCTAATTTGGCTTCACTCTGAGTCATTAGGAGAGTCAACAGGAAGCAAACAGATGGCAGGAGGAATATGATGGATAATTGTACGTCTCAGAGGACAAATCGTAATTTGTATCTGATTCCGTGCAACCCCCTCATTTTCTTAATGAAGGACTAATTGAGTTTTTTTTTTTTTGGATTGGCTCAAGCATATGGTCCCACCAATAGCCGAGGATTTGTACAATAGCTGTAAGGAGATACGTCGAGGGTTTTGGAGGAGCTTTGTGGGATCGTGTCTGAACGGGGTGGAAGGCTGGAGCGACATCCGAAGCTCAGTTTGGATGTGGAAGTGTATTTATGAGCTAAAATAAGGTGCATCCTCATTACATCACTATCACCACCACTTTCATCATCGTCTTTTTTTTAATTATTTTGTCCTTTGCAGTTCTGTCAAACTACTGACTCTTTGAGAAAATAACTACTTGTATATTTGATGCACATTTTGTTTTTTTATGTAATGTATTTGTATGTTTCCCAATATGACTTTCTTTTTGCTTTCTCCTGAAATGTTGTTTTCTGTTTAGAGCTTTTTCGTCTTCAGTCTATTTGATTATTATTTTTTTGGAGGATAAGAAATTATTGACAAGATAAGGTTTTGGATAATTTTTCCTTACATATGTTCAGATATAATAACCTCCCCTGACACATGCAAATGAGTTTGTAACCCCTTAAATTAAATAACTGTTCCAGCAGGTGGTCATTGGTACAGTTTGTAAAGTGCAACATATTTTCCAAATGCAGTTTAAAAATGGATATCCCAGGGTTTCTATCAATATATAAATGTTCATATTAGTCGGTGACGTGAAGTATTATCAGGCAAAGAAAAAAATTCAGTTGAAAGCTCCTCTGTTGAGGTTGTTATAAACTCTTCTTATATGAAATTAATAAATTTAGATTTTTCCCTCCTCACTGTGCTTTCGCAACACATTGATATATATTGGACATTCTAATTTACATAGAGATTATTATTGATATTGTATTATCTCCCAGCCTGAACATACACACTACCTCTGACCAGCCTCAGATGGTCGGCTGTTGAGAAGTGGAACACAGACAAGTAGTGATCCCTCTCCCTGGTCCGCATGTGACTGAACACTCCTCTCTACACTTGTCACTATTTGGGGAATTTACACTCGTACAGTGCAGCGGTAATGAAGTGCCTCTCATCCAGTGCTACATTTGTGACAGTCAGTCAGACGGCGTGCAGGAATGCTTGAAAGGCAGTATGTGTGGAGCACCCGAGACAGAATCTACTCATAGGGGTTTCTGAGTAAAGGCTCATTTCATGCAAGGTTAGACACATCAGTCATTGGACATGGGGCTGGCTTTTGCTGCCTTTCAATAAGATTACACATGGAACGTGTCCACACAGTGGAGATGAACCTGGAAATGAAATGTCTTCCATTGGACTCTGCCCACGGTGGTTAAAGTTTATAATTCCCGGCATGAAGCGGCTCAAAGCATCACTGATGACAAAGGTCATGGAACCAGGGAACTTTCATTGTCTTTGATTGTGTGCAAGTCTTTGTTTGTTTGTAATGTGCACTGTGCGTACTTAGTAGCAGGACATTTATTAAATCAAGCGTGAATATCATGGTAAATATGGCCACTAATTAAGCTTGAAAGCATCAATGAGCTGTGATGGGTCAGAAAAGCTTTGAGCCCATCAAATCAGGCGCCCCCTAAACAGTTTGGCTCGGGCAGGAAAGCGATGTCCAGCAATATCCATGTTTGCACACCATTGACACAGTGATGAAGGCCTGTGTTGCCCCAACACATAGCGTTCTTCGCCCTGGCATCTTTCTGTTAGAACCTTCATTCGCCGAGGTCACAGCCCAGTGGTGACCACGCTGTTGTGGCTGCACTGCCAGTAGCTGGAGCAGACATCTTTATCAGATTTTGGCCTAAGATTCTTATCGTTTCAGCTTCGCAGGGGCCGTGGCTGAATGCCGTGCTGCATGCATCTCTGGCTTCACTAACAGATGCTCCCCTGGAGATCAGTTTTCCACAGCTCATTAAAACAAAAGAGATACTTTCTGTTTCCCTTTTGGAGCAGCCAGGCGTATCTCACGGTAGGATCGAATTGCAAAAGGAGATCGACTCATGAGGCCAGCCACGCACTCATTTCAGCTTCTTAAAGTTGAGAGTGGGGAACTCTCGCTAGAAATAGCCTAATCTCATTTCCACCATTTATTTCCTCACCTGATTTGTTGATAATCCCTGACAATAAGGCAACATGGCTGCCATTACACACTGGTGGCACAGCATTGTGGAATAAAACAGTCCTTTCTTAAACCTTTTTAAAAAGTTTTTTTTTGCTAAAGACGATTGAAGTGATTTTAAAAAACGAAAAACATGGTAGTCAGTGGTTGCATGTGTGATATGTTGTGTGTGTGGTTTTCTGTGAAGTTAGTGTATGAGAGGTTTTCAAAACCTAGGGTCTATATTTCCAAATTTGTTATCATCATAAGATGGAGTCGGCCACCTTAGCTCTACATTGCCAGGATGTTAATGCTAACAGTTATAACAAGACATACAGAGCTATACTGGAACCTCATGACTCTATAGTGAGACATAAACTGCTGACTTCTATACATCAGGGAAATGATGCAATAACCTCATGATACCAAACACAATACATACATTAGGAGATGAGACCATGAAAGTATCCTGCGAACACAAGCATTTATTTGACCCTTTTCATGTGCAGGGAATCTAAATAAATATATCTTTAATTCCAGTATGATGACAGGTTCATGTTGATATGTTAATGATGGCACTGAATGGCGGGACAATCAGCCTGACCCACCAGCTTGATCTACTGGATCTCTGCAAATGCCAACCGATCCCTCCGTCATTCAACGGACTTGCTATCATCTACAGTGTAAAACTGATGGAGCTCCATTTGTAAATACTATACATGCGTATGAAGCTGTTCTCCACAAGTAACCCCTAGCCCCCCCCCCCCCCCCCCCCCATATTTTGAATTTGTTATGATTTACAAAAACAGCTGCTTGCCTTTGACCCAACACATTTTGGCTGTTGCAGAAGGAAATGTGGTTATTGCTAATCTGTCCTCCAAGGTTATCTCGTTGCAATTCAGCACCCCATTTCCACGCCAGTGTATTTAATCCTCTGCAAATATGTGGGGTATTCCTGAAAAGTAAGGTTGCTACTCCAGCCAAATTCAATGGTCACTGGGACACCTGTAGAATCTCCTTTTTTAATTTTTATTCTGAGTTCTAAAAAGCGAATTCTCTGCCGGTCATCGAGGTTGAGTGCATGCAAAACAAAAGTGAACGAAACGCTTGTTGCACAGAAACAAAATACGAAAAGCAGTGATAGAAAAGATGATTGATTTCTCTGAATGGTATCTTCTCCCCATTGTCCCTGAAGCATGATGGTTCATGGATAGCATAAGTACGTATTGTTGTTAGTCCTGGCTGGCTCCGAAACTTCATTACCCAGAAAACACAGTTGAAAAGTTCGGAACAATACAAAAACCTTCAGCATCACGCCGCCTGAAACCGAAGAAATGACCCCTGTTAAACGCAACATCTGCGCTTTCTGCTTTATAAAGACACATTTTGGGCTTTTTTGACAAATGACAACAGCCCTGTCCCTCCAGATATTAAAATCCGGGTTCGTCTCTCATGGTTACCATTACTTGGCCGTGGGCTCAAACACAACCCCGGTAGTTCAATTAAATCGCTGTGCTTATTCCTCAGTACTTTGCCGGTGTTTTGACATCCTGCTCTTTTGTCAGTCTACCTCAGGCTCTCTGAAACCCAACGTTCGGATTAACATCTTGGTCCTGTGCCATCAACAAAGACTCCAGTCTGATGCACTTAAAACTGAGACATTTCCTCTGCAGTACATTAACCAGCTCTCGTTTGTGTACGAACAGGTTGAGCTGTTTTTGTAACGGCCTCCCGTCTGGACTGATTTCGATATAATGACTCAAACGTTCCCTCACGAGGCGATGAGGCTGCCATGATGAAACGCTTGTAAACACTTGCGACGTTTGATGCATCCAGTGCCTCCTGCATTATGACGGTTTGTCATCAAGGTATCTGACTGACATCGCGCCTAATGACAATTTTATAATCTCTTTAATGTAGCGGTGGTGTTGTTCATCACGAGCTGCTCGGAGCCAGATTAGATTAGGTGTGACTGGCTGCGGGGCTAATAACTGTTTAATAGGCTGAGGTGATCAATGTTTTGTGGAGGCGAGTCGTTTTCAAAAAGGTGTGATGGAGTTATGATCAATGGTCTGAGCGGCCGTGTTGATTAGTTATTACAAAAGGACAATATGGAATTAAACTGCCTCCAGCCTCATATAGTGTACAGCTCTTCCTCAGTGATACAGGGATCGGCTTATTTCTTTACGTTTATGATGTTTGTTAATGTAAATCAAAGACAAGCAAATCAGAGAACTGCTTATGTTGGAGTACAGGCAGCGTTTGAAACCTTGTTTGCATAATTAACATTGAATTTGATTATAAAAGCATTTAAAGTAACTATATCATTTTGTAGGTATTGGCAAGGCCCATTCAATCCTTCAGAGCCAAATGGCTTGAAAGCGCCACTCTAACTATCTTATAGCTTTTAAAGTCAAGCGTCATTTGTATAATTTGGTTAAACAGAACCGGGCCTTTTGCTTTCTGTGTGATTTGCCTAGTAGCAGACGTTCAGGCCGACTAAATCAGAAAGACCTTTCTTTTTCTGCCAAATGTGGAATTGGTTCATCATCCAAGACACCACAGGGTAGAGAACGGAAACCCAGCAAAGCGATAACGCGGCCGAGTATCTACTGTAGCCGGCTGGACGCGATTGAACCGTTAGCTCTGCCCCCCCGCTGTTTGTCAATCATTAGCGTATTCTCACTTTTCTTTGTCCGAGTTCAAACTGGGCTCCCTGCTTAATTTGAGCAAAGCACATGTGGACACGATCAAATCAGAGGGAGAGACATTAGAGCACGCTCCTGAAGCCGGTTACCTCGTGCAGTTATGGTCCTGAAGATACCAATCAGCAAAATAATAATAAAAAAAAAAAAGAAAGGCTGCAGCTTCTGTTCTACCTGGCGGCTTCTCGGTCCTTTCATTAAACCCTCTCAATATTCAAATGTCTTACACAAACACGAGCACGGCCGTGTTGTTTGAGTGCGGCTGAAAACCCGGAGTCACATTTTGCCTTGATTTATTTATTTATTTTTGCTCAAACCCAATCACGGGACATGTTTGTTGATATGATTTGGTTAATGCCAACAGTCTGATGCGTAGGACAAACAGCTGTCTTTTCTTTTTTTTTGTGTAGTCGAGTCCTTTACCGTATAATTAGTGACAAAAAAAAATGATGAAGCTTTTCAGTGGAACGTGATCAGACGAGACGACAGGGGCTCGCTGCCTCGGGAGGTCAAGTCTTTTTTTTCGGCTCATAGTCTGCCGCAGGGAAACGCAGGAATCCGAGGCGGCATACTATATTAGAAGCGATGATGTAAACATCCTCCTTATCAATGGCTGATGCATTGCATTGTCTAATGTACTAACATAAGCTATGTGTGAATCTGTTGTTGATGCATCACCTGCATTGCCTATTTGCAAATGGTATATAATCACCTCATTAGGACCACGCTGGCAAAAGTGATGCTGGTTTTTTTTGATAAAAAACAAAACAAGAGTTCACAAGTGATTTGCATGAGCTATTTAGGGGAGTAAAATATAAAACCTTGTTTCGCAGAGTCACTGTGACTTAAAGCAGCTGATGCAATTCCCCTCACCAAATGCAAATCGGCTAGCACCGCTTTTCTCAGTGTGGCGCCAGAACTCATCGGCTCTTTGTCCCTGTACGGGAAACAAAGAGGGCATCCATTGCAATGAATACAGCTCAGAATACATTTGTCTAATTTTACAAAAAGGCTCACAATATTTATTTAGCGGGTCGTCATAAACAAAAAAAAAACTAAAGAAAAAACCATAAATCCCACAAAAACTGTTGAAGAAACTGTGGATCAATAGCATGTTATGTCCATGACCCCCTCCCCCCCTCCTCTGTGGCTTTCTGATGGCTTACACATTTTTACTTTCATTTCCTTTTTCTTTTCCTTTTTTTCCGGGTGTGCAGGAGGGATCGGGGAGGGATCGGGGAGGGAGGGAGCTGGTCTGACCAAGTGTTAGAGTCTTAAAAAAATAAGAGAGATGTGAGTTTATTTGCATGTCTGCTATGTGTCTACGCTGTGCTTCCAAGCTCAATTAATACTTCCAACTCACCCCTTTATAAATTACGTTGCATTGTTCTATGCCCTAGAGAAAACAAGCAAAACAAAAGAAAAAGGACGAATTAAATACAAACTTGTGTGGTCTTTGTTTCTAGCCATGTACTGCAGTTGCTTTCGCACATCCTGAAAAATAAAAAATACAGTATGTAATAAGCTTTTTTTCCCCCCCTCTCAGAAGATCATGTTTAAGCCTAGCTTTCATGTGAACCTCTATTTTGTCCCATAGAATATGGAATGATCGGAGAGCATACAGTAAAAAGTCAGCGGCCAAGATCAGTTCATGACACAAAGGCCCTGCAGGAGCAAGCTGAGTCTGCTAAATTTATGGCACAAACTGGTAATACAATAGTTATGTTTCTTTACTTTATCTTGTTAACTAAACTTAATTTCATCATGCATGCTCTCTCTTGTACTGCACCTTTTTAAGTGGAAATGTTTTTTGCATTATTTTTTTCCTACTCATTCTCTATTGCTACATATGACCTCGGACGATAGACTTCCCATTTCTTTATGAGTATTTCCATTGACTTTAGGAGATAATTGGGTTTTGTGGGTCTGTTTGTGTTTTTCTTTTCTTTCACACAGTGAGTTGGCAACACGGTAAATTCTCAGAGCATTAATTAAACAGCAGGTTTAAAACGAAGGCCCTGGTGTAGTTAATAGTTTCCTCCAAGGCGAGATGAATTAAATGTCATTTGAGGGGGAAAAAAAGAAATATACCCTCCCCCTTCAGCCAAATATGAAACCCATACTTGGCAAAAGTCGAGCTGATAGATTCTGCCCTTAGAGATAAAGTGAAGCTATGTGGCTTAATCAAGTGTAGCATAAAAAGCTGAAATGATTTAAATTCATAATGACATTTACAACATACCATCTTTGCATTTTTAGTTAAAAGTTTTGAAAGAAGGGAGTGTAATATTAAAGCAGAAACTTGATTTTGCTTTTATTGTTTAGTTTCTTTTTTTAAACAGCCTCTTTTCTCAGTGGGCAGGTTTTAGATTTAGCTGCTGTTGAGAACTTCTACATTTTGATTTGACTCATTTTCTGGGAAATGTTTTCATTTCTTTCTTCACGTGTTCCATTTGAATTGCTGTCATTGTTTCACAGAACCTCCACTCATCATGACTTTATTTTGCGACACGCCATACTTACTGTACTTACCGTGAATACATACCAATACTAACATATTCTCATTAACACCTCCCCATTTTACACCCTCGCTGTAGGAATGTGGTTTCCCTGTCCGGTCACATTGTGCTTTTCTGTTCCTCATCCTCACACAATTTACTCTCCCTGTACTGCCTCATTTAACAAATTGATCCACCTTTCAGTCTATTTTATGATCTGCAAAATTAAGCGCAGGGTTTAGATCCCCATTTGGCCAAATCTGTGTCCTTGATGCGACACGCTGAGAAAACCACTTTCAGGCATACGGTGCTTGAAAAAACACAATTCAAATGTGATTTGATGACTTCAAATATCATAAATGTATTCAGAGCTGCAACGAGACAATTTTTTCTCTGTAATAAACTATTCCTCTAATTCACCGAGCCTCAAAGAGAATGAATACTTCACGTGAGGGTTCATCGTAATCAAACATCAATTATTTGGTGACTACTCTGATGCAGGGATTTTTATCGTCCACTAACTTGTCACCAAATAATTTATTCTTCTTCTTTTCTCATTTAGTCTACCATGACTTTGGAAATCACCCCCACTGTCTCATCAAAATATAAATATTAATAACTAGTGCAGATAGCACGGTTAAAGCTACATTTAGCCTTTTCTGCCTTTTTAATCTTTGGCCCTTTTGGACCATGAAGATTAAAACGCTCAGTTCTGTTTCTTCTTATTAATCTCTTTAAATTGAACTTTACGACCGTAACAGCCATCTTCCTTACTAACTGCTACCAAATGCCTTATACGATTATCTAATGACAATATGTCTGCACGCAGAGTATAACTACTTCAAAGTCTGCTTGCCAGACCATTTCCGTATGGGCTCCAAGGCCTGGACCAGAGAAACAGAGCAAATGCTGCCTGATGCGTTTCCTTCAGGGAACTCACAGTTGAAATTGGAATATGGCGGAAACAGTCTGCTCGGAGCCACACTGGCACAGCTGCCGGGTCAAATCTGCAAACATCCCCATTTATTTCCTCCATCTCGATGAGTAAACTGGTTAAGATGGATTTGAAAATGATTTGAAACCCACGTCTCTAAAGTACAGAATTGTGTCCGCTGTCGTCAGGGAAACTAGAAAGTTTGCAGCAGTGCAAAAGGGAATCCACATCTCTGAACTCTCTCTCTGAACTAACACCCATTACACTCCATTTTATTGTCTCCTCTTGCATGCCACCATGTTATTATGAATTTCTTTTTTTGTTGGTGCTGATTTCCTGGCTTCATGTAAACATGTTATTGGGTTTCATTGAAATGCATGAAGGATTTCTTTTGGAGACGAATTGAAACAGTCAGATGTAACGATGTCTACTGTTCATTCTTATATAAATCACAGCTTCGGCTTTTTTGTGATCTTTGCATAAATGCCCATTTGATCTCACCTCCATTATAAAGACCACTGTTAAAAAGCAACTACTCTTTACTGTGCTCATACAAAAGCAAACAGAGGAACTAAGCTTCTGACTCAGTGTTTATCAAAGATCACATAAAGGTTGCACAGAATGTACAATAGTGTTCTTGTAAATAAGTCCCCCCACACACACCTCACCCCAACGTGACTCATGTTGGCCCCCCCCTCCCATTCTACTCAACTCCCACCCCCCGCCCACCTTGCCCCACCCCCGCCCCGTTAGCCCTGCCCCCCCCAGGACCATATTGCTGCATTTAACTAGTGTCACCCTTCTCCCACACAGGTGAAACAGGTGCAGAGGAGTGGTCCCAGTGGAGCTCATGCTCTGTAACATGCGGTCAAGGGTCGCAGGTGCGAACAAGAACATGTGTCTCACCATACGGAACTCACTGCATCGGCCCTTTAAGAGAATCAAGGGTTTGCAATAACACTGCCCCTTGTCCAGGTAGTGTTAGCCACAGATTCTTGAATATCAATGTTTTGCTCGTTTGTTGATTATATCAGGAGGAAATGTGTTGCTGTGTGTTAACAAAACTTTCTATGTGTCTGTTCAGGAATGTGTTATTATTATCTTTATTGTAGTTGTTATACTTAATCTGATGATTTCCTTCGAAATGTTTTTTTGTGAATGTCTTTATTTTTTTTGTTGTCATTATCACGTTTGTGTTTTTCCATTCCATGTAACTGTTGGGCAATTCATCAGCATTGAAATGGTCTAATGACGTGTGGCTGTGCTCAGGGAGCCGCAGATCCCGATATGTCATCGGCTTCATGTCTTGAAGGTCAGCCGTGCTCTTTAAAATAGCTTGACAGCGTCGCTTCACACTCGCGCGAGGCATCTTCCTGCTCAGCCCATAAGGGCATGGCAGATGAGTCACTGGTATCGGCATCACATGCTTTTTCTGACGGGTGACTGCCGAGCGCCAACGTTTGTCTGTGCACATCTGGTAGGATAGCCGTGTTGTTCTTCCCGAGCAGAGTCGCCATTATGCTTTTTTTCGAGGGGTTGCTCAGACTACGGCTGATCGAAAGTGCTGCGAGCTCCATCTTCTGACATTCTGATCTCGGATGTCCTGCGCTTCATTGGCTAGTTGCGGCACATGTAAACGGGAAGTTGGCAGTTTTCAAAAGGGTTTTTCTCTCTACTCTGCGTGGACACTAAAAAGTGAAAAAAAGAGTGAGTCATAGAAAGGAAAAGTTGCCTAAATACCACCAGTCTTCTCTCTGTGGCCATTAATATTCCGCTCAGACAGTATTAAAGCTCCTATGTCCAGAAAAAAAAGAGCCCTATTCCAGGTATAAAGAATAAAGAATTATTATAACTCTGGCAGTTTGAACTTGCAGAGCTGCCCATGTGAATTCATTAGTGCCTTTGATTTATCTCAAGACCTGCAAACATTAGGCATTTACTCGTGGCTAATTGTGGATCTGGAACTTTCTTACACATAATAAAGCAGGAGTCGTTATCACCAAAGAACCGGGCAATAAAACTCTGGGAAACCTCCAAGGCAATTTTGACAAGAATGAGACTGTGATAGGACTTTTCTCTTCTTTTAGAGGAAATAGGAGAAGGGGGCATAAAGATAAAAGTATTTTTTTCTTAATTTATTGTATTGTTTCATGGGTTTTAAGCTAGACCCTATCCAATGTGCTGTGGTCCTGCAGTGACAATAAATTACATTGCCTGTAATATCTGAAATACCAGGGTGTTTCTCCTCACTTACTTATATTAAAACCCTCGCACCGGGCTCAAAGAGCTGATATTGCACCAACCATACAAAGTTACAATTGCAAACTGCTACACACCAAAAAAAAAAAAAAATCCCACCTGGCACCAAGCCACATGAAACGCAGAGTCCATATCTAATATTCTGAAAGGCAGACGGATCAATCGGCTTTCTTCAAGATGTCTGCAGCGTGCCGAGATGTGAGGGTGTCTCCGCTGCAGCCTTAAAGGAACCTTCCCTTACAGTCCCCATCACGGAACAACATCAGCATCATCTGTGAGTAATGGCTCCGGCGCTGCGGGCTGCAGATCAAGCGCCCTGGCAAATCTGGGAGCCTTCATACAGGTTGTGATGCTTTTCGCCGCAACGCACAATGCATCTGTCAAAGTACAGCAACATTTCTGTTCTGTAAAAGCCTCCCCCATTACAGCCCAACACCCATGGCTGTATCTTGTTTTCCCTCTGAACTCTAGTGCAGTTATCTCGCCTCAGAAGGAAAGCAGTCCAGTCTATAGCAATCCTGTTAATATTTGACATTTCTGCAGTTCATATCCAGTGCTTCGTCCAATACAGAGCAAGTGTGATATAATTAAATTCTCGCAGACAATAAAGTGAGAGGATTTCAATAGTATTCTATTAGAGTGAGCGAAATATATTATTGTTGATTGTTTTGATCGGCACGCTTTAACAAACACAAAGTAGAATCAGCAATAAAACCTATTTTTTGCTTCATCCTGTCATAGGTGTAACACTGTGAACTTGGACAGTCTGGTTTACTTTCATTTGTGCTAAAGCAACATTATGCAACTATTTCACTACGCAACAGCTTCACAAGGATTTTGAGAGGGACACAGACTTTTAATGGGGAGAATGGTGCGCCTTCATTTCACTCTCTGCTCCTGATCTCCTGCTAGAAGAGCTGAATGATAGTTAGGCCCAGCAACAGTAACGCCTAACTGCGGATAATCTGAAAAGACCGAGAAACTCACAAACAAATCAGTGAGGAAACTTCAAATATCACCGTTTTAAAACTGAGTATGGCAGCAGTCCTTTGGTCTGAACATACACGTTACATGCACACACACATGTTTCAGCTCAGGGAGACGACAGAGTCACAGCTTCGGTGAACAGACAAAACCAAAGACAGTACACAAAGATGGATGACATGATAGCTCACCTTGTGGCTGACTGCAGAATAGGTCAGAAATCAGTAGTCTTTTGTGTAGTTAGTGAAGGGGACATGGACCAAATTAAAAAATAAACACCCTAAGTGCACTTATAACAGTAAGGTTAGTTTTTATTAGTTAATTTATGCAATAAAAAAAAAGGTGAAACATCTCCATCCCCAATCCCTACTGCAGACTCCACCTCCAAATGCATAAGATGCCGGTGTTCGAAATCACAGAGAGTTTAGCTCCATGTCTGGATAGTGGGAGGAGGTGGAGGCACATTGTGAATCTATTTATAAAGTCTGAGGTGAAAGAAGCTTAAGCCCGACTCTGAACCCTCCCAGAATTAAAAACCACTTGTGGCAAGAGAGGTTGCTGCTGCTCGGGCAATGGTTACATAGTGTTGCTTTAAAAAAGTTAGTCTGTCTCCCTGGATGTAGACTGTGGATATATATTTTCCTCCCCTGCCACTCCTTTTTCATCTGCAATCAGAAAATCAGTCAAATTGTGAGTCTGGTTTATTTTGCAGCCCAGCTCTTATAATAAGTCAGGGCGAAATATTTGGCATTTTAAACTTGATTTTGACACAGACTCTGTGTATCAATTTGACATATAAAAAAGCACTACAAGTTATTACATCGTCCTAAATTCAGCTTGGGTCTTGATGGGAACGTCAGCACCAAAGGTCACTGCAAAAACTTTCCTACTCTGCCAAACTGAGGAGGAATTATTAGCTCCGGTAAATGCGCTGAGTCATTAGACTCTGGATAGGTTTATGTCAAAATAATGTCAGCCTGCTACAGATTTTATGAACATAAGCAAATGCAAGTCGAACAATAAGACGCGTCTGATGGAAACTGACATGTGGCTGTCATTCATTTGGGACAATGGGGATCAAGGCGGTGGAGTCCGAGTACTTTGAAGTATATTTTCAGTTTGGATGTGTATTTTCCATCACAAGCTTGGTCATCCATATCTTAAAAAGCCTTAAATTCACTTAGAATTTAGCTGCAGACACACTGCAAGAGCCACCGTCTGAACTGGCACCAGACACACTGGAGCTGGTTTTGACGAAGATTCAAATCTCACCATCAATGTGTAACACGCCACCCACCATGAAATAGTTCCACCAAAATGAGTTCCCCCGTGACGCTATTTCACAGGAGCACAGCATCCACCCAACACAAATATGATTCATTATAAAAAATCCCCCAAAACAAGCCAGACAGTTATAATAACAGGACAACAACACAGGAAACACAACCCCAGAGGAAGTTATTTATATTTCCAACTAGTAACTGAATTGCATCAGTCAGTTTGAAAACTCTGGACTTCCTGGAGGATTAGAATAGCAAAGGAAAGCCGTAGGAACATCTCACCCAGCTTCACAGGTAACGCTCCAATGGATAATTATACTGGGATTTGGGTGGTTGGCAGGTTTCTGCTCCCACAGATTGTTGTGGGATACATTTGGTGGCTGATATGCTCTTGTGGGATTTGATAAATATGTAGAGTAACATTTGATTTAACCTGTAAGCGTTGCATAGACATCAAACTTATACAAGCCTAAAGATGGAACAACAATTTATATTCTAAATTATAGGCAAAAATATGGATTTTTGATAAAGTCTACAACTATTGATTTCTCTTACATTAATAGAAGTTTATAAAGGAGCTTCACTAACTATGTCTTGTTTGTTTCTCAAGAGAAAAACTTAAGTGAAAGCTTTTTTTTTATTATAAAGACAATAATACATGATGACATGGATAATTATGAAGAAAGTGAAAAACATTTACACAAAGTAGAAGCGACAAGAAATAAAAAAACAATTATAATAGACATAATCATACTAAGTACAAGATATTTCCTGTGTCGGCTTCTGCAAAACATGAAATTATGACTAATACATAAAAACTTTACAGGCAATTCAATTTAATGAACACTGGCTTTTGTCCACGTAATTTCAAGGGCAAAAGAAATTCAGTAAATTCGTGAGTAGGGTTTATTATGCAGGCCAGCACTTATAATAAGGGCGTATTATTTGGCATTTTTAACTTGATTATGACCCAGACTCTGACTAATAACTCTTTATTCAGAAAACTCTGTGAACCTGAAGGACTCTGAAACTAACTAAGCACCATATGAATAAGGATGACCTGCTGTACGGCAAAAAAAACAAATGTACGAGCCAGGTGCAATATCGCAAACGACAGATGTAAAGTGCAGCTTTGTGCTTAGCAGTGTGGATTCGAGACTGAGCCTCAAACAGCCCTGTGGCAAAAATAATGAGTCGGCAGCTAAATAATAAATACTCCATGATGAATACAGTTGAGCACAAGAGGCAGGCTAACAAGTTCAACCCTCACTGGAATGCTATGAGAGGGCCGACCAAATCCCAGTTTACCCCAAATTAATAACAACGATCTTGGCAAACGCACACGCTTCGGCCACCATCTTGTGGCGGTCCAAGAGTTTCACCTCTAGCGGCACTGTGCGACTGCTCACGGCTGTCCCAGTAAATCATGGCCGCGGCTCAGAGGCAGACCACACAAAGAGGCGGAATCCCATTCCATCACTGCTAGCAGTGGTGACTGGCTGCTTTGAACTCCACATTTTCAAAGTAAATGCTCCGGCCACCACGGGCCACTTAGCTAAGAGCATCAAAGCTGCGCCTGGAGGCACGGGCTGGGACAGACGGTAGCTCCCGTCATGGCGGCCCCGTCGGCCTGATTCCATGATCCGACGGCTCCCCACTTGATCCTGAGATCTGACTATTGTTCCGCGGCATCTTTAAGCCTCTGCACAGGTCCGTGACCTCTCGGAACAGGAACCGTCGGTTTGCCTGTGAACAAAGCAGTCGGACAGATTTCCAGCGTCTTAAATCCCATTTCTTATCCGAGATGATTCAATGCCAAACGATCGGTGGTGTCTGCCGCCGATTTCCATGCATTTTTATTCCATGCGTCAGTCCTCAAGTGCCTTTTGTTGTGTGCCACATTTTGTTGTTTGTTAGTGCACATAGTCTGGTATAATTGAATCTGTTCTTATGTAAATGTATATCCACGGCTGCTCCCACATCAGCCTGACGTTCCCATTGCAGCTCCCTGGGTGTTATTGAAGCTGCATGGAAAACAAGGACATCACAGCTAAAATGTGTTTTGTGCATTTGGAAACGATGCGTACGTCTGGTGCTTAAGAATCGCTCCAGTGTGATTTGGGTTTGATCCAATTACCATCCACTTAAAGTTTATTTTGGAGACTTTAATTGTCTCAGTAAATGCACTTTAGATGCTAATATGAGTGCTTCAACTTTTACATTTAAATCAACAGTGTCTTCATCATTTCATTTCATTATTGTCGTTTGCCTCTGTGGAGACACAAGGACAGAACGTGTCCTTACTTCTGTCTCTCTGTTTTCCATATTTCCCTCTCTGAAGTAAAACTTTGAGCCCACAGCTAAAATCCTCCGCAGTTCTAAGACTCAGAATCCCTCAGACAGAATCCTCTTGAAATTACACACAAACCAACATGCAAAATAAATCACGCACATTCCGCTGTTACTGTTTTAAAGCTACCTTTCCCATTTACATTTTAATATTTTTGGATTGAACAATTGCAGCAGTCCCATGTCCCAGGTGTCCATGTTAATAATGTGCCACATGGGATTTAGAGGAAGAGAAAATCATCGCTCTTTGGAACATTCTTTGCATAATTGCCCGCAGGCAAATCCACGAAACACACCAGTGTCTTATTAATGATCCAGTTTCCTTTGGATTTGGACAGTCGGGGCTGATTTTCAGTCAGAGTGGCCACGTCGTTACAAATTATTTGACAAAACATGAAATGTGACCTGTTATTCTGAGGTCTGAGACCAGGTGAAGTCCTGTCCGTTTGGTGTACAACCACCATTTAGTAGGTTGAGGAGATGACAGTTCTGCAACACAATTGTCAGCTTATGTTAACCTGAGGGTTCAGTGCCACTAGATTCCCCAGAAGAAGAATAGACCTGCTGCTCCTCAGCCAGTTAGAAAGACTGGCTTCTTATTGTTTTTTTCCGTATGGTAAAACTTCCAAGTTGAAGATATTTCTCATCACATTGTTAGTGGATGTGGATTCATCATCATTGTGCACAAGATAAAGAACACTGCATGCACCGAGGTGACTGAAGCTTGTGGCTCAGCCACACGCAGTCTGCTCGCTCAGTGTTTCCCTTTGCATTAGTTTTGTTGCTAATTATTTTTGATTGATTTCATTTCATTTATAGCTGGCTGCAGTTTGTTATGGGTTTGTTTATGCTACAGCAGGGAGAGGGACATTGATTAGGCCTGACGCCTTTTCTGTGCCCGCAGTACACGGTGTATGGGATGAGTGGTCCCCGTGGAGCCTGTGCTCTTTCACGTGTGGCCGAGGGCATCGCACTAGGACTAGGGTGTGCGCCCCTCCCCAGCACGGAGGCAGGGCCTGTGATGGACCTGAGACCCAGACTAAGCTTTGCAACATAGCCCTATGCCCAGGTATTATCTCACCGCTCTTCAAATGCATTTAAAATAACAATATCAACCGTTATTACCAAAGGTGAAATATAAAAGATGTAATCGCAGAGATGATGATCAACACTTTTCAGAAGTTCCTTTCTTGAGGACGGTAGCAGTTTTCCTCACACACAGCAATTTAGTCATTAATCAATACAATACTGCAAAGGTGAGTGAAACAAAAATGGATGACTGCATTTTGTGGTGCATTTAAAGTAATAGTGCTTACAGAATAATGCGGTTTAGGAAACCCTGTCAATACTGTGATACCGACATCAACATCACTTACCCGCAATTGCCTGTGAGTGCTAAGCAGATTAGTGATGATGAGTTCTTCCACACAGTAAATGTTAGCTTTGCTCTGGTAACAGACTCAGTGAAAACCACTCAGTCGCAGATGCTTTCCCTCCACCCCCACATGGATGATGGAAGGCGGCAAACAAATAGTGTGTGTGCATTTTGTGCAACAGCCATGATAATAATCTAATATAAAAACATTCTATAAAAACAGATTTCATGTTTTATTCTCCTATCGCATTTTACTATTTTATTTTCTAACCTATGAAAGAATACAATTCTCCAAGATTTGTAAGATGTGATTCATTGAATACATTTGTTCTGCTCTCAATTAATGTCTTATTGGCTCTCGCGTGTGCGAGGGAATAGTGATCTGAATATCTCCTCCCATTTCTGTCTGCCCTCTCTCTCCCTCCGCTTGGGACGTGCTTGTTGGGTTGTGGCTGGTGCCTCAGTGGATGGACAGTGGCAGGAGTGGAGCTCTTGGAGCGATTGCTCGGTGACCTGTGCCAATGGCACTCAGCAGAGGACCAGGCAGTGTTCAGCAGCCGCCCATGGGGGATCTGAGTGTCGCGGTCACTGGGCAGAAAGCAGAGAGTGCCATAATCCTGACTGCACAGGTAAAATCCTGAGCCTGTTAATTCT